>NC_071553.1:4195888-4538388 GCF_026979565.1 Vidua chalybeata
ATTTGGTGGGATTTGAGCGTGATTGAAACCATTCCGCGGCCGCCCTGGCCGCAGCCCGGGGGTGGTGCCGTGCAGATGTTTGTCCGAGGCTGTTTGTGATCATTCCGGCCCGGACGCCCCCGGCGCTGCAGCTGGGGCTGGATAAGGGCGAAATTCCCGGGGTGGCCGTGCCGGGAAGCGGGAGCTGGGCGGTGGTGCCGGTGCTGTGAGTGCTGCAGAGCCGTGGGACAGGGGTGAGGGACAGGGTGAGGGACAGGGTGAGGGACAGGATGGGGACCCTCTGTGTGCTTGTGGGGACAAGCTGAGAGGACCTGGCATGGGATGCTCCCGGGAGCCGGTGACAGAAGCGCAGGGTCCCCAGGTGCCACCGAGGCGCGAGGCTGTGCGGGGACACCGCAGAGAGCCGCAGCCCGAGGTTAATCATTCAACCCCTCGGCAGGTTGGGTAACGCGGCCAGCGCCGCGGCGGGGGCGGGGGGAGGTGACAGGGACATCTGTCCTCCCGCTCCGCAGGGACAGGAGCAGCGCTCGTGCTCCTCCTCCTCCAGCCCCCCTCTCCATGGGGACGCAGGTGCTGATCCCGATGGTCCCGTGGGGACCGCAGCGTGCGGGGGACCCGCGACATCGGGGGGCGGGGGGGGGGGGACGACAGGGACACTGTGACAGCGCCGTGTGGCGGCTGAGCGGGAGCCGAGCTGGCCCCCGGCACGGCTGAGGGAGCCAAGAGCCGCAGCTGGGTTGTAAACACGCCGGGATAAAGTTACAGCCATTGATGAGCCTTGGAAAAGCTGCGGGGAAAGGGAGAGGGAGCTCCGAGAGCCCCGAGCTGCGGTCCCGGGGTGCGGGGAGCAGCCCCGAGCTGCGATTTTGGGGTGCGTGGAACAGCCCCGAGCTGCGGTCCCGGGGTCGGGGAGCAGCTCCTGCCCTCGGGATCGGCCCGAGCGTGGGGACAGCGGCGATTCCAGCAGCTCCCGCCGGGATGGGGCAATTTGGGCCACTCGGGGACACGCGGGGCTGCTCCCAGCGCTCGTGTCACGGGGACAGGGGAGGGGGGACACGCAGCCAGGACGCTGCAGGAGCGGCTGCGTGTCCGTGGGGGTGCGGAACCCCTTGGAAACCCTTTTTCCTGCCCGGCCGCTTGTCCTGCGGTGACTTTGCCGTGTCACGGTGCCATTAAAGGCACTTCCAGCGGGAGCAAGGGATGGCTCCGCCCGGAGCCGAGGGGGTTAAGCTGGCGGCAGCTGCGGCGGCTGTTAATGATTGATACCAATGACGGTCTCCATGGGCTTGGAAGGGAAATCATCCGCCCCGGCCGGCTGCGGGAGAGCCACCGGCTCGGCGAGTGGCGCAGCAGGCGGAGGGGACGCGCGGTGGCACCGGTGAGTGTGCGCGCGTGTGTCCGTGTGCGTGCAGCCTTGTCACGGAGCCCGGACGTGTCACACGGAGCCCGGACGTGTCACACGGAGCCTGGACGTGTCACACGGAGCCCGGACATGTCACACGGAGCCTGGACGTGTCACACGGAGCCCGGACGTGTCACACGGAGCCCGGACGTGTCACACGGAGCCGGGCCACGGCACTCGTGGGCCATTGTCTGCGGCCAGTGGCACCGCGGGCAGCCGGTGCCCCGAGGGTGGTGACAAGCAGCGCTGGCAGGAGCAGCACGCCGGGCACGGCACCGTCAGCACCTGGGTGTGATTATGGCTCGGGCAGGTGCTGGGGATTTGTCCCAGCAGGATTTTCCCAGCGCCGCTGCCGTAATCTCCTGACCTGAGCTGGCCGGGGAGGGGAGGGGTTGGGGCCGCGCTCCTTTGATGCCAGGGGTTGCTCGGGACAGGAATTCCCGACCATGGAAGCGGCTTCCTAAAGAGCTCAGGGAGAGTTCGAACCCTCCAGGGGCGAGCCCAGGTGGCGGCTCGGAGGTTGTGGTGGGAGTGGTGGTTCCGAGTGGGGATGGTGGCACTGGGGGATTCTCAATGGGAATGGTGGCTCCATGTTGGAGTGGCGGCTCCGAATGGGACTGGTGGCACTGGGTGGGACTGGTGGCTCCATGTGGGGATGGTGGCCTCAGGACCGAATGGTGGCTCCTGCTGGGAATGGTGGCTCCAGGATCCCGGTGATCCCATGCACAAGGGACTGGGGCTCTGTCCCCACGAAGGGACAATGGAGTGACATCAGAGCTGCCAGGGCACGGACTGTCACCCGCTCTGCCCTGATCCGGGGCTGTCACCCTCCCCAAATGTCGCCCCATGGGGTCGGGACGCTGCTGCCGCGCCTGCTCCAAGCCCCCGGCAGCACCAGCGGCGCTTTTTGGCCGGCAGCCCCGTGGGCCGTGCCTGGGATGGAGCCGGGGTTTCCAGGGAGATAAAACACAAACTCCCGGTGCTTTTTTTTTTTGTGCTTTTTGTGCTTCTCCCCGACCCCAGCTGGCGCGGCAGCGGGGGACTCGCCCTCCCCGCCGCCGCCGGCCACGCTGGCCGCCAGCAGCCGCTTTGTTCTCTGGAAATCCCCGGCCTTCCCCCGCTCCCGGCCCTCCATCCCCCCCGGCAGCTTCTCCCGCTGTCCCTCCCCGCGCCCCCCAACCCCGGGATGTCCCCGAGTGACGCTGCTGATGTCGCACACGGCCCGTGGGTGCGCGGGAGCTGCCGGCCGCCCTTCCCGAGGACTTTGCCCGGCTTGGCAAGGCTGGCACCGCAGCCCGGCCGCTTCCCAGGGCATCCAGCTCGGCCTCCGCCTCCGCCTTCCCTCCCTGCGCGGCTCCCACGGGAATCACGGCGATGGGGGGGGGGGGCTGGTGGCCAGCGTGTCCTGCAGGGCTGGGTGGCCCTGAGCTGACAGTGGGGCAGGGGTGGCCTGGGCTGTTTCTGGGGTCTGGGTGGCCCTGGTTTCTGGGGTCTGGGGGGTTCCCGCCCCCATGCCCAGGTGACCCCACTCAAAGCCTCGAGGTGCTTTGGAAATGGCTCCGAGAGCAGCCAGGGGAGGAGGTGACATTGGGGACATCGCTGCAGGCACAGCCCTGGATGGGCCATGGCTGCTGCTGCAGCGACTTGTGAGTGTGGCCAGTGGTGACAGCTGGGATGTGACAGCAGCAGGAAGGGCGGCTCGGCCACCAGAGCCCTGATTTTGGCTGGGGTGGCCCTGCCTGGGCACTGCGGTGGCAGCAGATGGGGACAGTTTGTCACAGGGCTGAGGTGGCAGTGGGGACGTGGCGCTTGGACTGGCACTGTCCCTTCTGGGGTGGCTTCACAGCAGCAGCACCAGCGCAGATGAAGGCAGGAGGCAACATCAGCTGCCCCCTGCTCCCTGGTGTCGCCACCCTGGTGACAGCGACACTGGGTGGCACTGCGGTGGGGACACGGGCACGGGAGGGGCTTTGCAGGCACGGGATGGGATTGGTTCTCTGTGAGTGGGATTCATTATCCAGGGATGGGATTGGTTCTCTGGGAGTGGGATTGGTTCTCTGTGAGTGGGATTCATTATCCAGGGGTGCGATTGGTTCTCTGTGACTGGGATTGGTTCCCCAGGGGTGGGATTCCTTATTGAGGGGTGGGATTGGTTCTCCGTGAGTGGGATTCATTCTCCATCAGTGGAATTCATTATCCAGGGGTGGGATTAGTTCTCCATGAGTGGGATTCACTATCCAGGGGTGGGATTGGTTCTCCGTGAGTGGGATTCATTCTCCATGAGTGGGATTCATTATCCAGGGGTGGGATTGTTTCCTTTGATGTTTCCCCCTCAGCTCCCCCGGGAGGTCGGGGGCAGCTGTTGGCACCCCTGGAGCGTGCCCATGGATTGGGCACAGATCATGGATCAGCCATGGCTGTGCCGTGTCCCTGCCCACCCCTGGACACTGCTGACCGTGACAGAGCCCAGCTGGTGCCAGGACCAGGTGCCAACTCCGGGTTGGCAAACCCGGCCTGAACCCGGCTCAAAGCCCCCGAGCCTGGCACAGCGCCAGTGACGCCAAACTGGGGTGGCAGAGGGTGGCACCCCAACACCGAGCCTCCTGTGGCTCCCTCCCTGCTCCTGCCACACTGTCCCCAGATTGCCGTCCCCAGAAGTGTCCCCACAGCCTCCCCTGGCAGGTCCCTTCCTGCCGTGGTGGCTGCGCCACCGGGCGAGCACTGGCGTTGTCACCAAGGAGGGCTGGCACGTGCCCGCAGCCGTTGGGGGACCTTGCCCCCGGATCCTTGGCTGGAGGTGATGGAGCAGCGGGTGAGTCACTGTGCTGGGGACGTGGGGACAGGGGGGACAGGTGGCACCGGGGCGTTTGCCGCTGGCTCAGACCCTGGCATGAGGCTGGTGCTGCCCATGGCTGGTGTGGTGCCAGTTTGTCCAGGGATGTGTCTCACCCCCTGTGCCCAGTGCCTCAGAAAGGTGGATTTGGTGGGTTTGGATTGGATTTGGCTTGGTTTGGATTTGTTTCATTTGGATTTGGTTTGGTTTCGATTTGGTTTGGGTTTGGTTCGGTTTAGATTTGCTTTAGGTTTGGATTTGGTTTGGGTTAAGATTTGCTTCAGGTTTGGGTTTGGTTCAGTTTAGATATGCTTTGGATTTGGTTTCGGTTTGGATTTGGTTTGGGTTAGTCTGGATTTAGTTCAGGTCTGGATTCGTTCAGTTTGGGTTTGGTCTGGATTTGGTTCAGTTTGGATTTGGTTTTGGTCTGGATTTGGTTTAGTTGGGATTTGGTTCTGTTTGGATTTAGTTTGGTCTGGATTTGGTTTGGATTTGGTTTAGTTTGTGTTTAGTTTAGTTTGGGATCAGTTTTGTCGGTGCCCATGGCATTGGCACATTCTGGGATGGGCTGGGACCACTGGTGCCATCCAAGGGGCAGCGGGGACATCCCTGGGCTGGTCACTGGCGCTGAGCTCGCCCCAAAGGGGCACAATTCGGATTTTTGGGAGGAAGATGCGGTGCCGGGCAGTGTCCCACGGTGCTCCCGGCATTTTCGGGAGCAGGGCCGCGGCGGGAGGGAGCCCAGCGGCCTCCCCGTGCTCCGCTTCCTTCTTTGGAGCTTTCCTGGCGATGTCCGCCCGATCCCTTCCCTCCCTCCTGCCCAAGGATTTTCTGCCCGCCCTGAGGGCTTTGCATTCTCTTCCCAAAGTCCAGGCGGAGCGTGGCTCACCCCAAATCCCGCTCTTGCCCGTTCCCAAGGGCTCCCCGGGGTATTTTTTTGGGGGTGCTGATGCTCCGCGGGGTCTGTCCCCCCCCGTTCGGTGCTTGTGCCCATCCCGGTCCCCGGGATTTCCTCCCTGTGTCCCCTGGGGAAGGAACAGCCGCGGGGAGGAGGGCGACACACCCGGGATGCTTTGGGGACACCCGGGGACGCTTTGGGGACACAAGCAGGGGGAAGGGACGCAGTCCCTGAATCCAGGACAGCGACAGAGCTCAGCTCAGCGCGGCTGCTTCCCTCGCTGTGACACCCGCCCTTCCCGCTGCCCTGCCGGGCTGGGGGGGCTCAGGAGCCCCTCACCAGCCCTTCTGAGCCCCCCTGAGCCCCCCCGAGCTCCTCGAGCTGCCCGTGTCGCCCTTCCCCTGCCACCAGCAGCTCCCCGGCTCCGCACCTGGGCTGGGGGAGGCGGCTGTGCCGCGCTGCCCTTCGCCTCTCCTCTGCGGGGACGCGAGCGGGAGCTGTTTGTCCCCGCTGTCGCCTTCCCCGCCGGCTGCCGCACACCGGGACCGCCCAACCCCGCCGCCACCGGAGCCACCGGAGCCCCCCGGAGCCCCCCGGAGCCCCCCGAGCTCCGCCACCGCCGCCAGCGGCACCGCCAATGCCACCGGCGCGGGGCGCGGGGGACTGGCACGGCTGGCAGAGGACGGGCAGAGCCCTCGCCCACCGCCCGCGTCCCCGGGCCCGCGCGGGGCTGCCCCGGTGGCCCGGGGTGGCAGAGGGTGGCAGCGCGGAGCTGGCACCGGGCACCGGCCGCGGGGCCATGCCGGGAGCCGGGCGCGGGCGCTGAGCCGGGCGGGCCCCCGGGACCATGCTGAAGTTTCGGGCGGACCGGAGGGTGAGGTAGGAGCCCGCAGGGGTCTGGGGGGGCCCGGGGGGACCCGCGGGGAGCCGGCGGGGCGGGACCCCCGGCCCGGGCAGTGGATCCGGGCAGTGGCTGCTGCATTGCAGTGCTGGGAGGCGATGGGCACTGGCGAGTTTCTGGAGCGGGGTCAGCCCCGGGAGCGGCTGCCGGGCGCTGCTTTCCGGAGCTTTCCCGCTCCTCCCGGGGGCTGCGGGTTGGGGTGGGGGCAGGCAGCGCGGTGGGTGCCAGGAGGAGCCGCGGGGAGCTGCAAAATGGGGGTGTCCTGCCCGCAGGGAGAGTCCAGGGACCTGCAGGGATGGGGGGGACACCCAGCGTGGGGTTCAGGGTGGTGGGCAGGGATGGGGGCACCCCCGGCGTGGGGTGCAGAGCGGCTGGTGGGTGCTGGCAGCGCCCACTTCCCACGCTTGGCGCTTTCGGGGTGCTGCTCTCTCAGCATTGCACCCTCCCCGCGCGGCAGCGTCACTGCGGGGATGGGACCTGCCCCAGTTCCCGGGATTTGAACCCCTCCGAAGGCACCGCCGGGGGGGGAAAAACGCTCCGGGAGCAGCTCCAGCCCTGGGGCAGAACCGCCCCGGCTGTGCCGGAGCGCGGGCCGGGCACTGAGGGTGACCCCGGTCAGACCAGCCGGGCACTGGGGGGGTCTGGAGAGTGAACCCCCCCAGTTGTGGGGTGCACGCACATCCCCGGGGTTTTTCAGGTGCCCCCGAGCGCTGCTGGAGGGGATCAGGACCCTGGCAGGGGGTGGGGGCTGCAAGGGGCGGCAGCTCAGCAGCAGCAGCACTTTTTGGGGTGTCAGTGGTGGATGGGATGGGATGGGATGGGATGGGATGGGATGGGATGGGATGGGATGGGATGGGATGGATGGGATGGGATGGGATGGGATGATCTTCTCAGTGGTGTTTGTTGTTGTTTTTTTTTTTTCTCAAACTTCCCCCGTTTTGCTGACTGGCAGGAGGAGTTGGTGGCATGCTGGGGCTGCTGGCATGGGGATGGCTCCGTGTCCCAGCGCCCGGTGGATTTGGGAAGGAGGGGATGGGATCCACTGTGAAATTCCTGGGATGGAGTCCTGGATCTCGTCCTTTCCCCCTGGGCACCCCAGAAAGGGGGGTGGGGCAGGGATGTGGCACAAGGTGCCAGCTGAGCCCGGGACAGCCCTGTGACACTGCTGCTGCCACTGCCAGGGTGCAGGGAGGCAGAACAGCTTGTGTTGGGAATCCTGGGCTGGTGTTTGGGGTCTGAGGGGTCCTGGGGTGGTTTTTGGGGTCTGAGGGGTCTTAGACTGGTGTTTGGGACCCAGCCCCCATGCCCAGGTGACCCCACTCAAAGCCTCGAGGTGCTTTGGAAATGGCTCCGAGAGCAGCCAGGGGAGGAGGTGACATTGGGGACATCGCTGCAGGCACAGCCCTGGATGGGCCATGGCTGCTGCTGCAGCGACTTGTGAGTGTGGCCAGTGGTGACAGCTGGGATGTGACAGCAGCAGGAAGGGCGGCTCGGCCACCAGAGCCCTGATTTTGGCACTTGAATGAAATCTTTGAGCACCCGGGGAAGGGGCTGGAGTGGCTGAGGGAGCCGGGAAAGGGGCTCAGCCTGGAGAAAAGGAGGCTCGGGGGGGCCCTTCTGGCTCTCCCTAACAGGAGTGGGCAACCAGGGGGGCTCGGGCTCTGCTCGCCATCCCTGGGGGTGTCCCATGCAGTGGGTGTGGCACTTGGGGACACGCTTTGGTGCTGCTGGGTCAACGGCTGGGCTCCGTGATCTTGGAGGGCTTTCCCACCAGAACGATTCTGTGATGCTGTGAAGGCTCCTAAATCTGGGATTAGCGGGGTGCTCGGGGCAGGGCAGGGGATGCCAGCCCCGGTGCCAAGCCTGGTGTTGGCATGGAACCAACAGAGCAGCAAACGTGGGGACACGGGGACTCTGTGGGGGACACGGGGACTCTGTGGGGGACACGGGGACTCTGTGGGGGACACAGGGACTCCGTGGGGGACACGGGGACTTCATGGGGGACATGGGGACTCCTAACACCCACCCCACGGCTGTCCCCACAGCCACAATGAAAGGCGGAACACCTTCCTGCACCCAGTGACGGGACAGGTCCCCGAGGACGCCTCGAGGCTTGACTTGCCCAAGTAGGTCGGCTCCCAATCCCCTTGGGCTGGGGGAGCGGGGAGGGCTGGGAGCGCTGCGGGGGCGACCCCGGCGGGCTGCAGGAGCACAGATCCGCTGATTCCCCCTCTCCCGTGTCACAGACACAGCTCGGACATGTCCAGCAAGGCGGGCAGCAAGCGGCCGGCCACCGTCCCCAGCGAGCCCCCCAACCACGCCATGGTGGCCGAGGTGCCCCCGGAGCGCCCCGGAGGCCGGGTGAGTGCCCTGGCACGGCTGTCACCAGCTCGGACAGGGACTCGGGGAGCCCAGCCCGGGCACTGAGCATCCCCTCTCGCTCCGCGCAGGCTCCGCGCTCGTCCCGCAAGGGCATCGCCTTCGGGAAGCGCTCCAACTCCATGAAGAGGAACCCCAACGCCGCCGTCACCAAGAGCGGGTGGCTCTACAAGCAGGTACCCCCCCCGTGCCACCCCTCCCGGCCCCGCAGAGCCCCGGGAGCCCCCGGAGCGCTCTCACCGCCCCTCTCCCGCAGGCCAGCTCGGGGGTGAAGCAGTGGAACAAGCGCTGGTTCGTGCTGGTGGATCGGTGCCTCTTCTACTACAAAGGTACGGCCACCCCCAGAGCTCGTGGCCACCCCCAGCGTGCCCCAGGGCCACCGGCACAAAGTCCCAGGCTCTTTCCGCTCTCCACCTTGTTTTGGCCGGTGTTTGCCGCGCCCTGGGGTTAATCCCGAGTTTTCCCCGCCTCCCTGGCAGCTCCCGGGCTTGCATCAATAATTGAGGAGGTTGTTTGTGAGCCTGGCACAGCTGCGGGAGCAGCAACAGGCAGGGAGCCGATCCCACAGGTGGGACGGAGCCCGGGGATGTAGGGGGGCTGTGCCGGGGGTCCCTCCGTGGGTTTGACCCCAGGATTCGCTCCCCCCCAGACGAGAAGGAGGAGAACATCCTGGGCAGCATCCCCCTGCTCAGCTTCCGCGTGGCCGCCGTGCAGCCCTCGGACAACATCAGCAGGAAGCACACGTTCAAGGTCAGTGCCTCTGCCGGGGCTTGCAGGGGACGGCGTGGCACTGGGGTGGCACTGGGGTGGCACTGGGGTGGCACTGCGGTGGCACTGGTGATGCTGGCAGGGTCCCCGCTGCTCTTGTGGCTTCCTTGGTGACGGGGCATGGAGCACGCTGCGGTGACCCCCGTGGGTTCAGATCTGCGTCTGCTGGGCAAACGGGGACGCAGCAGCGTCCCCAGGGTCCCCAGCCCCTCTGCAGGGCCCTGCTGGGTGCTCCCACCCCTCTCCCTGCCCTGCTTTCCCCTCTCCATGGCTGCTGCTCCCGGAGCCGGGCTCGGAGCTGCCCCCAATCCCAGCCCCGTTTGAGCCGCTTGGCTGGCAAGTGTCACCGGCGAGGGGGGAGCCCACCACCCGCGGCTGCTGTGGGGCTGGAGAGGGGAGCAGGGAGAGCTGACAGAGCTGCTGCTGCCCCACATCCGTCCCTGGTAGGGTCTGAGCTTCCCTGGCGCTCTTGGGCACCTTTGGTACCTTCCCCATCCCAGCTGCTCGCGGGCACGGGGCGCTCTGACACTCCCTTGTCGGCCCCAGTGTCCCCTCCCCGTGTCCAGAGCCGGGGCTGGGGTCCCCACAGGCCACTCCCGAGTTTTTCCCAGCCTAAGGGAGGGATTTGTGCAGCTGCTCCCACTTAAACCTGAATTTAGGCTCAGCTGAGTGGGGTTTAGCGGGGAGAGATGGCATGGGGACTTCCCTGTGCCCGTGCCCACACTGGTGTCACCTTCTGTGACCTGGGGGTGTCCAGGGAAGGGTCTGGAGAGTCCTGAGGGAGCTGGGAAGGGTCTGGAGAGTCCTGAGGGAGCTGGGAAGGGCCTGGAGAGTCCCGAGGGAGCTGGGAAGGGGCTCAGCCTGGAGAAAAGGAGGCTCAGGGGGAATTTCTGGCTTTGCACAACTCCCTGCCAGGAGGGGACAGCCGGGGGGGATTTGGGATCTTATCCCAGGGAACAGGGACAGGAGGAGAGGGAACGGCCTCGGGCTGTGCTGGGGAGGCTCAGGGTGGACACCAGCAGGAATTTCCTCATGGAAAGGGCTGGAAGGGGCTGCCCAGGGGGGTTTGGAGTGCCCATCCCTGGAGGTGGCACCTGGAGGTGGCACTGAGTGCTCAGGGTGGGGATCGGGCACAGCTTGGACTCGATGATCCCAGCGGGATTTTCCAGCCTCAGTAATTCCATGATTCTGTGAAATCCCTGCTGCCTGACACCGATGAGGGAAAACCTCTCAAAGCTGCTGCCCACACCCCAAACTCTGCAGCTCCTGGGTTTGGGAGAACAGTTTTGTCCAGGGAAGGGCAGAGAGGTTCCCACCCCGCTCCCACTGACCCCGTGTCTGTGTTTCCTCCTCCTCCTCCTCCCTCGGCGGGCGAGGATGCTGGGACAGGAGGGGTTTCTTGGTGCCACCACCACGCCAGCACCCAGCCACCAGCACCTAGGTAGAGTTCCACCTTCTTGTGTTTCTGGTGCATGCAGAGGCTGAGGGACCCCCGGGCTCGCTCTGCTCCCAGCTCCCGCTAATCCCAGGGCTGGATCCCTTCGATTTCCCCTCTTCCTCTGCCTGCAGAGCTTCCAGAAGTGCATGGGGGGGCTCAGGAGGTGACCCCAGCTGGGCACGGTGGCTGCATGCTCTGGGGAGGATGGAAACTCAAGGGAGGGGTTTAATCAGACCTCATTTTTCTGTTTTAGTTAATTTTTTTTTTCTTTTTTAAGAGACTGAACCCTTGAAATTCTTTCCAGAGGAGAACTCCGCTTCCTCCCTTTTCTTCCTCCTCGCTTTCCCCCACCCCTTTCCACAGGGGGAAGGTGGAAGCTTCAGAAAGGCCCTCAAATAAAGGCTCCTTCCAGCACATTCTGGGCAGAGAACAGGCACCAACATCTCGGATCAAAACTGAGCCTTTTCCTCCCAAAATATTTCCTGGGTCGAGAAACCACCTTCCCCCTCACCCTGCATGGACGCTGCCCCTCCGGTGCTGCCGCTCTTGCTGGGGCCCTTTGCCACCCCAACATTGGGGTGCTGCTCCTTTGGGGGAGGAGGGCTGCTCCCAAAAAATCCCTGGCAGTGACTCCGAGGGGGGATAAAACCCCACCGTGAGGGGCCTGCAGAGCTTTCCCCGCGCTCGGCGGCCGCGCACGGAGGGGAAGGAGCCCTCCTGGCATGCCCTGGAGCAGCGGGACGGGGTGCCAGGCTGGCAGCGGAGCTCTCACCCCTCTGTCTGTGTCCCCCTCCCCGTTCTGTGCCCCCACAGGTGACGGTGTGCTGGGTGCAGGAGCTGCCGGCGGGTAACGGGCAGTCCCTGTCTCCCCAGGCCGAGCACGCCGGCATCCGCACCTACTTCTTCAGCGCCGAGAACACGGAGGAGCAGGAATCCTGGATCCAGGCCATGGGCGAGGCCGCCCGCGTGCAGATCCCCCCGAGCCAGAGGTCAGTGCTCGCCGCACTGCCCGGCCCTCGTGGGGACGTGGTGCTGTCCTTGCTCCACGCCCAGGGACATTTTGGGGTGTAAGAGAAGGGAGCTGGGGGAGCAGTGACCCCGCAATGCTCAGGGAGGGACAGGGCGTCGCTGGCCACCCCTCAACCCAGAGGTCAGTGCCCACCACGCTGCCCGGCCCTCCTGGGGACGCAGTGCCCTCCATGCCTGGGGACATTTGGGGGTGTGAGGGACACTCCAGAGAAGGGAGCTGGGGGAGCAGTGACCCCGCAATGCTCAGGGAGGGACAGGGCATCGCTGGCCACCCCTCAACCCAGAGGTCGGTGCCCAGTGCCGCCGCACCGCCCGCCCTCCTGGGGACGCGGTGCTGTCCTTGCTCCACGCCCAGGGACGTTTTGGGGTGTGAGGGACACTCCGGAGAAGGGAGCTGGGGGAGCAGTGACCCCGCAATGCTCAGGGAGGAACAGAGCATTGCCAGCCACCCCAGGGGCAGTGCCAGGCCTTGGTGACCCCTCTGTGGTGTGTCCCAGGCACGAGAAGCCGGACTCGGAGAACATCCCCCCCAGCAAACACCACCACCACCACCACCACTGCAACGCCGCCCACCGCGAGCACCCCAAGGCCGAGCCCGACGCCAAGACCCGCGGGGAGGGCGACGGCCGCGGCTCGGAGAAGATGGAGCGGAAGCCGTCGGAGCGGGCGGACGCCAAGAAGGAGCCTCTGGCCAAAGCCAACGGCCTCGGCGGGCAGGAGCCGCCCTCGGAGCCGGGCAGTCCCTACCCCGAGGGGCCGCGGGGGCCGGCGAGCGCCGAGCGGCCGGCACAGCCCAACGGGTGGCCGTACCCCTCGCCCAGCCGGCCCGGCAGCACCGCCTTCCCCGCGGCGGGTGACGGCGAGAGCGGGGCCCAGCGCCGCGGCGTCACCCCCAGGTCCCACCCCGAGAAGGTGGCCCAGCGCAAGAGCTCCATGACGCAGCTGCAGCAGTGGGTGAACTCCCGCCGCGCCACCGCGGCCCCCGAGGAGCTGCGCAGGTGAGGATGCGCCAGGATGCTCCTTTGCTCCGGGGTTGGTCCCTCTGGGAATGTTCTGCCTCTTCCCGTCTGCTTTGTGGCCTCCTAGGGGTCAGAAAAATCTCATTTTTCTCCCCTTTTTTCTTTCTCTCCTCGTGCCAGCTCGGAGCTGGGTGTGGGACATCCCAAAAAGCCGAGGGGGGGGGGGGGTTGTAGAGGGGGGTCCCTGGGAGGAGGGAGGCCAGGATGGGGAAGCCACCAGAAGGTCCTTTGGAGGAGGGATACAAGGACAGGAAGCCACCAGAGGATCTCTGGGATGAGGATGCCAGGACAGAAAACCACCTCAGTGTCCCTGCAGGAGGGATACGAGGAGAGGAGGCCACCACTGGATCCCAGAGAGGAGAAATTCCATGAGGAGAAGCTCCTGTAGAGTCCCTGGGATGAGAGATGCCCGGAGGGGAGGCCACCACAGGGTCCTTGGGAGGAGGAATGCCAGGACAGGAAGCCACCTTGGTGTCCCTGCAGAAGGGGTACAAGGACAGGAGGCCATCACGAGACCCCAGAGAGGAGGAATTCCATGGGGGAAGGCTCCCACAGAGCCCCTGGCAGGAGAAATTCCATGGGGGGAAGCACCCTCAGAGCCCCTGGCAGGAGGAATTCCATGGGGGAAGGATCCCACAGAGCCCCTGGCAGGAGGAATTCCATGGGGGGAAGGATCCCACAGAGCCCCTGGCAGGAGGAATTCCATGAGGGGAAGGATCCCACAGAGCCCCTGGCAGGAGGAATTCCATGGGGGAAGGATCCCACAGAGCCCCTGGCAGGAGGAATTCCATGAGGGGAAGGCTGCCACAGAGCCCCTGGCAAGAGGAATTCCATGGGGGGAAGCTCCCTCAGAGCCCCTGGCAGGAGGAATTCCATGGGGGGAAGCTCCCTCAGAGCCCCTGGCAAGAGGAATTCCATGAGGGGAAGCTCCCTCAGAGCCCCTGGCAAGAGGAATTCCATGAGGGGAAGCTCCCTCAGAGCCCCTGGCAGGAGGAATTCCACGAGCACAGAGCCCCTGGCACAAATGCCACCCATCCAGCATTCCCGCTGTCCGAGCCACCTCCTCTCGGGCTGTCCTTGCCCACCCCGGGCACTGCCCACCGCCAGCCCGGCTCTCACCTCTCTCCCCCCATCTCCAGCCCCACCAGGTTTTACCCCGTGTCCCGCCGGGTGCCCGATTATTACTCGCCCTACTCGCCGCAGTACCCCGAGGAGTACCAGTACTACCCGCCGGGCGTGCGCCCCGACAGCATCTGCTCCATGCCCGCCTTCGAGCGCGTCAGCCCGCCGTGGGCGCTGGAGGACAAACGCCACTCCTTCCGCAACGGGGGTCCCTTCCACGCCGCCTTCGGCCGCCAGGACGTCCCGCTGTGGCTGCCGGCGCCCGCCAGGCCGCCGAGCTACCTGGACGAGGTGGACGCGGCCTCGGGCTCGCTGCGGAGGATGTCGCTGCAGCCGCGCTCGCGCTCCGTGCCGCGCTCGCCCAGCCAGGGCTCCTACGGCCCCGCCAGGGTTTACTCGCCCGTGCGCTCGCCCAGCGCCCGCTTCGAGCGGCTGCCGCCCCGCGGGGACGAGATTTACGCCGACCCCGCCGCCTTCGTGATGCGCAGATCCATCAGCTCGCCCAAGGTGGGCACCGGTGGGGCGGGGAGGTGGGGCAGGGGTGTGGCCGTGTCCCGGCTGTGTCCCCTCTGCGCGCACAGCCTGGCCGCAAAGTGCCACCAAGCCCGTGGCTTGGGGCAGAGGCGGGGTTTGGGATCCCTGCGCCGCCCTGCAAAGGTTCCCTGGTTGTGTTGGGATCCATGGGATGGGATGGGATCCATGGGATGAGATGGGATCCAAGGGATGGGATGGGATCCATGGGATGGGATCCATGGGATGGGATGGGATCCATGGGATGAGATGGGATCCAAGGGATGGAATGGGATCCATGGGATGGGATCCATGGGATGGGATGGGATCCAAGGGATCCATGGGATGGAATGGGATCCATGGGATGGGATCCATGGGATGGGATGGGATCCATGGGATGGGATCCATGGGATGTGGTGTTTTTAGAGGAAATGATGTGGAGCATTTAGAGGAAAACCATGATTTTGCCAGTGGTTTTGGAGGAAAACCTTGGAGGAAACCCCTGACTTTGCCGGGCGGTTTGGATGGAAAAATCCTGGATTTGCCAGTCGTTTTTGGAGGAAATCTTTTGGGAGCCCAAGTTGTGCTCCCAGGCAGGGAGCGCCGATGCCCCTGTCCCTCTCCTGTCTTTCTCCTCCTGTCCCGTGTCCCTGATTTTGGGCTGGGGTCCCCTCTCTCCGCAGTACGATTACCTGGGTGACAGGCGGCCCGTCCCGGCCGGGGTGTACCCCTACCACTTCCCGGCGTCCCCCACCATCCACGACAAAATGGTACGTACCTGCTGTCCCCTGGGGGTGACCCTGTGACGGGGGGGGGGGGGGGGGTGCAGACCCCACCCCGGGGACGTGGGGCAGTTTAGGGGGTCCTCACTCAGCTGGCCAAGGAGGAACCAGAGCACTCCAGGGTCAGAGCTGGGCCTTTCTCAGGTGTCTCCGCTCCCTCCTGGCCATTCCCGAATGAATCCACGTGGGAAGGTTCCTCTGTCGCAGTGGGACACCCCCGGACCCCCAGGGTGGTCCCTGGCTGAGTCCAGCACTCCCCAAACCTCTCCCGCTCTGCTTCCTCACATCTGGCCACAGCTGCTTTGTTCTCCCGCCTCGTGTCCCCTCCCGGAGCTGGGGGGTGACACCGGGAGGTCCCCGCAGATCCCAAAACCCTGGCACGGGACCGCCAGAGGAGGGAGAAGCCTGAATTTCACCACAGCCCACCCATGCCGCCCATCCATGCCCGCAGCCGCAGGCAGGCTCTCCCTAGAAAAAAAAAGGAAAATAAGAAATCGGCTGCCCAGGGTCCTCAGGGCACATTCCCAGCAGCATTCCCGGCCCGGGGGCCATTCCACAGGCTCCCCCCCTAACCGCTTTGCTTCTTCTTTTATGTGTTTCGCTGCTCGTTTCTTGCCTGCTGGCTCCTGGTAGGATGAACTTTTAGACCTTCAGTTGCAAAGAAACCTAGAATATTTGGACCAGCAGGTAGGCGGAGCTGGCTGCCAGCCTCACCTCACCGGCTGCTTCTCGTCCCCTCCCGTGTGTCCCCGTCCCCTCCTGCCATCCATCCTCAGCCCTCCTGGCATCCCAGCAGCATCCCAGCAGCACCAGCTGTCTTTTTTTGGGTTTCTTTTTTTTTTTTTTTTTGGTTTGGCTTCTTCCATCCTCCGCATCCGTAGGGCCGCTCATCGCTCGGCAGAAAAGTCACCCCCCCTCAACCTCTGGCAGTGTGGTTTTTTGGGAGGAGTTTTGGGGGTTTTTGGGGCACATTCCAGCACTTCTGGGGGTTGTCCTGGAGCTCAGGGGGTGCAGCAGCTCTGGAACATCCCAGGTTGCCGCTGGGCACCTGCACGGTGCCAGCGTGGCCGTGCTGTCCCCAAGGCTGGCACCCTTTGCCCAGGGTGTCCCCCGTGCCAGGGGTGGCAGGTGACCTGTGGGGACCGTGGCCGTGGTGATGTGGTGGCCCCTCGGGGGTGAGAGGTTTGGTGCAGGTGGGCACAAAAAGCCCAAAAGGCAGCAGCGCTCAGGTGGTTCTGGAGAGGTTTTTGGAGGAAAATCTTGGTTTTGAATGGGGTTTATAGAGGAATTTCTTGGTTTTTGCCAGGGTTTGTCGAGGAAAATCTTGATTTTGACAGTGGTTTTTGGAGGAAAATCTTGATTTTGAATCAGGTTTATTGAGGAAAATCTTGATTTTGAATCAGGTTTATTGAGGAAAATCTTGATTTTGCCAGTGGTTTATGGAGTAAAACCTTGGAGGGAAACCTTGATTTTGCCTGGGGTTTTGGAGGAAAATCCTGGATTTGCCAGTCGTTTTTGGAGGAAACCTTAATTTTGACAGGGTTTTTTGGAAGAAAACCCTGATTTTTGCGAGGGGGTTTTGGAAGAAAACGCTGGAAGGAAACCCATGACTTTGTGTGGTGTTTTTGGAGGAAAACCCTGATTCTGCCAGGGTTGTCTTGAGGAAAACCCTGGAAGAAAACCATGATTTTTATGTGGTGTTTTTGGAGGAAAACCCTGATTCTGCCAGGAGGAAAAAACTGCACTGACTCCATCCCAGGAGCGTGGGGAGGGGGATCCAGCCGGGAGAGCCCCCAGTGATGCCTCCAGGCAGCGTCTGAAGCCTCAGGCGGGCACAGGAGCTGCAGCCAGGCTGGCACGGAGGGAGCTGCTCCCGGCACGATCCCGTTTGGCTGCCAATCTCCGGTGGCCGGGCTCTGTGTCCGCCTTGGAGCGCGGCCAGGAGCTCTCGCTGCAATAAAAGCTCCCCGCGCTGCCTCGCGGCCGCCGGCAGCGCCGCGGCCTCTCCGCGGCTCTTTAAAACGCTCCCTAAAAAGGTTTGGCATCTCCTCCTCCTCCTCCTCCTCCTCCTCTCGCAGCGGCCTCTGGAGAGGTTAATTCGGAGTGACGCTGTCAGGGGCCTCTTTTCAAACATCCTCCTGCTCTGTTTGCTCTCTCCTTCCTCGCCCGCCGCTCCAGCCCCAGCAGGGTTGGGGCCGCGGTTTGGTGACAAAGTGTTGTCACCTTTGGGATTTCAGCTGTCCCAGGGCTTCCCTGGAATGTCCTGCTCTGGGACGAGCTGGGTGACCTGAGTGGCTTTGTCACCCGGCACCGAGGGAGCTCGGCCACCTCTGGCCGTGCGCCGCTGCTTGGGGACAGTCCTGTCCCCGTGGAGTGGCACAGACCGTGCCCGGCAGCAGGGATGTGCCATTCCCGGTGCCACCTGGAAAAGGGGACGCTGCTGTCCCCAACCCCAGCTGTCAGTCACCTCCCCAGCACCCAGAGTTCATTTGCAGGGCCATGCCAGCCCCGGCTGGGCACGGAGCCGCGGGGCAGTGCCAGGGCCCGTCCGTGTGTCCGTCTGTGTGCCAGGCCACGCCGCTGCCGTCCCTGTCCGAGCTCGTGTCCGTCTGTGCCATCTGCTCCGAGCTGGCTCTGTTTTATCCGTGATTTCCCCCCAAAAAAAGCGCACTAAAAAGGAGCAACATCAGCGCGAGGCCACAGCTGGAGCCCCCGGGCCATCTCAGGAGGTGGCATTTTGCATCCTGAGGGCTCCTGGACCGGTCACCGCTGGCACAGGCGCGTGTCCCCGCTGACCTGTGCCCTTTCCTTCCCTGTGTGCCGCAGATGAGCGAGAGCGAGACCCTCATCACTATGGTGAACAGGATGGTGGAGACCTCCTCCCCTAGGGCCCAGCTCTACATGCAAGTAAGGCTCCGGCCACCAGGCCCCGCATGGCTCGTGCGGGGTCACCTCCTGCCACCCGGGGTCACCTCCTGCCATCGCCACTCACGCAGCAGCCGCGGCATCCGGCACATCCCGCTCTCGCTCTCGGGGGACGCGCTGCTCCATCCCAGGCTTTGCTAATCCATCCATGAGCCATTCCAAGCCGGCAAATCCTCGTGCTGGCAGCGCGAGGTGGGCACGGAGCTGCCCCGGGTCTCTTGGGGACGGAGCTGTCCCAAGGAATCTTGGGGACAGAGCAGTCCCGGGGACTCTCGGCCAGAGCTGTCCCCGGGACTCTTGGGGACAGAGCTGTCCCAGGGAATCTTGGGGATGGAGATGTCCCAGGGAATCTTGGGGACAGAGCTGCCCCAGGGGACTCTTGGGGACAGAGCTGCCCCAGGACTCTTGGGGACGGAGCTGTCCCAGGACTCTGGGGGACGGAGCTGCCCCAGGACTCCCGGACACGCAGGGCCTGGCTCGTCCTTGTTTTTCAAGGAGAACTTGTGGGGTGACAGGAATGCAGCTCTTAAACCAACGGAATAATTCCTGGAACAGGGCCAGGGAACGGCCTTTCTCCCACCCCGGAGGCTCCTTCTGTCCCCAGCACTGGGACATCCCTGCAATGTCACATGGCTTGAGCCCCCCCGATGTCACCCACCCTGGGTTGTGCTGCCCTGGGCACTTCCTGGATGGGATTTTCCAACAAAAACGGCGCCTGTTTGCATCTGCTGCCAGCAGGGATGTGCCGGAGGGTGAATCAGGAGCTCCTGGGATGCTCCTCCGGCTGGCCGGGCTCCCTGCCCGGGGGCCGCCTCATCCCGATCCGCCCGGCTCTGCCTCCAGCCCCGCGGGCATTTCCCAGATCCGGATCCATTTGCATCATCCCGGAGTTTTAAATGGCTCCAAAGCGCCCTCTCTGCTTTCTAGCAATATCCATCCCCTCCTGCCTATCTCCTGCCTTTCATCTCCGGCTCCGGGAGGCACTTAATTGCTGAAGGTCCCATTAGTGATTGAGATTTCCAGGAAAGGAAAATGACTCACGGAGAAGCCGGGCGGGGGTGAACAGGCCCTGCTGCTGCTTTATCGGTGCTCCCACTCGGCCGAGGTGGAATTACAGCTCAATCGCGCTGCCTTTGTGCTCCCCGCCGCTGGAGTGGTGGCGGTAAATGATTCACGAGGCAGCTCCTCAGGCCCCGCGCGGAGCTTGTCCCTGGATCGCTCCCGCTGGGAATGAGCGGGGAGAGGTTGTGGCTTCATGGCTTCACCCCGGTGACTCCCGGCTGATGGGGAGCATCCATCGCCTCCGGAGCTCGGCTCCGGCCTCCTTTTCCCGGCTCGCAGGGAGGGCAGGGAGGGGCTGGGAGCTGCCTCCCCTTCCCTGGGCGTCCCGCGGAGAGCCGCGCTCACCCCTGGCTCTGCTTGCAGGTGACGCCGTTCCCGGAGCCCTACAGGGACACCCTGCACCCCTACAAGATCAGCGAGCAGGACACCGATGTAAGAGCCAGTCCTGTCCCCTCTGTCCCCTCTCTGTGTCCCCTGTCCCCGTAGGCCGGTCACTTTGTGCCCCTCAGGGATAAATCTCCCCCTGAGTTTAGGTCTTGTCCCATCTCCCAGTTTGTCCCGTGTCACCCCAAAGTCCCTGCAATGACAGCAGGAGTTTGGAACCCCCCCCCCCAAGGCCATAAATCCCAACATCCCATTAATCCTGGCTGCATTCCAGTGGGATTCTCATCCTGTTCATCCTCTCCCCCCTTTCTCTCCCCCCCTGGCACAGAAGCTGCTGGGGAAGCTCTGCGAGCAGAACAAGGTGCTGCGGGAGCAGGAGAGGCTGGTGCAGCAGCTCCGGGCTGAGAAGGTACGTGGTGGCACCTCAGGTGGCCACATGGGGACCTGGTGGTGGCACCTGCCAGGTGAGGAAGTGACGTCACCACGGGAGGGTGTGGGTTGAACCTGGAGATCCACATGTGTGTGTGTGTGTGTTCCCTGTCACCCTTAACCTGCACATTCAGGTCAGACTGTCCCCTGTCACCTTTAACCTGGACATTTAGGTGAGAGTGTTCTCTGCCACCCTTAAACCTGGACATCCAGGTGTATGTGTCCCCTGTCACCCTTAACCTGGACATCCAGGTGTGTGTGTCCCCTGCTACCCTTAAACCTGGACATCCAGGTGTGTGTGTCCCCTGTCACCCTTAACCTGGACATCCAGGTGTGTGTCCCCCTGCCACTTTAAACCTGGACATCCAGGTGTGTGTCCCCCTGCCACTTTAAACTTGGACATCCAGGTGTGTGTGTCCCCTGCTACCCTTAATCTGGACATCCAGGTGTGTGTGTTCCCCTGCCACTTTAAACTTGGACATCCAGGTGTGTGTGTGTGTGTCCCCTGCCACCCCTGAACCAGGTGAGCAGGTCCCCTGCCACCCCTGGCTTGAAGGGACATTAAAAACATCTCGTTCCCCCCCCGAGCCTCTATCCCAGGTTCTCCAGCCTGGCTTTGGACACCTCCAGGGATGTGGCAGCCACAGCTTGGGGACGTTTCTGAGCTGGGGGAGACTCCTGGTGTGTTATTGAGCAGCCAGGACCTCGTGGCTCCGTCTGTCCCCACAGGAGAGCCTGGAGAGTGCCCTGATGGGGACACACCAGGAGCTGGAGATGTTCGGGAGCCAGCCCGCCTACCCGGAGAAGCTGCTGCACAAGAAGGAATCGCTCCAGAACCAGCTCATCAACATCCGGGTGGAGCTGTCCCAGGCCAGCACGGTAATGGGCGGGATTCGGGTCCCTTTTGTCCCTTCCCGGATGGAAAACGAGCAGGGAATTCCCCTTGGCTGCCTGGGGACCGAAGTCCCTCACTGGGGACAAAGCCAAGTAGGCACCCCCCAGGTGCCACCTCAGCTCCTGGTTCTGTCTCTGCCGTGCCCCGGGCACCTCAGAGCTCGTCCCCTCTGGTGCCACCCCCTCCCCAGCTCGGGGGGCTGTGCTGGGTGCCAAAGACCCCCCTGATCCCCCCCCCCCACTGTCCCCTCAGGCCCTGGCAAACAGCACGGCCGAGTACGAGAGCCTGGAGAGCGAGGTGTCCACCCTGCACGATGACCTCTGGGAGCAGCTCAACCTGGACATCCAGGTGAGACGGTCCCCCTGTCACCTTTAACCTGGACACCCAGGTGAGAGTGTCCCATGTCACCTTTAACCTGGAAATCCAGGTGAGAGTGTCCCATGTCATCTTTAACCTGGACATCCAGGTGTGTGTGTCCCCTGTCACTCCTAACCTGGACATCCAGGTGAGAGTGTCACCCTGCCACCTTTAGCGTGGACATTTAGGTGTGTGTGTCCCCTGTCACCTTTAACCTGGACATCCAGGTGTGTGTGTCCCCTGTCACCTTTAACCTGGACATCCAGGTGTGTGTGTCCCCTGTCACCTTTAACCTGGACATCCAGGTGCGTGTGTGTCCCCTGCCACCTTTAACCTGGACTCCCAGGTCCCTGCCATCCCTGAGGTCCCCATGGAGATGAAATCCCCCACCCGTGGCTTCTCCGTGCCCAGCCCTCACGTCCAGCTTCGGCCACCGTGGGCACTTGGGTGCCATCGAGGGGGGCAGCCCCGCGTCCCCGCAGCTGCCCCAGCCCCGGTGGCTTCTGGGGAGCAGATCCAGGGATTCCAGCAGGATAAAATCCTGGATGTGGCAGCTCAGCCCCGCTCCGTTCCCGTGGCTGGGTTTGGGACCGGGCTCAGCCTGGTTTGGGGTTGGCACCGGTGCCCCCGGGACCCCTCCGAGCGCTGCCTTTCCCCCGTCCAGAACGAGATGCTCAACCGGCAGATCCAGAGGGAGATCTGGCGCATCCAGGACGTGATGGAGGGGCTGAGGAAGAACAACCCCTCCCGAGGCACCGACACGGCCAAGCACCGAGGTGAGGGGGGCTGTCCCTGTGGGGGGGCGTCCCCGATGGGCTCCTGCTCAGCGGGATGAAAACCCTCATCATTATCTTATAATTATCTTTAATTACCTCATTCCTCCGCAGTGGCCCTGGGCCCCTCGGGCACGTACAGCTCCAACAGCCCTGCCAGCCCCCTGAGCTCTGCCAGCCTCACCAGCCCCCTGAGCCCCTTCTCCCTCATCTCCGGCTCCCAGGGATCGCCCACCAAGCCAGGCCCCGGCGAGGTCAGTGACCCTGGTGTCCCCTGTTTGTCACCAGGGGGGATGGCGGGCTGCTGGGCACCGGGCACGCAGCTGCCTCCCCTCCTGGCACCGTTTTGGAGACATGGATGGGCCCTGGTGTCACCTGGTGACTTTGGGGTCCTTGCAGGGCTGTGGGTCCGGAGGGAATGGGAGTTGCTGAGCTCCAGGAGCAGTTCCTGGTGCCACCACAGCCGCTCCGAGTGCCCTCGCCCAGGGCTGGTGTCACCTCCAGGCACAGGACATTTATTTAGGGTGCAATTTGGGGACTCCCAACCCCGCCTGGCTGCACAGAGGCCACACCAGTGCCCCCAGGAGCTGCCAAGAACCCTTCACTCAGACAGCCCCCAAGCCCTGCCTGGCCCTGGGGACAAGCAGCAGGATGTGGGACACCGAGAGGGACATCCTCTCCTCCATCCCTTCCTCCGGGACGCTTCCCGCCGTGTTTCTCTCTCTTTTCTAACTCTCTCTTCCTTCTCTGCTCTCACGCCTCCCGCTCCTGCCCGCCCCAGGAACCGGGCCCGCCTCGACCTCCCCTCCCCAAGTCCTACGTGCCCCTGGAGTCTCCTCCGGCCGTTCCTCCGCTCCCCAGCGAGAGCCGCCTCTGGCCCTACCCCGCCTCCCCTTCCTGGCACCAAGGAGAGGCCAAGCGGGGACAGGTACCGAACCCTGCGGGCACCGCCGCCTTCCTCCTCCTCCTCCTCCTCCTCCTCGTCGTGGCATGGAAGGCGCTGGGATGAGGCAGGAGCCGGAGCTGCCCGCCCCAAACCCGCAGGGACAGCGCGGAGGTGGCGCTTGGCGCGGGGACAGCTCTGCGTCCTGCAGCCCTGCCACGCCCCTGGTGTCCCCAGCCCTGTGCCCGCTCAGGACAGGGATTGTCCCCTCCTTTTCCTCCTCCTCCTTCTCCTGGGGAGGTTGTCCCTGGTTGTCCCCTCTGCTTTGCTCTGCCTCTGTCACTGTCCTTCCGTGTCACCGCTCGCCGTGTGGCGCTGGCAGCTCCGGGGCAAACCTGGATTTGGGAATGCCTGGTGACACCTCGGCTGTGTGTGGGGACACAGGTGACACGAGTGTCCACACAGCGGGGTGGCACGTGTCACTGTGGAAAAGCAGTGGCTGTGCCAAGCCGGGAAGGGGCACGGTGCCAGCGCAGGTGGCACTTCCAGCTGCCGTGGGTGGCTGTGTGTCATCCAGGGGTGTCAGGGTGAATTTAGGGGGACACACCGGGCTGCTGGGCCTGTTGTCACACCCCTCTGTCACCCCAGCAGTTCCTGGGCTGTTCCCGGGGGATGAAGAGGGGAAGGACCCCAAAAATGCCCCTGTGTGACCCCATGGGCACGGGGTGCAGCAGGAGCCCAGCACGGAGCCAGGATGTCCCTGTCCCCAGCTCCTGGAGGCTGTGGAGGGATTGTCACCCTGTCCTTTGTCCCTCCCTGTGGGGACAGCAGGGACAGGAGCAGAGCCCCCTCAGCCGCTCTCCCCACAATTTCGGGGTGCTCTGGTCCCACCTGGCTGCTGTCCGTGTGTCCATGGAGGGTGTCCATGGTCTGTCTGTCACCCCAAGAGCAGCGGGTGTCCCCTGTGTGTCCCCTGTTTGTCACCCCAAGAGCAGCGGGTGTCCCCTGTGTGTCCCCTGTTTGTCACCCCAAGAGCAGCGGGTGTCCCCTGTGTGTCCCTGATCTGTCACCCCAAGAGCAGCAGGTGTCCCCTGTGTGTCCCTGATCTGTCACCCCAAGAGCAGCGGGTGTCCCCTGTGTGTCCCTGATCTGTCACCCCAAGAGCAGCGGGTGTCCCCTGTGTGTCCCTGATCTGTCACCCCAAAGCAGCGGGTGTCCCCCCTTTCTGTCACCCCAAGGCAGACGTGGCCCCCGGGGCAGGACTGGGGCTCACTGGGGACCTTTTCCCCCCTGCACAGCCCAAACCAGGCCTGGAGCAGAGCAAGAAGGAGCCCCCCCGGCCCAGCCCCCCCGGGCCCGCCCCCGAGGGGCTCCCGCAGAGCCGGCCCGAGCACGACGGCGACAAACAAGGAGCCCTCAACAAGGGTACGGCACTGGGGACACCCGGCAGGACCCCGGGGGTGGCACTGGGACCCTGCCCCGGCTCCCCGAGGGTTCATCCTGGTGTCGTGGTGTCCCCGCAGTGGGAATCGTCCCCCCCAGGACCAAGTCTCCGGCGGAGGACGAGGTGGTGCCCAGGAGGAATGGCCTGGCCAACGGGCTCGGCTCCCGGGTAGGGCTGGGCTGGGGGGGCTGGGGGCTCGGCTGGGGGGTCTGGGTGAGCCGAGGGGGGCTCTGCTGGAGCCTGGGGACAGGAGTGTGGCTCCATGTGTCACCATCCACCTCCTGGAGACCCCCAGGGTGAATTGAGCCCCTTCCCCGCCGCTGCCGGGAGTGGCATCCCTGGATGGGAGTGGCAGACATCCCAGCGGCTCACGGCGCAGGGGTTTGGCGCTGGGAGGATGTGACCGGCCACCAGCGGGTGACCGTGAAGCTGGACTCGTCCCCAGGAGAGACCCAAGAGCGCCGTGTTCGCCACCGAGACCAAGGTGAAGATGAGCGTGGAGGAGCAGATCGACCGCATGAAGCGCCACCAGAGCGGCTCCATGAAGGAGAAGCGGCGCAGCCTGCAGCTCCCCGGCCCCCAGCCCGACCCCCCCGGCACCAAAACCCCCTCCTCCTACAAGGTGGTGAGTCCCTGAGCCCGGCGGAGGGAGCGGCGGGGACATCCGCGGGGTGGCACAGGCGACAAGGGGACATCCGCGGGGTGGCACAGGCGACAAGGCGCCGCCCCGCGGGGACGCTGAGCGGGGCGCGGTCGCTCGCAGGTGCGGCGGCACCGCAGCATCCACGAGGTGGACATCTCGGACCTGGAGGCCGCGCTGCGCTCCGACGAGCCCGGCAAGGTGTACGAGACGCCGCAGGAGGAGATCGCCCGGCTGCGCAAGATGGAGCTGGAGCCGCAGCACTACGACGTGGACATCAACAAGGAGGTGAGCGCGGCGTGTCCCCGAGTGTCCCCAGGGTGTCCCCTGGAGCTGTGTGCGGGCTCTTGGGGGTGAGCAGTGGGGGCTGGAGTCCCCAGCGTCCGGCACAGGGCACCTGCTCAGCTCGTGCCGCTGTCCCCAGCTGTCCACGCCGGACAAAGTCCTGATCCCCGAGCGCTACGTGGAGCTGGAGCCCGAGTCGCCCCTCAGCCCCGAGGAGATGAAGGAGAAGCAGAAGAAGGTGGAAAGGATCAAGACTCTCATTGCCAAATCCAGGTGAGGCTGCAGCGCCCACGCTGGCCGTGCCAGGGGTCATCCTGAGGGGGAACTGACCACCCACCTGCAACCTGCACCGCTTCCCTGGGCACCCTGAGGGGCACTGACCACCCACCTCCATCCCTTCCCTGGGCACCCTGAGACCACCCACCCACCTCCACTCCTTCCCCACCCACCCCAGAGGACCCTACCACCCCTCTCCCCCCGTCCCATCCCATCCCATCCCATCCCATCCCATCCCATCCCGGGGGTCCTGGCTGACCCCAGGTGCCGTTCCCAGCCTGCAGAACGTCATCCCCCTGGGCGAGGGGGAGGTGGACGCCCCCCAGGACCCCGAGGTGCAGCTGCAGGAGCAGGAGAAGAGGATCGAGATCTCCTGTGCCCTGGCTGCCGAGGCCTCGCGCCGCGGCCGGATGCTCTCGGGTGAGGAACGGGGGCTTGGAGGACCCTGCAGATCCCTGGCACCCCCGAGGTGCCAGCAGGGCAGGGGGGTGAAGGCAGGTGCCGATTTGGCAGCACGGCGAGGGCTCGGTGGGCAGGAGAGGGGTCAGCCATGGGATGGGGACAGGTGATGCCAACAGCTCCTGAGCCTGCCTGCCACACCTGGAGCTGCCCGCCCCGAGATCCTGGGATGGAGCAGGCATTCCAGCCGGGCACAGCTTCCAGCACGAGGGTGGCAGTGCCCGGCTGGGTGGCATGAGGTGGCCATGAGGTGGCACGGTGTGGCTGAGCAAGCACGGTGGCACCCCACGCAGGGAGGTTGCGGTGGCACCCCGCGCCCAGGGAACTGTGGTGTCACCCCGCGCCAGAGGGACTGTGGTGGCGTGGGCTGGCACCTTGTGGCCATGCATGGTGGCGCTTCGTGCTGGGGGGGGATTGTGGTGGCACGCTGTGCCCAGGTGAGCATGGTGACATCCTCTACCTGGGTGCCCGCGGTGCCACGCTGTGCCTGGGTGCCCGCGGTGCCACGCCGTGCCTTGTCCATGAGGAGCCCTGCCGGGAGCTCACGTGTGCGCGCTGTGCCCAGCTGTCACTCTCTGTCCTTCCTGCCAGCTGTGGCTGTTTGTCCTGCCCAGCCATGGCTGTTTGTCCTGCCAGCCGTGACTCTCTGCCCTGCCGGCTGTGATTCTGCCCTACCAGCGCTTGCTTTCCCCCCTTTTTCCTTCCTCTTTCCTCCCTGGCCCTGCCAGCCCCGCTGTCCCCTCTGCGCTGTCCCCTCTGCGCTGTCCCCTCCGCGCTGTCCCCTCCCCTCTCCCGCGTCCTTCACCCCCCTCTCCCGTTTCTCGTTTCCAGCTCAGTGCGCTACCCCCAGCCCTCCCACCTCCCCAGCCTCCCCGACTCCACCGACCAACCCCCTCTCGTCCGAGCCGCCCCGGGCCGACAGCAGCCACCTCATGCGGGTGTGAGCCTGTGACGTAAGCACCTCTTCTCTCTGACGTCATCCCCTCCATCCCCTCGCTGCCACGTCAGCCCCGGCTCCTCCATGGACCGAGTGTCCCCCCCGCCAAAGCCGAGCCCCCAAGGCCAAGGGGCCGTGCAGGGTGGAAAAGGGGGGGCCCAGCATGAAAACCGGGGGGTCCCAAACTCCCCTGGCTCCTTGGAGCCAAATCCCGGCCGCGTTTCCCACGGGGGGCGGGCACGGGGTGGAGCCCCCCCAGTTCAACCCCTCTGTCCTGTCCCCCCCCCAGCTCAAGCCCTGGCTGCTGCCGGCGCCACCAAGTTCCACGGGGCCACGTTTTAGTCCCCTCCTGAGGTGACACCGAGCCTCGCGCCACCGTCCTCGGTTCTCCCGGACCCCCCTCCCTCCCTCCGGCGGCGACACCAGCGGGAGATGTGGCACCGACGGGAGCCCCGTCCCAAGGAGACGGAGGAGGGCCGGGGTTGTCCCCAAGGAGCCCCCAGGGCTGTCAGTGGCCACAGGGACACACCTGGACACATGTGACAGTGGCCACAGGGACACACTCAGCTGTGACAGTGGCCACAGGGACACACCCAAACAGATGTGACAGTGGCCACAGGGACACACCCAGCTGTGACAGCGGCCACAGGGACACACCCAAACAGATGTGACAGTGGCCACAGGGACACACTCAGCTGTGACAGTGGCCACAGGGACACACCCAAACAGATGTGACAGTGGCCACAGGGACACACTCAGCTGTGACAGTGGCCACCGGGGCACACCTGGACAGCTGCGACTGGCCACCAGGACATCCCCGGGCAGCTGTGACAGTGGCCACAAGGACACACCCGGACAGATGTGACAGCGGCCACCGGCCCAATGGCAAGCACAGGAGTCCTGGGACAGCCCCCCAAGGTCTGTGACGGGGCTCTTGGGGTGGGGACCCGCCTGTCCCCACCACGGATGGTGCTGCCACCTCCCAGCGCACCTGGGGGCTCCTCGGGCGCCGTTTCCCCTCCCTGAGCTCTGATTTTGGAACCCGTCTGTGTCACCGCCCGCGGCTCAGCCCGAGGAAGAGGGGACAGGGCGGATGGAGGTGGCACTGGGGGGACACGGAGGTGCCCAGCGCGCTCCAAGGGCTCTCCAAGCGCGGAGCGGGAGCTCTGGGCAGGGATGGGGACGTGGGATGGGGGCAGAGCAGAGAATTGGGGTGCCAGGCGGGATAAGGGAGCTGTGGGGTCGGCAGGGACCCCCCTCTGGAGGGTGGGGACGGTGCTGAGGAGGGGTTTGGGGACAGCAGGGTCACCTGGGGACCCACTGCCACCCTCCAAAAATCCCGCGGCTCTCCAGCCCCTTCCAGCGGTTCGGATTTCCTGTAGCAAATTCCCCCTTTTCTTTATCATCCTGGAGGGTGGGAAAGAAGCAGAATCCCTGGAAGGATGCGAGCGTGGCAGGGCGGACGGAGCCAGGAGCCGGATCCCAAATCCCAAATCTCCAATCCCAAATCCCCTCCATCCCTCCTGGCCCGATCCCAAACCCCCAGGACCTCCCTGCATCCCAATCCCAACTTAGCAATACTTGTAGGATCCCTGGAGCCCTAAATCGCGCTCCCGAGCCCCCCCCAGCCCCTTTAGCTCATAAAGCTGGCCCTTTATTTTGCTATTTACATGCCTTAATATATGTTTGATGGAAATTCTACATTTATAATATATATCTATATTTGGTTTTCCTCTTCTTTTCCCGGGAAAAAGCTCGTGCTGAGCTCTCTCTTCTCCGCAGGATTTGTTGGCGCCAGCTCCGCCAACAAAAAAAAAAAGATTCTTTACCAATTTATCAGAGGGGGGAGGAAATAAAAAAAAAACAACAAAAATAAAAAAAAAAAAAGAAGAAGAAAAAAAAGGGAAAAAAACTATTTAAAAATATATATCTATTTTTTCTGCTTTTATTAAAAGCAAATTTATTTAAAATAAAATATACAGAGACTGTAAGTTTGAAGAGAGGATGAGTTTATTTCCCTGTGTCCCCTCTCGGGTCACGGGGGCAGACCCCCCCTTACTCTGGGGACACCTTGGGGACATCCTGGGGTGGCCGTGGGGCAGCAATTCCCATCTCCGGGACCCAAAGCTCCCATCCCACCCTTCCCAAAGCCACCAGCTGCTGTCCCCAAGGTGTGACCCGGCCGCGATTTTATTTTATTTAAAAAAAAAAAAACCCGATAATAATAAAAAAAAAGGAAACCAAACCTTAATGTATTCATTTTATTTTGGTTATTATTTTTCATAAACACTTCATAAAGCAGTGACTTGTTAACCCGGACAGGATTTGCATCGGGAGGAAATAAATAAATAAATCTATTTATGCATTCGGAGAGGGTGGGACGGGAGGGCTTTGGTTTTCTGGGATATTTTCCTAGCGGTAGAGAAATAAAAATATCTATGAAACAGCGACGTTTTCCTGTCTTTTTTTTCCAGGTGTGGGCTTGGATGTGGATTTTGATGTTGGGTTGGAGAAGCAGGGGGTGCCGGGGCTCCAGAGGCAGCTGCTCCTCCCTCTCTGGTTTTTTTTGGGATTTGTTTTCCCATTAGGGTTGGGTTTGGTGCTTGGCCAGGGATAGAATTCCCGTCCCTGGGCCGTTTGTGGGGTGAATTTTGGGAATAGCTGGGTTTGGGTGGCTCTGGGGTGACAGAGGTGAGGCAGGGACCCTGTGCTGGGTCTGGAGGAGCCAAGATTCCCACATCGACCAGCAAATCCCGGGCACTGGGAGACTCCCAAAACTCTCCTTTCCCACGGAGCAGCCTGGGATCCATGGGATCCGTGGGAATCCACATGAGCTGCGACTCCTGGGGACATTGCAGGGACCTCCGCTGTCCCCTCGGTGCCACTCGGCCACCCCAGGGAAGTCACAACCTCCCTGGTTTTCCTAATATTCAGGGATCCATCCCATCCCATCCCATCCCATCCCATCCCATCCCATCCCATCCCATCCCATCCCATCCCATCCCAGGGAACTCATTCCACTGGGACAGGGAGGGCAGAACCAGCAGGGTCTGGTGGCCACAAGCCACCGTGTTCCCCCCTAGAGCTACCATGTGTCTTCTGGAGCCACCACGTCCCCCCTGGGGCCACCGTGTCACTTCTGGAGCCATCGTGTCACCCTGGAGCCCGTGTCCCTTCTAGAGCCACCACATCCCCCCTGGAGCAACCATGTCCTCCCTGGAGCCACCGTGTCCCTCTGGAGCCATCGTGTCCCTTTTGGAGCCACCAATGTCTCCCTGGATTCACCATGTCCCTCTAGAGCCACCATGTCCCTTCTGGAGCCACCACATCCCCCTTGGAGCCACCATGTCACCCTGGAGCCACCATGTCCCCCCTGGAGCCACCACATCCTCCCTAGAGCCACCGTGTCCCTTCTGGAGCCACCATGTCCTCCCTGGAGCCACCGTGTCCCTTCTGGAGCCACCATGTCCTCCCTGGAGCCACCGTGACCCTCTGGAGCCACCGTGTCCCCCTGGAGCCACCTCGTCCCTCCTGCAGCCACCATGTCACCCTGGAGCCACCGTGTCTCTTTTGGAGCCACCATGTCCCCCCCTGCAGCCACCATGTCCCTCTGGAGCCACCACATCCTCCCTGGAGCTACTGTGATCCTCTGGAGCCACCACATCCCTTCTGGAGCCACCATGTCCCCCCTGGAGCCACCGTGTCCCTTCTGGAGCCACCATGTCCCCCCTGGAGCCACCACATCCCCCTTGGAGCCACTGTGATCCTCTGGAGCCACCACATCCCTTCTGGAGCCACCGTGTCCCCCCTGGAGCCACCGTGTCCCTTCTGGAGCCACCGTGTCCCTTCTGTAGCCACCATGACCCCTGCAGCCACCGTGTCCCTTTTGGAGCCACCGTGTCCCTTTTGGAGCCACCGTGTCCCCCGGAGGTGGCACCGTGGGCGTTCCCAGGCCGTTAATGATTCCCAGGATGACGTGGGGACTAAAGGGCTTTTCCAAGGGTCACTCCGCGAGTGGGGCCACCCTCGCCCGGCCTCGCCCAGCCCCGTCACCGCCAAGATGGTGTCCCTGAGCGACTTCCAGCGTAAGCAGGCACGGGGTGGTCGTGTCCCGGCGGGAATTCCGGTCCTGGCGGGAATTCGGGATCCGGGAGCTCCGTGGGGACATTTGGCAGATCCCAGTCCTGGCTGGGATCCCCCTGGATGGGGTGGTTGGGGCAGGGAGGGGTGAGGTGGAAAAGGGGATGGGCTGAGGGTGGGGAGATTTTCCAGGATCATCCGAGGATCATCTCCAGCTTTTCCTGGAGGAAAAGGGGGAAGGAGAAAGGGAAAGGCTCAGGGAAAGGCTGGGCAGGGATTTCCCGCTGAGTTTTCCTTGGTGGTTCCTGATTTATCCGGTGCCCTCGGGGGTTTCTGGGGCACCAGCGGCCTCCTCCAGGCCTGGCCCAGGTGTAAAGGCTGGCCCTGAGGTTTGGGGGAAAAGCCCAAAGGGTATTTTTGGGAAGGAACGGGACAGGGAGGCGCTGGGACCCCAGGTGTGGAGTCTTTGCTCACCTGTTTTTTCCACAGGGATCGGAGTGGGCCTGGTCGGCTTCGGCCTCTTCTTCCTCCTCTTTGGGATCCTCCTGTACTTCGACTCGGTGCTCCTGGCTTTTGGGAACGTGAGTAGGGCCGGGCTGGGGGTCCCCACAGCCGGATCAAGGAGCTGCCCTGACCCTCTCCCCTCCCTCCTCCCAGCTCCTCTTCCTCTCCGGCTTGGTCTTCATCATCGGCTTCCGGAGGACCTTCACCTTCTTCTTCCAGCGGCCCAAGCTGAAGGGCACCAGCTTCTTCTTCGGGGGGCTCATCGTGGTCCTCATGAGGTGGCCGATCCTGGGGATGCTGCTGGAGGCCTACGGCTTCATCTCCCTCTTCAGGTGTGGGATGGGATCCCTGGGATGGGATCCTCGAGATGGGATTCTGGGGATGAGATCCTTGAGTTGGGATCCTCAGGATGGGATTCTGGGGATGAGATCCCAGGGATGGGATCCTTGGGATGAGATCCTTGAGATGGGATCCTCGGGATGAGGTCCTTGGGTTGGGATCTTCAGGGTGAGATCCTTGAGTTGGGATCTTCAGGATGGGATTCTGGGGATGAGATCCTTGAGTTGGGATCCTCAGGATGGGATTCTGGGGATGAGATCTCAGGGATGGGATCCTTGGGATGAGATCCTTGAGATGGGATCCTCGGGATGAGGTCCTTGGGTTGGGATCTTCAGGGTGAGATCCTTGAGTTGGGATCCTCAGGATGGGATTCTGGGGATGAGATCTCAGGGATGGGATCCTTAGGATGGGATCCTCAAGATGGGATCCTCGGCATGGGATCCTCAGGAGATCCTTGGAATGAGATCCTCATGATGGGATCCTTGGCATGGGATCCTCGGGATGAGGTCCTTGGGTTGGGATCCTCAGAATGGGATCCTCAAGATGGGATCCTCGGCATGGGATCCTCAGGAGATCCTTGGGATGAGATCCCTGGGATGAGATCCTTGGGATTAGATGCTCATGATGGGATCCTGGGGATGAGATCCTGGGCATAGGATCCTCATTATGGGATCCTTGGGATGGGATCCTCGGGATGGAGTCTGGGCTCAGGGGATGCTCCCCAGAGCTCAGCGGGGCCTTTTGTGTCCACACAGGAGCTTCTTCCCGGTGGCTTTCGGGTTTTTGGGCTCCCTGGCAAACATCCCCCTGCTGAGCCAGGTGAGAAGGGGCTGGGGACCCCTCGGGGTGGGCAGTCCCTGGCTGGGATCCGTCCCCACGGACGGGATTGCACGGGAAATGTCACCGTGGTGTCCCCAGAGCTGACCAGGTGGATGTTCCCACTAATCCTGGTCTGTCCCTGTTGCAGCTCCTGCAGAAAATGGGGGACAGCGGCTCCATGGTGTGACCTGGCCAGCTCTGGGCCGAGTGGCTGCGGCGGGACAGGGTGAGAGAGCCCCGGGTCTGGCTGTCCCCAAGAGCTGGTGACTCTTCTGTCCCCAGGACCCTCAGTGCTGGCCAGAGCCATCCCCCAGCAGGGACGGTGTCCCCTCACCGTCCCACGGAGCTCCTGAGCCAGGCGCCGGGGTCCAAGGGCTGTACCAGGCTGGGTTCTGGAGTTCTTGTGGCTATTTAATTCTTTTCTGTGAAAGATATAATTTAATTAAAAAAATGTCTGAGCTGAACCTGTTCCCTCCGGAGCTCCATGGGAGATGGTGGCTCTGTGCCTGTTGTCACCTGGCTGTGCCCATTGTCACCTGGCTGGGCCCATTGTCACCCAGCTGTGCCCATTGTCACCTGGCTGTGCCAGTTGTCACCCAGCTGTGCCTGTTGTCACCTGGCTGTGCCCATTGTCACCTGGCTGGGCCCATTGTCACCTGTCTGAGCCTATTGTCACCTGGCTCTGCCTGTTGTCACCCCACTGTGCCTGTTGTCACCTGGCTGGGCCTGTTGTCACCCAGCTGTGCCCGTTGTCACCTGTCTGAGCCTGTTGTCACCTGGCTGTGCCCATTGTCACCTGTCTGAGCCTGTTGTCACCTGGCTGTGCCTGTTGTCACCCAGCTGTGCCTGTTGTCACCCAGCTGTGTCCATTGTCACCCAGCTGTGCCCATTGTCACCTGGCTGTGCCTGTTGTCACCCAGCTGTGTCCATTGTCACCCAGCTGTGCCCATTGTCACCTGGCTGTCCCTGTTGTCACCCAGCTGTGTCCGTTGTCACCCAGCTGTGCCCATTGTCACCTGTCTGGGCCTGTTGTCACCCAGCTGTGTCCGTTGTCACCCAGCTGTGCCCATTGTCACCTGTCTGGGCCTGTTGTCACCCGGCTCTGCCCGTTGTCACCCAGCTGTGCCCATTGTCACCTGGCTGGGCCTGTTGTCACCCGGCTCTGCCCGTTGTCACCAGCCCAGGTGTGCTCCAGGTGAAACCAGGGCTGGGAGGGGCTCTGGGCTCATTGGGGCCCCCAGGCCCCAGCTCGGGGAAGGGATCGCGGCCTTTGCGCGCTTTGATGGCAGCAGGACGGGAAAATGAGATTTCTGGCAGGGACCCGGAGGGCTGGAGCCTCCTCAACGCCTCGATTCCTGTTTGCTCCAGCTGAAAATCCCCGACTTTTCCTGGCGAAAATTCATTCTTAGGCCTTCATGGATCCAGTGAGGGATTCCTGCCTTTCCCTGATGCCCTGGAAGCTCCTGCGGTTGGAAATTCCAGTTCAAGGATGTTTTGGGGCTGCATGAGAAGAGTTCAGGATCTTCCCTGTGGATCTGAAGGGCTGGGGATGAACCCAGCGCTGTCCCAGGAGGAAGAGGAAGATTCCCAGAGGCTGCTTGTGCAGGAGGAGGAGATGCCCGAGGTTTGGAGCCCCCATCCCTGTGGAAGCGAGCGTGGACGAGCAGGAAACGTGCCCTGGGAGGTGCCATCACCTCACCCTGCTGGCAAAACCAAGCCGAGGATGAGGAGATGCCCTGGATGGCATCGAGGGATCCCGGAATCATGGAATTATTTGGTTTTTTTGGGATCTTAATGCCCATCCCATCCCACTCCCCACCATGGGACACCTTCCCTTATCCCAGGTGGCTCCAAACCCCACCCAGACACTTCCATGGGGCAGCCCCAGCTTCTCCAGGCTGGGAGGATCCGCAGGGAAGGGCTGTGAGCTCCCTTGCCCAGAGCTCCTCTCCAGAAGGATTTTCCCAGGAATGTTCCCCCCCGCCTCCCAGCTCTGTAAATCCTCTCTCTGGCAGGGTTTTGGTTTCAAGCACAAGCTCTGGGTTTGCCCTGACGTCAATTCCCGAATTCCCCCGGTGCTGGTGCCATCCAGAGCCTCGCCTAAGCCCTTCCCAAAAGTTGTTTTTTACGCCGGAGCTTTTCGGTCACCCGGAATGAGGATCCTCACGAGCCTCGTGTGGTTTCACCAGCAGCAAAATCCTGGATTAGAAAAGCATGGAAAATGCCAGGGAAGAGCAGAAATTCACCTCCTTTTTTCTGTGCTGCTCCAGAAAAAAATCCCTCGAGAAATCAAAGCTGTTCTGCCAAACTTCCCAGTGACTTTGTTTGGAGCAGGAAGAGCTAAAAAATTTGGATTTTATTTTAAGGAAAGCACCCACACAGCCTGGCAGGAGAGAGGAACAAGTTTATCCATGGGGAAGGTGATTACTGTCTCTGGGAAAGGTTTTCCTTCCATTCTCCCTGAAAAACAGGCAGGAAAATAACAGGAGAATTCCCTGCTATTTCCAGAGGAGCTGCTCCTGACGGGATCTGTAATTGGATAAAGCCCTGGGATTTTGGAGTAAGGTTCCCCACATGGATCCAGTGAGGGATTCCTGCCTTTCCCTGATGCCCTGTGGTTGAAAACTCCACTTAAGGGATGTTTTGGGGCTGCATGGGAAGAGTTCAGGATCCTCCCTGCGGATCTGAAGGGCTGGGAATGAACCCAGCGCTGTCCCAGAGCTGCCTGATGTCCCTGTCCCCTTCCCTCCAGTGTCCCTGTCCCTCTAAGCCCCCCAAAAAAAACACTTTTCCAGGTTTTTTAAGTCTTTTCTGTCGCAGCAGAGGGGAATGGTGAATTCCTTGGGGGGGTTTTCCCAGCACTGGGGACATCCCAGAGCCCTGGAGCTGGGACAGCCACCCCAGTGGCCACCCCAGAGCAGCAGCCCTTGGCTCTCTGATGGCTTTGGGGAAGTTTCTTTTCCCTGCTTTCCCTCCATTTCCCATCCCTTGGCTCTCTGATGGTTTTGGGGAAGTTTCTTTTCCCTGCTTTCCCTCCATTTCCCATCCCAGGGGGTTTTGGGGCCACCCCAGTGGCAGGGAAGGGTTGTGCCCCTTTGGATCCCCCATCCCACTGCCCTTCCCAGCTCTGGATCCCGCACAGGAGAGGGGTCCAGCTGTGCCCAGAGCATCCCAAATCCTCTGGGATCCTACAGATGTGGCTGCCCTGGACCAGAAGGGGCTGGAAATTCGCATCCCCGTGGCCCCACATCCCGGGACCCCTTTTCCTTTGAAGTGCTGCTGCAGCCGTGGGGAGCGGAGCTTGGCAGAGCCCGCGGGATCCCGGGCAGGGATTTATGGCCGCGGGCTCCCTGCCAGGCCCTGCAGCTCCTGACCCCGCTCCCTCCCCGCAACCTGCGCCGGCCACGAGGCTCCCCGGAGTGACGCAGGGACGCGGGTCCTGCGTGGGAAAAGACGTCAGGGATGGGGACAGAGCCCCGTGGGGCTGAGCCCTGGGGCCTGCCGGGGTCAGCAGTGCCCTGGCAGCCAAAATCCCACAGGGAATGAGGTGGTAGACCTCCAGCTTTGGGGGAAAGTTGTTTGGAGTTTGTGGGGTGTCCCCTGGATCGGGGTGACAGCAACGCCCTGAACAAATCCCATAAATGGGAGGGTGATTGTGGGGCTGGGCTGGGGCTGGGGGGGAATGTGCCCTTGGGGTTCATCCAAAAACATTTTTATTGCCTTTGGAGTAATTTCCCACCGAGATTCCCGAGGTCAGGAGACCCTGGGAGCCGCGGGGCTGATGCAGCACCCCCACCCAGGGCTGGGCACTGCCAGGGAGGGCACAGTGGCCTGGAGGGGGGCCAGGGGTGCAGCTGGAAGCTCCTGAAGGTTTTCAGCTGCATCTCCCATCCCAAACACCAGGATCTGACCCCGTATGGAGCAGCTGGGATGAGTTTGGCCGTTCCCTGCTCTGAGCTCCAGGCCTGGTTTAACAGAGCTGGGGCTGGGGGGGGTTCCCCAGGGCATCCCCCAAAAGGGCAGAGGGGGCTGGGGGGGGTCTTCACTCGGTGTCTCCATGGCCAACAGGGCTGAGTGTCCTTTGCTATTCCCACTCCCTTGGGGAAAATCCCATCTGCAGCTGGAGTTTGGGGACATCTCCTTGGCCGGGATGTCACCCAGACCTGTGCCACCACCCAGCACGCCCCAGCAGCTCTCCCAGGTGGCACCAGCAGGGATTTGTGTCCTTCACACACCGTGCTGGAGAGTGGAGTAATTCAGGAGCAATTAACCCCGAGGAATGTGGGATCCATCTCCCAAATATTCACGGCTCCCCTTGGCACGTTCCTACCGGGCACAGGGGGCATCCTGGTCCTGCCACCCTCCATGGGGACTGTCCCAGCCACTTTCCCAGTGCCATCCATGCCATTCCCACCCTGCCCAGTGCCATCCATGCCATTCCCACCCTGCCCAGCTCAATCCATGCCATTCCCAGCCTGCCCAGTGCCATCCATGGCATTCCTGGTGCTCTCCATGCCATTCCCAGCCTGCCCAGCTCAATCCATGCCATTCCCAGTCTGCCCAGTGCCATCCATGCCATTCCTGGTGCTCTCCATGCCATTCCCAGCCTGCCCAGTGCCATCCATGGCATTCCCAGTCTGATGGGCATTATCTATGCCATTCCCAGCCTGCCCAGCTCAATCCATGCCATTCCCAGTCTGCCCAGTGCCATCCATGCCATTCCTGGTGCTCTCCATGCCATTCCCAGCCTGCCCAGTTCAATCCATGGCATTCCCAGTCTGATGGGCATTATCTATGCCATTCCCAGTCTGCCCAGTTCGATCCATGCCATTCCCAGCCCTGCCCCTGCCAGGGGAGGAGAATCCCGCAGGGATGGAGGCTCCCGGGCTATAAAAGCTTCCTCCCCTCCGGGAAGGGACGGGACGGAGCCGCCGGCAGGGAGGGGACAGCGGGGACACGATGGCGGTGGCACCCAGCAGGAGGCTGCAGCGGTGCCTGCTGCTCCTGGCCGTCACCTGCGGCGCCACTTTTGTCCCCTCGCCAGCCCAGGCTTTGCAGAGGTAGCCGGAGCTCGTGTGGCCCTCAGGGGGCTGCCCCCCCTTTTTATTCCCGGGGTCTGCTCAGGAGGGCTTTGCTGCTTCACCCCCTTCCTCCTCCTCCTCCTCCTCCTCTTCTGCTCTTCCTCGCTCCTCTTCCTCGAGCACCACCTGCTCACGGTGGGACTCCACGAGCCCGGGGTTTTTATTTCCTAACTTAAACCATTTGGCAGCACCCCGAATCCCAAATAACCGAGTTTGGGGCCAGCCTCGGGGTCTGTGGGTGTCCCCAACCCACCCGGGGGTCCCCACCCTGCGGTGGGAGCGGGACCCAGCGGGGGAGCGGCGGGGAGCTGCTGCCATCTAGAGCCACCGGGCCGGAGCTCCCGAGGCCGGGAATGCCGCTGGAGGCTGCGGGGGTGCTGGGGGGGGATCCCCTGGTGCCCCCCCAGCTCTGCCCTGCCGCCCCCCACAGGATCGCCCTGCGGAGGATGCCCTCCATCCGCCAGACCCTGCAGGAGATGGGGGTGAAGGTGCGGGAGGTGTTCCCGGAGCTGCGCCGGGCCACGCGCGGCGGAGGGGACGGTCCCCGCAACGGGACAGCTCCCACGCTCCTCACCAACTACCTGGACGTGAGTGCGGCCCTGCCCGGGGGGGGGGGGGGGGGGGGGTTTGTCCCCTCCGTGTCCCCCCGGCAGCCCCGGCTGGGCTCGGTGTGAGCCCAGGGGTGCTCCCCGTCCCCGCCCCCCCCCCCCAGACCCAATATTTCGGCGAGATCAGCATCGGGACCCCCGCGCAGACCTTCAAGGTGGTCTTCGACACGGGCTCGGCCAACCTGTGGGTGCCATCCTACAAGTGCTCCCCCCTCTACAGCGCCTGTGGTGAGTAGGGGGGGCACGGCCGGGGCTGGGGGTGACCCCCCCCCAAAACCTCAGCGACCCCCAGGGCTGCTCAGAGGGGGCTGGGGGGGTTCTCTTTTCTGCCAGGTTTTTTCATGGGGGGGTCTCTCTGTTGGTACCCAGACCCCTGGCGTTGAGGCGGGGTGGGTCCATTACCCCCTCCCCCCTCCCCACCCCAGAGGGTTTGGGGTGACACAGAGATGCTCTGTGCCCCTCTGGGATGTCCCTTTTCCCTGTCCCCAGTGTCCCACAGCCGCTACGACTCCTCCAAGTCGCGCACCTACATCGCCAACGGCACCGGCTTCGCCATCCGCTACGGCACCGGCAGCGTCAAAGGCGTCCTCAGCCAGGACATCGTCATGGTGAGCCCTGGAACCCACAGAACCCCCAAATTCTACACACGGGAACCTACAGAATCCCCTAAAATCCACATCCTGGAACCCACAAAATCCCCTAATTCCACACACCTAAAACCCACAGAATCCCCACAACTCACACACTGGAACGCACAGAACCCCCAAATTACACGCACTGGAACCCACAGAACCCCCAAATTCCACACACCTGGGATCCACAGAATCCCCAAATTCCACACACCGGAACCCACAGAATCCCCAAAACTCACACACTTTAAACCCACAGAATCCCCAAATTCCACACACCGGAACCCACAGAATCCCCAAAACTCACATACTTTAAACCCACAGAATCCCCAAATTCCACACACCGGAACCCACAGAATCCCCAAAACTCACACACTTTAAACCCACAGAACCCCCAGATTCCACACACCTGGAACCCACAGAATCCCCAAAACTCACATACTTTAAACCCACAGAATCCCCAAATTCCACACACCTGGAACCCATAAAAGCCCCAAAATCCACACACCTGAAATCCTCAAAATCCACACAACTGGAACCCACATAATCCCCTAAAATCCACACACCCGGAGCCACTGCCTCAGCCCGGAGACATGTGGGGTTTTTTTGGGGGGGGGGGTTCCAGCTCTCCCATCACCCTACAAGTCCTCCCGTGCCCTCCCGCAGGTGTCGGACATCCCGATCATCCAGGTGTTCGCCGAGGCCACGGCGCTGCCCGCCTTCCCCTTCATCTTCGCCAGGTTCGACGGGGTGCTGGGCATGGGCTACCCCAGCCAGGCCATCGATGGCATCACGCCCGTCTTCGACCGGATCCTGGCGCAGCAGATCCTCCAGGAGGACGCGTTCTCCGTCTACTACAGCCGGTGGGGCTGCGGGGCACGGGGACACCTGGGGGGGACAGGGACACCTGGGGGGGTCAGGGACACCCTGAGGGGGTTGGGGAAACCTGGGGGGACGGGGAAACCTGGGGGGACAGGGACAGCTGGGGGACGGGGAAACGTGCGGGGACAGGGACACCTGGGGGGACAGGGACACCTGGGGGGGTTGGGGACGCCTGGGGGGGTCAGGGACACCTGGGGGGGGTTGGGGACGCCTGGGGGCACAGGGACATCTGGGGGGGTTGGGGACACCTGAGGGGGTTGGGGACACCTGGGGGGGTTGGGGACACCTGGGGGTGTCGGGGACACCTGAGGGGGTTGGGGAAACCTGGGGGGACAAGGACACCTGGGGGGACGGGGACACCTGGGGGGGTCAGGGACACCTGAGGGGGTCAGGGACACCTGAGGGGGTCGGGGACACCTGGGGGGGTCAGGGACACCTGAGGGGGTCGGGGACACCTGAGGGGGTTGGGGACACCTGGGGGACACAGGGACATCTAGGGGGGTTGGGGACACCTAGGGGGATGGGGACGCCTGGGGGCACAGGGACATCTGGGGGGGTTGGGGACACCTGAGAGGGTTGGGGACGCCTGGGGGGTTGGGGACACCTGAGGGGGTTGGGGACACCTGAGGGGGTCAGGGACACCTGGGGGGGTTGGGGACACCTGGGGAGGTCAGGGACACCTGGGGGGGTTGGGGACACCTGAGGGGGTTGAGGAAACCTGGGGGGACAAGGACACCTGGGGGGATGGGGACACCTGGGGGGGTCAGGGACATCTGGGGGGGGACAGGGACCCCTGGGGGGGGATGGGGACACCTGGGGGGGGGATGGGGACACCTGGGGGGGACAGGGGACAGCTGGGGGGGATGGGGACACCTGGGGAGGTCAGGGACACCTGGGGGGACGGGGACACCTGGGGGGGTCAGGGACACATGGGGGGGTTGGGGACACCTGAGGGGGTTGAGGAAACCTGGGGGGACAAGGACACCTGGGGGGATGGGGACACCTGGGGGGGTCAGGGACACCTGGGGGGGGATGGGGACACCTGAGGGGGGACAGGGACACCTGGGGGGGGACAGGGACACCTGGGGGGGACGGGTTTTGGGGGTCACAGGCACGGCGGGGATGGGTTTGTGGGTTGGAGAGATGGGGATGGGGAGATGGGGTGGGAGGAAGGGAAGGGGTGGAGGGTCCTGGAGGAGATGGGGAGGGATAAAATGGAGGATCCTGGACAAGCTGGGATGGGAAGGAATGGAGGATCCTAGAGGAGATGGGATGGGAGGGAAGGAATGGAGGATCCTGGAGGAGATGGGATGGGAGGGAGATGGAGAAACCTGAGGAGATGGGTGGGAAGGAATGGAGGATCCCGGACAAGCTGAGGTGGGAAAGAATGGAGGATGCTGGAGGAGATGGGGATGGAAGGAATGGAGGATGCTGGAGGAGATGGGGAAGGAGGGAGATGGGGGATCCTGGAGGAGCTGGGGTGGAATGAGGCAGCACAAGAGGCAGAGGGGGTGGACGCTGACTCGGAGCTGCCGGGCAGGGAGTGGCAGCTCCCAGCTCGTTTGTCACTGTCCCTGCACAGCCACCAGCTCGGGGAGAGGGGCTGCAGCAATCCCAGCCTGGAGGGGCTTTGGTGCTTCCACAGGCAAAATTTTTAAAAAAATCAACCCCTCCAAAAAACCTATCTAAAGACCCCTGCACCAGCAGCCAAAGCTCCTTCCATTCCTTGCCCCAGTCTTCTGAGCTCCTCCCAGCACCCCGAACCCCCTGGAGCAGCGGGAGGAGGAGCAGGAATTCTGCTCTCACCCCAACCCCAAGAACATCAACCTGGAACTGTGCAGTGACAGAGACCCCAAATACACCCCTAAATCCCACTCGGCATTGTCGCATTTAGGGGCAGCACGGTGCCACCGGAGTCCTCCGGGCCTCTGGTTGTCACCTGTGTCCCCTGGGCTCCCTGGGGACACCGCTGGCCCCGGTGCCTCACGGAGCATCCTTCTCTTTGCAGCGCTTCCAAGTAAGAAGACCCAAAGCACGAGCGCCCTCGAGGCCGCCCCGTGTCCCCCGGTGTCCCCCGGTGTCCCCCGGTGTCCCCCGGTGTCCCCTGGTGTCCCTCTGCCAGCCCCAGGATGTCCTGCCCCCACCCAGGGGCCACCACACCCAGCTGCAGCATGTGTCACCTCGCTGTCCCCAGCTGCTGGCAGGGCCAGCGGAGCCTCGTGGCTGTGGCCACTCCTTCCAGGCTGGGATTTTTTTTGGGGAAAGGGGAATTGCTCCCTCCAGGCTGGGATTTTTGGGGAAAGGGGAATCACTCTCCAGGTTGGGATTTTTGGGGAAAGAGGAATCAATCCCTCCAGGGTTGGGATTTTTGGGGAAAGGGGAATTGCTCCTTCCAGGTTGGGATTTTTGGGGAAAGGAGAATTGCTCCTTCCAGGTTGGGATTTTTGGGGAATGGGGAATTGCTCCCTCCAGGCTGGGATTTTTGGGGAAAGGGGAATCACTCTCCAGGTTGGGATTTTTGGGGAAAGAGGAATCAATCCCTCCAGGCTGGGATTTTTGGGGAAAGGGGAATTGCTCTTTCCAGGCTGGGATTTTTTTGTGGAAAGGGGAATCACTCCTGTTGGGCTGGGATTTTTGGGGAAAGGGGAATTGCTCCTTCCAGGGTTGGGATTTTTCTGGAAAGGGGAATCACTCTCTCCAGGTTGGGATTTTTGGGGAAAGGGGAATTGCTCCCTCCAGACTGGGATTTTTGGGGAATGGGGAATCAATCCCTCCAGACTGGGAGTTTTGGGGAATGGGGAATCAATCCCTCCAGACTGGGATTTTTGGGGAAAGGGGAATCTCTCCCACTGTGTCTCAGGAATGCTCCCCTGAAACCCGGCGGGGAAATCATCCTGGGAGGCAGCGACCCGGCCCATTACACCGGCGACTTCCACTACCTGAACGTCAGCAGGAGCGGCTTCTGGCAGATCCGCATGAAGGGGTGAGGGCAGGGAGAGCCCTGCAGGGCCCGGGAATCCCAAACCGCGGCAGGATTTATGTGGGAAAAGCCTTTGGGATCATCGAATCCATGATCAGCCCAGCACTGGCAGGTCCGGGGCTGCACCCCGCAGCCTCCACGGCTCTGCGAGGGTGGGATTTCGGGGATTTCAGGGATTTATGGGATTTGGGGGATTTCAAGGATTTCAGGGATGTTTTCCCTCAGTGTTTTCCCCCATCTGGGGAGGAGCGGGCTGGGCTCCTTCAGCTCCTCCAGGCTCAGCAAGGAGCAGCTGGGAATGCAGAGGGGGTGGCACCGTGGGCTGATTTTCCACTCGGGAGCTGCAGTTGGAAGAGTTTAACCCCCGTCAGTCCTGCGGGAGGAGCGGGAGGAGCTGAAATAATCCTGCTTTGTTTAACCAAAAAAAAAAAAAAATCTCCAAAACCTCAGCCCTGCAAATGCTGGAGCTTAGATCCCACGTTGAAAAAGCTGGGAGCAGCACGAGCCTGGCTGGGGATGGATGTGACATTCCTGGTGTCACCAGGGGACACTCGGGATGGATGTGACACTCCCAGGAGCACCCTGGGTGTCACTATGGGACATTTGGGTGGGATGTGACACTCCTGGGAGGACCCTTCGTGTCACTATGGGACATTTGGGATGGGTGTGACCCTCTCAGAAGCACCTTTGGTGTCACCACAGGAGATTTGGGATGGATGTGACATTCCTAGGAGCACCCTTGGTGTCACCAGGGCACATTCAGGATGGAGGTGACACTCCTGGGAGCACCCTGGGTGTCACCACAGGAGATTTGGGGTGGAAGTGACACCCCTGGGAGCACCCTGGGTGTCACTATGGGACATTTGGGTGGATGTGACCCTCTTAGAAGCACCTTTGGTGTCACCACAGGAGATTTGGGGTGGAAGTGACACCGCTGGGAGTACCCTGGGTGTCACCAGGGGACATCTCGATGGGATGTGACACTCCCAGGAGCACCCTTGGTGTCACCACAGGAGATTTGGGATGGATGTGACATTCCTAGGAGCAACCTTGGTGTCACCAGGGCACATTCAGGATGGAGGTGACACTCCTGGGAACACCCTGGGTGTCACCAGGGGACACTCAGGGCCACCCCTCCCGCTCCAGGGTGTCCGTAGGGGCCGAGACCCTGTTCTGCAGGGAAGGCTGCTCGGTGGCCGTGGACACCGGGGCCTCCTACATCACCGGCCCCGCCGGCCCCGTGTCCGTGCTCATGAAAGCCATCGGGGCCACCGAGGTGGCCGAAGGAGAGGTGAGTGACCGCCAGCCCCTCTCCGTGTCCCCCTGGCTGCCCGGCCCTGTCCCAGCGCTGTCCCCTCCCCTGCAGTACGTGGTGGACTGCGAGCAGGTGCCTCAGCTGCCCAACATCTCCTTCCACCTGGGAGGGAAGGTCTACGGCCTCAGCGGCCCGGCCTACGTGCTGCGGGTGAGTGTCCTGGGTGCCCCAAAACCACGCTCCTTGCTCCCCCTAAACCCTTCTGTTGGGGGGAGGTGTCCACCTGAGCCAGGGCCAGCTGGCCCTGTGTCCCTGGGTGCTTTGGGGGGGATTTGGGGTCAGCAGGGATGGGTTTTTGCTGGGATTTGGATATCAGGAAAGGCTTTTCACCCCGGAACAGCGGGATGCGGTCACCAAGAGTTCACGGTGGGCAAATCCACATTTCCCCTGTGCTCAGCACGAGTGGAGCTGCAGATCACCATTGCTCGTGTCTGTCCACACTCTGAGGAGCTGCTTATTCACCCAGGACAGAGTCCAGCCTGCCTCAAACCTAAATCTGGGGAATCTGGGATAGCGAGCTCCTCCTCAGGCAGCAGGGACCCACCAGCAGGAGGCTGGGGCTGCCGCTGCTCCCCAGGTCCAACTCAGGCTGGAATTCCCATGGGAAGGTGGTGTCCAGCCCTGTGCCGGGGCCCACACCCCTCCCGTGTGAGCCCTGCTGCGGCTCGGTGCTGCCCCGGCCACCGCGGAGCTGCTGCCCGGCCCTTGGCACGGCACGGGCACCGTCCCGTCCTGATCAAACCAGTCCCGCGCGGGATTCTCCGGCTGCTTCTGGAGCTGTTCCTGCTCCGGGCTCTGTCCCACGGTGGGATCCTCTGCACAGCCCTCAGCACCTCTGTGGGGCTTTGCAAAACCCAGAGGATCGCAGGGGAGGTCACCCCCGGGCACAGGGTGGGATTTTGGGGGCTGTGTGTGCCGGGGAAGGAGCTGGTCCCGACGATCCTCGTTCAGGACACCCCGCAATTCCCGGAGGAAGGAACACCGTGGCCAAGCAGGGGGTGTGGAGCTGGGGCACGGTGACACCGGGACCCTCCCCCTGTCCCCTCCATCACCCCGGGGGTCTCCTTCTCGCAGCAATCCCAGTACGGCGAGGACGTGTGCGTGGTGGCTTTCTCCGGGCTGGACATCCCCCCTCCGGCCGGGCCCCTCTGGATCCTGGGCGCCACCTTCATCGGTCACTACTACACCAAATTCGACCGGCGCCACAACCGCATCGGCTTCGCCACCGCCCGCTGAGGGCCCCGGGGGCCGCGGGGGCCGGGGCTGGGTGTGGAGAACCGGCCCGGAGGCTGCAGGAGCCCCGGGAAGCAGCGAGAGAACAGCAGCTCCCTTCCAGCTCTGCCACCTCCTCTCCAAAGGCTCCAAAGCTCGCCTGCTCCCGCTGCCAAACCCCCGCGCTGCTTCCCGGGAGCCGAGCCTGGAGCGGGGCCGTGAATCCCAGCGGGGTCCCGCGGCCGGAGCGGCCCCTCCGGCCGATTTTAGGGCGATGTGCCATGACAGGAGCAGCGCGCAGGGATTTGCTGCTGCTGCGGCTGGGGGACGCTCTGGGACTGTTTGTGTTGCTCCTAAACTGGGGGCAACAATCGGTGTTTAAGGATGGTTTTAGCCGGTGTCAGCCCTGCCCCTCTGCGTGAGTTTGATATTAAACGATTTAAAGCAACAGGAGGACGAGTGGGGGGCTGGTCTTGCAGAGGGGGGGGGGGGGATCAGCCACCTTTATTTAGGGAACTGGGCCACAAATGTCCCTGTGCCAGGAGCCACCACTCCATTTGTGCCCTTCCACCCCGTAAGGGTGCAACGCCCTCCCCAGCTCCTGCGGGCAAATCCAGGGCTCTGCAAAGCTCTTCCTGCAGATGGGATGGTGCCAGGAGCCCTGGGTGTCCCCTCGGGGACAGGGACACGGCTGTGCCTCAGCTCTGCTGTGGCACTCCGGGGAGGGGACGTTTCCTGCGGGTCTGTGTCACACAGGACGGTGGCTCCTGTCCCAGGGTCTGTTTCCATGAAAAAGCAGAGGTTTTTCTCTGCCCTGGATGCAGAGATGCCCCTGGAGGTGCCCCCTGTGCCAGCTGGCCTGGAGGGAGGGACAGGGCAGTGCTCCCAGCCAGGGGGACATTCCCAGTTCCGTTGGTGCTCCCAGCTCCAGCCCTGCCGCCGCGGATCCCAGTGCCAGGGGAACACGGGCTGGCCTCCAGTTTGACCAGTTCAGGTGGCCGGGAGTGGGAAAGCTGCTCCTGGGTAGGGCCTGGAGCAAATCAGGATCTCACCATGGAGGAGCAGCCGCTGGCAGGAGCTCCTCACCCTCAGAGCTGCAGAGCTGAGGAACTCCCAGTGCTCAGGAACCCCAGAAATGACAATTCCAGCGCTGAGGAATTCCCAGTGCTCAGGAACCCCAGAACTGACAATTCTAGTGCTGAGGAATTCCCGGACCTGACAATTCCAGCGCTGAGGCATTCCCAGTGCTGAGGAACCCCAGAACTGACAATTCCAGCGCTGAGGAATTCCCAGTGCTGACAATTCCAGCGCTGAGGCATTCCCAGTGCTGAGGAACCCCAGAACTGACAATTCCAGCGCTGAGGCATTCCCAGTGCTGAGGAACCCCAGAGCTGACAATTCCAGCGCTGAGGAATTCCCAGCACTGACAATTCCAGCGCTGAGGCATTCCCAGTGCTGAGGAACCCCAGAACTGACAATTCCAGCGCTGAGGAATTCCCAGCACTGACAATTCCAGCGCTGAGGCATTCCCAGTGCTCAGGAACCCCAGAACTGACAATTCCAGCGCTGAGGAATTCCCGGAGCTGCCAAATTCCCTCTCAGCTTCAGGGATATTTGGGAAAGGGAGCCAGTGGCTGCTGTGTGACCCTTCCAGCACCTCCCCCTAAGCTCCCAGCCCGGATCCTCATCCCGGCCCTGCCCCACGGCAGCCCCAGAGTGGAGAGGATGTGCCTGGGGCGGATGTTTGTCCCTCCCGGGAGCTTCTCTGCAGCCGTGGAACGTTTCAACCTCTTCGTGCTGGGATGCACAACCCCGGGGGCTCCGGGGAGGGGAAAATTCTGAAATTCCGGCTCCTGCGGGTCGGATGTGGTTTTTTCTGTCACCTCCAACGCCGGGCTGGTGGCAGTGGCTCTTTGGGGCCGGGGGGTGGAGGGAAGGGACGAATATCTGCTCTCATCCAGCGTTTCCTGAGCAGCTCAGCAGCACAGGAAAGCCCGGGAGGCGGGAAGCAGCGGCAGGGAGGGATGGGACCACCAGAAAAGAGGGAATCTGCTCAGGTCAGGATGCGCGGAGATGCTCGGCGAGAGTCTCCCCTTCCTACAGGAGGGAAATCCCACTTGGAAATACCCAAACCTCCTCCGCCCTGTTCTCCACAGCCAAGGCCAAGTCTGGAGAAGACTCGAGTGGGTGCAAAAGGAGCCTTCAGCCCCCGCCGCAGCTTCTGCCACATCCCTCAGCTGGAAAAGGCCCAGCCTGACCTAAACCGGGATGGTTTTGGTGGAGCCGGTTCTGTTCCAGCTCCGCGCACTCGTTTCAAGCAGCGGGAGTTAAAACCCGCCCGAGCCGCCGGCGGTGCCGCTGCCGGGCCCCTTAAGCCGGGCTATTAACACCTCTAATCGCCTGCTCCGGGGGCAATTTCCCGCTGGATGCGGCGGCCCTGCCCGCGGGGCTCCGCTAGCCAGGATTAGATCGTTCCGGCCGAGCAATTAGGCCGCGCTCAGCCCAGCAAAGCGCGGCAGCAATTATGCCCAACCTATTAACACTGCCAGGGCTGGCGCTATTTTTAGAAACACGGGAAACTGCCCGGCGGGGTTTTTGTCCCCCCGCTCCGTTTCCTTAAATGATTTTTCCCCAGGTCTCCACGGTCCCTCGGGCTGATTTGAGGCCCGGCCAGCTGGGAGCTTTGGAGGGGGCACTCTCCGCCGCCGGCCATGTGACGCTGTTATTTCCTCTGATAATGAAGCCGCGTCCGGGGGCTGCGGGGGCTCTGCCAGCGGGAAAATCCCGCTCTGTCTTCACCCTCAAAACCTCTTCCCAGCCCAGCTGTGAATCCCTACGGAAGTCAGTGCGCGGAGGGTGCGATGGGAGAGGTTATCCCGAGGGGATCCGTCCCGCCTGGATCTCTGGGGGCTGGAGCGCATCCCGTGCGTGGCTCCTCATCCTTTGTAACCCCGAAGGAGGGAGCGGGGGCTGCGCGGAGCCCCCCGGGATGGCGGAGGGGTTCAGCTGGTGGATGGGTGGGCACTGGGGTGCCGGTCCCGGCGCGGATCCTTTGGGGTTCCAGGAATGGATGGGGGAGGCAGCGGGTGCGGAGGGGGGATCTCGGTGCGGGGCGGCTGCCGGGGGTGGCTGAGAGGCTCCGGCAATGGGTGGGGGAGGCACCGAGAGCAGCTGCGGCACAACGGGGTCTTGGTCCTGGTTCCGGTGCCGGCCGGGCGGGGCTCCGCTGCCCAGGATGCCGTGGCTGGGATGCCCCATCCCGGTGCGGATCCCTTGCCCAGGATGCGGTCCCGGTCGGGCCCCGGTGCGGGTGGGATGCCGGTCGGTTGATGCCGGTGCGGGCGAGGCGTGGATCCGCTGCCCAGGTCCCGGTGCGGGTCCGCTGATGCCGGTGCGGATCGGGTGCGGGTGCGGCGCCCGGCTCTCGGTGTGCGGGGGGTGCGGATCCCTGACAGCGATACCGGGGCCGGTAGGATGCGGCTGCCTGGTCCGGGATCCCGGTGCCGGTAGGATGCGTGTCCCTGCCCCCGGTGCCGGTAGGATGCGTGTCCCTACTCCCGGTGCCGGTAGGATGCGTGTCCCTGCCCCCGGTGCCGGTGCCGGTAGGATGCGTGTCCCTGCCCCCGGTGCCGGTAGGATGCGTGTCCCTGCCCCCGGTGCCGGTAGGATGCGGGTCCCTGCCCCCGGTGCCGGTGCCGGTAGGATGCGTGTCCCTGCCCCCGGTGCCGGTAGGATGCGGGTCCCTGCCCCCGGTGCCGGTAGGATGCGGGTCCCTGCCCCCGGTGCCGGTGCGGGCGCTGCCGCCGCTGCCGGGGAGGCGGGCGGGAGGCGGGCCGGTGACTCATGGCTTCCCAACGGCGGCGGCTCCTCCCCGCGGCCGCCGGCCCCGCGCAGCCCCCGGCACATGGGCCGCGGCTCCGGCAGCGCGGAGCTGGCCATGGCCGCAGCGCCCGCCCGCTGCCCCGACTGCCCGGGGCCGGGGCGGGGGGGCGGCGGCGGGACCCCCGCCGTGCCGCACCTCGGCATTGCGGTGGACGAGGGGGACGTGCTGCCCGGGGCGCTGCGGATCGTGCGGCGGCTGAGACCCGCCTGGGAGCCGGCCACGGTGAAGACCAAGGTACGGGGGAGAGCCTGCGCCGGCACCCCGCGAACCGGCGGCCGCTCTCCCGCGGGGATCGCCCGGTGGGGCTGCGGAGCCCGGCTGGGTGCGGTTGTGGGGTTCTAGGGTCTGCCTGAGGCGGCTGCGGTGCTCACCCCGGCGGGGTGTGGGGTCAGCTCAAGGGGGGCTGAGGGGCTCTGCCTTGGGGGGCTATAGGGTCCGTCCTAAGGAAGCTGTGGGGCTCAGCCTGGGGGCTATAGGGTCCTTCCTAGGGAGGTTGTGGGGCTCAGCCTGGGGGCCATAGGGTCCATCCTAGGGGGACTGTGGGGTGTAACCCGGGGGATCCCGGCTCTGTTCGAGGGGGGCTGTGGGGTTCACCATGGGGGGCTGTAGGACCTGCCCCAGAGGATGTGACACCCCGTACCCCCACCCTTGGGTCTCCCCTCCGCGCCAGGGGTTCATCAGCTGTGCAAAGGCGTGACACCCCCATCGCACACCCCCGTCGTCCCCCCCCCACGAGGTTTAGGGACCCCTGGGGTGGTCACCGAGCGGTGGCTGCGGGTACAAACGTGTCCCCAGGCCGGCTGCCGAGGCGCGGCGGTGCCCGCAGGAGCGGCCGCTCCCACCGGGGGAGCCGCTCTTGTTTGGGATATTTGTTGGCTCCCACACTTCCCAGGCTGCGTGGGCTGAGCCCCAGTTCAGGTGGGAGCCGGACAGCAGTCCCGGGCTCCTGGCACGGGACAGGGCTCGGCTGTGCGGGGCTGCCGGGGCTTTGCTGGGAGAGCTGCGCTGGCGTGGGAATCGCTCTGGCCAGGGCTGGGGTGACACAGGCTGGTGGCGCCGGTGCCCTCGGCTGTGCCCTGCCGCTGGGCACCGGAGCGTGGAGGGGCTGGGACTGCGTGCCCTTAAATGTCTGCACGTGAGCGAGTGTCCCCTCCGAAGGCACACGCTTCCCGTCATTAAAAATGTATTAATAGCCGAGTGTAATTAAATACAAGAAGCTGCAGGAAAAGCCATCTGAAAGGGCAGATGGCAGCGGGCAGGAAGCTGGGAGTTGGAGTTTGCAGGGGCAGGAAATGTCTCGCTCTGCTCGCAGAGCTCGGTGGTTGTGGAGGGACCCCGGCTCTGCAGTATCCAGGCTCCGCAGGGGTCAGTGTTCCACAGCAGCTCGGGTGTGCGGGCGTGTGTTTTTAATTTTAAAAAAAGGGGGAAAAAAAGAGGGAAAAAAACCCGCTCAGGAGTTGAGGGAAAAGCCTCCCGTTGCGTTTCCCTCGGCTGCTTTCCCTCCTCCCGCGTTTCCCCTCGCAGGAGCAGCCCGGGATGGGATGGAGCGGGGCAGGGGCCTCAGCTGGTTCCCATTAGCGATCCCATTCCCCTGCCCGGTGCCCTGGAGCGCTGCCCCGTTCCCAGCACCTCGCGGGGGCTGTACCAGGCTGTGCTGGCAGCTCGGGAAAATCTCCCGGAGCTCAGGAACATGGCAAGAAGGATCTGGGAGCTCGGGCTGCCCGCCCGCTTCCCAGGGCTCCTGCTCCTCATCCCCGAGGAATGTCCACGCGTCTGAGTCAGCCCCCCATGCTCCCAGGGAAGCACAAACTCCTCCATCCATCCATCCATCCCTTCATCCATCATCCATCCATCTTCCATCCATCCCTCCATCCATCCATCCATCCATCCATCCATCCATCCATCCATCCATCCATCATCCATCCATCCATCCATCCATCCATCATCCATCCATCCATCCATCATCCATTCATCATCCATCCATCCATCCATCCATCTTCCATCCATCCCTCCATCCATCCCATCCATCCATCCATCCATCCATCCATCCATCCCATCCATCCATCCATCCATCCATCCATCCATCCATCCATCCATCTTCCATCCATCCCTCCATCCATCCATCCATCCATCCATCCATCCATCCATCCATCCCTCCATCCATCTTCCATCCATCCCTCCATCCATCATCCATCCATCCATCCCTCCATCCATCATCCATCCATCCATCCCTCCGTCCATCCCAACAGCGGCAGCACTGCGGAGCCGAAGCCGTGTGAGGTTGCCATGCAGGGTTGGATGTTTTTAGCCCAGATTTGGCAGCAAGTTGCCCTGCTGGTGGGCTGGGGGAGCTGAGGCAGCCAGCACGGTGGTGTTTTGGGAATTCTGAGGGATTGTCCCGGCAGGTGAAGCACCAGGAGCTGGATTTTGCTGCTGCACCCCAGCGCTTTGGCACAGGTCTCGCTTTGCGTTTAATCCCTGCGAAGTTCAGGGGGTGCCACTCCTGCCCTCTGTCCCTGCTGTCACCGGCTGCAGGAGGGAAGGATTTGGGGTGGCAGCAGGGTGGCTGCAGCCTGGATCCACAGGGAACAGTGCCGGGCATCCCCCAAGCACCCCCAAACCCAGCGAGTCCCTGCAGGTCACCGAGGAGCCACGTGTGCGTCTCCAGAGCCGGCGGCCTGGAATTCCGGGGGGATAAGGCTCAGTAATCCCATTAAACCTGCTGGGAAAGGCTGCCCGGGCTGTGGGGCAGCGAAGCAAAGCAGCACACGAGGATCTCACTCGATGTGGAGCCGCTCACCTGCGGCCGACCCACGTGTGGTTCACGGTGGCACCTGCATGGACGGGGTGTGACACCTCTGCTGCCTGCAGTCCCAGCCTCTGGGGCCTGGCAGGACAAGAGGGGGAAAGAGCTGAGCCCCGTGGTGAAACCCAGATTATCAGCTCGGGGAAAAGCAGCTTGAGAAGGTTTGGCCGCAGCTGAGGGGCAGCACCCCTGAGGATGGGGCAGCGGCCTCGCCCTGCTCGCCCCAAATCCAGCTGTGGAATGGGGGTGTCAACCCTGCCTGGCTTGGAGGGTCTCATTCCAGAGCCTGGAGTCTCTCCTGGGAGGCTGCTCGGGGAGCCCTATATATAGGAACCCTATAGGGGAGCGTGGGTTGCTGAGTGGGATGTCTAAAATTATCCGTCCCATCCCTGAGCGCCACGGCTGCCGGAGCAGGAGCCCTCTCCCCCCTCCTGCTCCGGCTCCCCGATCCCACAGCGGTGAAGGAATCGTTCCCATGGGGAGCCACAGCACCCCAGAGTGCCCAGTTTGGAGCTGGCACTCTGGGGGACAATGGGGCAGGGGTTTCTTGTGGGGTGACAGATCCTTGAATCTGCTCAGTGCTCTGGAAGTGCCCAAAATCCCAGTGGGATGAGGGAATCATTTCCATGGGAGCCACGGAGTGCCCAGCTTGGAGCTGAACATCCCACGGTGTGGGGACAATGGGACAGGGGTTTCCTGTGGGGTGGCATGTCCCCAAACCCCCTCAGTGCCCTGGAAGTGCCCAAAATCCCGGTGGGATTAAGGAATCATTCCCATGGGAAGCCACAGCACCCCGGGGCTGGCACGGGGACAATGGGACAGAGGTTTCTTGTGGGGTGACAAAGCCCCAAACCCCCTCAGTGCCCTGGAAGTGCCCAAAATCCCGGTGGGATGAGGGAATCCTGCCCAGGGGGAGCCACAGCACCCCGGGGCTGGCACGGGGACAACGGGACAGGGGTTTCCTGTGGGGTGACAGAGCCCCAAACCCCCTCGGGTGCCCCGGAGGTGCCCAAATCCCGGCGGGATGGGGCGAGGAGCCCGGTAGCAGCCCCGGCATGTGCGCGGGCAGGCGGCCAAGGCGGAGCGCCGGGAGAACAAAACTCCCTTTCCATCTGCGAGGAGCCGTCAGAGCGGTGACACTGAGATGTCCCCAGCAGCGACGTCCCCGCCTATCAGCGCCCCGGCCCGCGGGGAGGGTCGGAGGAGGGGATGGGGGGTGGTGTTTGCTCCGGCCTTGTTTTCAGCCTCGTTGGGTGGTTTATTTATTTATTATTATTTTGAATTTCGTGCCAATTGACGCTGATTTTCCCCCCCCACCCCCGGCGAGACATTCCCGGGGCTGCTCCCGTGCCAAGCGTGCTGGTGGCACATCTGGCCTGAGCTATCCCCGAGCTGTTCCAAGTGAAATTAGCAGGATTTCCACCCAAACCACCACCTCTGCCTGCAGAGGTGTTCCTGAGCTGTTCCTGAGCCCCCAGGTGAAAAATAACAAGATTTCCACCCAAACCACCCCTTCTACCTGCAGAGCCCTGAGCCTCATCCTTCCAAACCCGTGTCACTCCCCCAGGAGCTTTCCTGGCTGTGCTGCCTCGCTCTTTTTCCTCATTTTTGCCATCTCCACGAGGTTTTTTCCAGCGGTGGGACGAGCGCAGGGGGTTCCCCTGTTCCCAGCCTTACCCAGGTGTCACCCCCGCCGTGTTTGTCCCCACGCCAGCTCTTCACTGATGGCATCACCAACAAGCTGGTGGCCTGCTACACGGACGAGGGCATGGCGGACGCGCTGCTGGTGCGGGTGTACGGCAGGAAAACCGAGCTGCTGGTGGACAGGGAGACGGAGCTGAGGAATTTCCAGGTGCTCCGAGCCCACGGCTGCGCCCCCGACCTCTACTGCGCCTTCCAGAACGGGCTCTGCTACCAATTCCTGCCGGGAATTGCGCTGGGTCCCGACCACGTGAGGGATCCCCACATCTTCAGGTGTGTGGGACCCTCTGTGTCCACCCCATTTTTCAAGGAAAAGCAGCTTGAGAAAATCCCCAATTTTTCTGGGGGTTTGTTCTGTGTTTCCAGCTCTCTCCTGATTGCCATGGGTGGGGGTAATTGGTGTGCCCAGTCCTGGGATAAATGGGGGTCAGGGGATAAATGGGTAAAATTGCAGGCAGAGTTGTCAAAATGACCACATTTCTAATTTTTATCAGGTTTTGGTGAAGAGAGGTTTCTTGGGAAGCTGGAATTAAGGTTTCCTGAGAAGCTGGAATTAAAGTTTCCTGGGGAGATGGAATTAAAATTTTCTGGGAAGCTGTAATTAAAGTTTCCCGGGAATCTGGAATTAAGGTTTCCTGGGAAGCTGGAATTCCTTGGGAAGCAGAGTTTAAGGCTGAATTTGCCCTGAAAATTCTGAAATGCTTCAGAGGCTGATCCCTGCCATGGAATGAGGGCTCAGCTGTGCTAACCCTGTGTTTTAAGCACGATTTTCAGGGAATCCCCCTGAAGACCCCCCAAACCTCTTTTGGGGATTTTTAAGGGAAGGGGGGGGGTTGAGGATTTGGGATCACCCCTCACCCTTCTCCTGTGCTCCATGCCAGGCTGGTGGCCCGGGAGATGGCCCGAGTCCACGCCATCCACGCCAACGGGAGCCTCCCCAGGCCCATCCTGTGGCAGAAGCTGCACAAATACCTCAGCCTGGTGAAGACGGAGCTCAGCCCAAAGGTATCCGACCCCAGGTAAAGGCAGAGGGATCCCACAGAGCCAGGCTCTGCCTCGGGCACCCCCTGCCCACCCAGCTCCGGGGCCGAGGTTCCCAGGTAAAGCCTCTGCGGGGATCTGGGGCTGGCTTTGGGGCTGGATCCCTCTCAGAGCCCCTGGAGCAGCTCCAGCCCCTTCCTGCTGCCAGTTTGGGGAGGATTTCAGCTTTTTTTTTGGAGCTTTGGGATGTATCTATGCAGCATCCAGCTGGAGCCATAGCCTCCCACTGCTGGAACAATCCTCCTCCTCCTCCTCCTCCCGGGAATTTAAGCCTAGAATAAGCCCGAGCTCAAGCCCTGCTGAGCTGACAATGAAGTCTAGAAATTAAACCGCTCAATTCCCACTTCCAGCCAGCCCATCCCGCTTTTTGGGGCGGCTGGTTTGGCACGGCAGGTGAGCTTTGGGGTGTCTGGGGAGGGCTGGGGCAGCCCCAAGAGGCGCAGGAGGTGAACGAACCCCGGGCAGGGCAATGATTAACCCGCGGCAGGAGCCAGCCGGGCTTTTCTCAGCGCCCGCCGGGCCACGGGCAGACTTTACCCACCCTGCGCCTTCAGCGCGGCCAATTAGGCAATCATTAACGAGCTCTCTTCTTGGAAGCCGCGCTCCTGAGCTTGCCGCGAGGCTGCCAGAGTCCAAAACATCCCCGCGCCCCGGGGGCTTTCGCCGGGTGCTCGGCGAGCCAGCGCTGGGTGGATTTGGGGGGTGGGCGTGGGGGTTTTGGGGGCAAGGGACGCGCTGAGGCTGAGGCGTGGTGTCTGCCTGGGTACCAAACCCCGTCCCCTCCCCAAAAAACAGCCTCGTTAGCCCCCGCTTTGTGGCATTAATGGGGTTTGTAAGGCAAGAGGGGAAATTCTGCCCCTGAGCCCCAGGGGAAGCGTTGGGAGCCGGGGAAACACTGGAAATTGGGGGAATTCTGCTCCTGAGCCCTCAGAGAAACTCTGGAAGTCAGGGGAACTCAATTCTGCCCCTGAGCCCCAGCGAAATGCTGGAATTTGGGGAAATTCTGCCCCTGAGCTCCCGTGGAACCACTGGAAGTCCGGGAAGCACAATTCTGCTCCTGTGGCCCCAGGGAAGCACTGGAAGCTGAAATTCTGCCCCTGAGCTCCCAGGGAAGGGCTGGAAGGTGGGGAAATTCTGGAATTTGGGGAAATTCTGCCCCTGAGCTCCCAAGGAAGTGCTGGAAGTCAGGGAAGCACAACTCTGCTCCTGTGGCCCCAGGGAAGCTCTGGAAGCAGGGGAAATTCTGGAAATGGGGGAAATTCTGCCCCTGAGCTCCCAGGGAAACACTGGAAGTTGGGGAAATTCTAGCCCTGAGCCCCAGGGAAACGCTGGAAATTGGGGAAATTCTGCCCCTGAGCTCCCAGGGAAGGGCTGGAAGTTGGGGAAATCCTGGAAACCAGGCGAGTTCTGTCCCTGAGCCCCAAGGGAAGCGCTGGAAGTCGGGGAAATTCTGCCCCTGAGCCCCAAGGCAGCACTAGAAGCCGGGCGAGCGCCATCCCCGCGCCCCAGGGAGGCTCCCCGAGAGCAGCAGCGATGCCACCCTGTCCCTTTTGTCCCCCCCCCCACCCCCGGCCAGCCTCCCGCAGGACGTGCCCAGCCCCGAGGCGCTGGAGCAGGAGCTGGCCTGGATGAAGGAGACGCTGTCGCAGCTGGGGTCCCCCGTGGTGCTGTGCCACAACGACCTCCTGTGCAAGAACATCATCTACGACAGGACGCGAGGTCTGTGCGCCCGGGGGTGTCCCTCGGCCACCCCCCGGGGGTGGGGTGGGGGGGGGGGTGTCACCTCTGTGCCCACCCCTGAGAGCCGCCGGTTTTGTCCCCGCAGAGCGCGTGCGCTTCATCGACTACGAGTACACGGGGTACAACTACCAGGCCTTCGACATCGGGAACCACTTCAACGAGTTCGCAGGTTGGGGATCAGCTGCGCTCCCCACAAAGGTCCCCCCATCCCCGCCTGGGGTGTCCCCGTCCCTGGGCTGGAGCAGGGAGTTGTCCCCAGTGCCACACTGGGAAATGGGGTGTCTCTGTTACTGGGATGGAAAAGGGAGTTTTATCCCAGTCCAGTGGTGGGAAATGGGGTGTTCCTATTACCTGCAGGGAGTGATCCCCAGTGCCATACTGGGAAATGGGGTGTTCCTATTACTGGGATGGAAAAGGGAGTTTTATTCCCAGTGCCACACTGGGAAATTGGGTGTTCCTATTACTGGGATGGAGGAGGGAGTTGTCCCCAGTCCCACACTGGGAAATGGGGTGTCCCTATTACTGGGATGGAAAAGGGAGTTTTATCCCAGTCCAGTGGTGGGAAATGGGGTGTTCCTATTACCTGCAGGGAGTGATCCCCAGTCCCACACTGGGAAATGGGGTGTCCCTATTACTGGGATGGAGCAGGGAGTTGTCCCCAGTGCCATACTGGGAAATGGGGTGCTCCTGTTACTGGGATAGAAAAGGGAGTTTTATCCCAGTCCAATGGTGGGAAATGGGGTGTTCCTATTACCTGCAGGGAGTGATCCCCAGTCCCACACTGGGAAATGGGGTGTTCCTATTACTGGGATGGAAAAGGGAGTTTTATCCCAGTCCAATGGTGGGAAATGGGGTCTTCCTATTACCTGCAGGGAGTTATCCCCAGTGCCACACTGGGAAATGGGGTGTGTCTGTTGCTGACAGTGGAGGAGGGAGTTTTTCTATTTTTTTTTTTTTTCTGTTCCCACTCCCATGGTGGGAAATGGGGTCTCTTCATCCCTGGGATGGAGGAGGGAGTTGTCCCCAGTGCCATGGTGGGAAATGGGGTGTCTCTGTTACTGGGATGGAGGAGAGAGTGATCCCAAGTGCCATACTGGGAAATGGGGTGTCTCTGTTACTGGGATGGAAAAGGGAGTTTTATTCCCAGTGCCATACTGGGAAATGGGTTTTCCCTATTACTGGGATGGAAGAGGGAGTTATCCCCAGTCCCATACTGGGAAATGGGCGTTCCTATTACTGGGATGGAGGAGGGAGTTTTATCCCAAACTCAGGGTGGGAAATGGGGTCTCTTCATCCGTGGGGTGGAGGAGGGAGTTGTCCCCAGTGCCATACTGGGAAATGAGGTTTCCCTATTACTGGGGATGGAAGGAGGGATTTTTATCCCCAGTCCCGGGGTGGGAAATGGGGCTGTCCTGGGGTTTGCTGATCCCTGAGGATGGAGGAGGGAGTTGAATCCCCAATCCCATGATGGGAAATGGGGTCTCCCCATCCCTGGGGATGGAGGAGGGAGCCGCACCCCAAATCCTACAGCAGGAATTGGGGCTGTCCGTGGTCGGAGCGGGGTCTGCGCTGCTCTTGGGCACCCGGATGCCCCTGGGGTGCCATCCCTGGCTCCTCACCCCGAGGCTGGCGGGGGGCCAGCAGCTGATCCTGGGTTTGTGCCCGCCTGGGGTTGTGCTCTCCTCACTTTGCCGTGGAGAAGCCAACCCCTCCCTGTCCCCCCCCCCGTGTCCCCCGTGTCCCCATGTCCCCCCAGGTGTGAAGGAGGTGGATTATGGCCTCTACCCCAGCAAGGAGACGCAGCTGCAGTGGCTGCACTCCTACCTGCAGGCCTACAAGGAGCTCACCCAGGGCCACCCAGGTGACAGCCAGGTGTCCCAGGAGGAGCTGGAGACGCTCTACGTGCAAGTGAACAAGTTCTCCTTGGTGAGTGGAGGAGGAGGAGGAGGAGGAGGAGGAAGGAGCCGGCCTCGCTCCAGGGCTGGAAACACAACCCAGAGCAGGAGGGAGTTTTCCTCTGCTCTTGGGCTCCCAGCTGAGCTGGCCAGCACGGGGCTGCAGGTGCCAGCCTGGGGGCTTGGGGACATCGGGGACAGGCTGTGCCACGGTGCCAGCCTGGGGGCTTGGGGACATCGGGGACAGGCTGTGCCACGGCGCCTGGCAGCGCCTCAGGGGCGCCGAGCCCCCGGGCAAGGTCACAGGGGTGTTTTGGGGACAGCTGTGCCCGGCAGGGCGGCCTTGGGCAGCCCTTCAGAGGGGTCAGGCATGGCTGGAGTGAGGAAATCCTCTTTGCTGACTGCCAGAGGCGGCCCCAGCCGATCTTGTGGAAATTTCAGGTGGAAGATTCTCAGTTTTCCCGGCTGGAGCTGCCGGGAGGGCAGCACAGGGGGTGGCACCCCCTGTTCAGCATCCCCCTGCTGCCATCCCTCGCTCCAGCCGGGAGCAGCCTCTGGAGGGCACAAAAATCCCGCCGTGGGCCAGCCCCGGTGCGTGTCCTGTCCTTGTCACAGCCCTGGGACGTGGGGCACAGGGGTTTCTGTCCCCGTGGCCGTTCCCTGATCCTCCTTCTGCCCCTTGCAGGCCTCCCATTTCCTCTGGGCCTGCTGGGGCCTGATCCAGGATAAATATTCCACCATAGACTTTAATTTCTTACGGTGAGTCCACGTGGGCTGCTCCAGTGGGAAGTGAGTGCAGCGGGAGGATCCCAGGGAGGATCCTGGTGGTCCCTGGAGAGGATCCCGGGGATGATCCTGGAGAGGATCCCGGGGATGATCCTGGTGGTCCCTGGAGAGGATCCCGGGGAGGATCCCAGGGAGGATCCTGGAGAGGATCCTGGGGATGATCCTGGAGAGGATCCCGGGGATGATCCTGGGGAGGATCCTGGGGATGATCCTGGTGGTCCCTGGAGAGGATCCTGGGGAGGATCCCGGGGAAGATCCTGGCAGTCCCCAGGGAGGATCCCAGCTGTCCCTGGAGAGGATCCCAGGGAGGATCCCGGTGATCCCCGGGGAGGCTCCCAGCTGTCCCTGGAGAGGATCCCAGGGAGGATCCCAGCAGTCCCTGGGCGCACGAGCGGCTCAGAGCCGTCCCTCCTCTCTCTCTCTCTCTCTCTCTCTCTTTGCAGATATGCAAAGTTAAGGTTTAAACAATACTTCAAGATGAAGCCGGTGGTCACAGCCCTGCAGGTCCCCAAGTAGGGGCCACCCCGAGCTCTTCTGTCCTGGCCGTGTCCTCGCGCCCCCCTGGCCCCCTGCCCAGTCCTGCCGGTGCCAAGGGGGACAAGAGGAGCTCTGCCCCGGCCACCACCGCTCCCAGGAGAGCCTGGCCACCCCCAAGACTGGACCATGAGATGCTGGAGAGGACCAGGGCCCCGGCGAGGCCCCAGCCCACGCCAGGAAGCCTCACCACCGCCTTAAGGCCGAGCCCCGCTCGGCCCCGGTGCCCGGCACGTCCGTGCCCCGCTGGCACCGCTGCTGCTGCCGGGCCTGGCACCGCCCCTGCGCTGTCCCCGAGGGGGACACGGGGTCACCCCGGCCACTCAGAGCCCCCAGAGCTGCCCGGTCACTTTGGCTGCCCCACTGTCCCCTCCTGCCCTGCTGGGTGCCACCGGGGTGCCACCCCCAAGGCAGCGCCGTCCCTGCTGGCCCCAGGCACGGCACCCTTGTCCCTGAGGGGTGGCAGCTGCGGGCAAAGGGACAGGGCCAGCCATGAGCCACAGTGGGGTGCTGCTGGTGGGCACGGGGTGCCCGCCCCACCCCGTGCTGTGCCCAGCTCTGTGTGTCCCCACAGCTGCCCCTGCCTGTCCCCACTGTCCCCTTGGCTTGGTGGCTTCCCCCCCCCGGAGCAGCTCCCCAGCTCTGCCCCCAGGGGACATCCAGGGGCGTCTGTCCTGCCTGTCCCCACCCCTGTCCTCCTCCCTTGGTCGTGTCCCCACCCCTGGCAGGAGGTGGCACGGAGCTGCCCCGCTCCAGGACTGGGCACAGCGTCACCCCCACCTGTGCCACCCGGGCTGCGGGGACACGGTGACTGTCCCTCCTCTGGTCACAGGGACCTCCTGTGCCACCCGGGCTGCGGGGACACGGTGACTGTCCCTCCTCTGGTCACAGGGACCTCCTGTGCCACGCTGGCTGTGGGGACACGGTGACTGTCCCTCCTCTGGGCACAGGGACCTTCCCCAGAGCCCTGTGCCACCTCAGCTGTGGGGACAAGGTGACTGTCCCTCCTCTGGGCACAGGGACCTTCCCCAGAGCCCTGTGCCACCTCAGCTGTGGGGACAAGGTGACTGTCCCTCCTCTGGGCTCAGGGATGTCCCCCAGAGCCCCATGTCCCCTCCTGGGCTGTGGGGACACGGTGACTGTCCCTCCTCTGGGCACAGGGACCTCCTGTGCCACCCTGGCTGCGGGGACACAGTGACTGTCCCTCCTCTGGGCACACCCGTGGTTGTTTTGTGGGAAATAAAAGCTGCTGGTAGCTGGAATTTGGGGCTGGTGGATCTGGGGGGGCTGGTGCCGGAGCAGGGGCAGCACCCCCGGGCTCTGGGGGTGCTCCTGTCCCTTCTGTACCCCGAGATGTCCCCATCCAACCCTCGTCCCCACCCTGGCGAAGCCCAGGCCCCGCTCTCTGCTCCAAAAAGTCACTTTTATTGTGCCAAGGGCCAGGGGGAGGAACGACTGTAAACAGGGATGTGAAATATACAGGTTAAGTTACTCGTGGTCGTATTAACAAAATAAAGCTCTATCTATATTTACAATCTTTAAAAAACAAAACAACAACAACAAAGAAAAAAAAAAGGAAAAAAAGGAAAAAATAAATGGAAGAGAGGAAAAGCTGCAGCTGTGGGGAGGGGACACATCTGCTTCCAGTTCCTCTGCAGCACAGCCCGGCCCAGCCCTGGAGCTGGGACCCCTCCCCAGGGACCCCTGTCCTTCCCTGGGACCCCTGTCCATCCCCAGGGACCCCTGTCCTACCCCGGGGAACCCCTTCCATCCCCAGGATTTATTTATTTGGGAATAAATAAAGCACTGACAGAGGGCAGGGGAGCAGGGAGGGGCTGGCGGGATGTCCCCTGGGATAAGGGATGTCCCCACGGCCGTGTCCCCACGGCCGTGTCCCCAGCACTGGGGTGCTGCTGCTGCTGCTGAGATTCAGATCCCCAGCCCGGCTTGGGGACAAGGGGACAGAGGGACAAGGGGACAGGGGCTGGTGCCCGCTTTGTGCAGCCTCGAGCCCAGATGTCTGCGGCTCCCGCGGTGTCCCCAGCACGGTGACAATCCCCGCGGTGTCCCCAGCGCTGTCCCCATCCCCGCGGTGTCCCCAGCACGGTGACAATCCCCGCGGTGTCCCCGTCCCCGCGGTGTCCCCAGCACGGTGACAATCCCCGCGGTGTCCCCGTCCCCGCGGTGTCCCCAGCACGGTGACAATCCCCGCGGTGTCCCCAGCGCTGTCCCCGTCCCCGCGGTGTCCCAGGCTCGGGGCCGTTCCCGGCTCTGCCACAGGGAGGTGCCGGAGCCCCGCGCACAGAGGGACAGCGGGGACACGGCCAGGGAGAGAGCGGCTGGGCACAGGGGGACATGGCACACACCTGGGCATGGCACACACCTGGGCACTGCACACACACCTGGGCATGACACACACCTGGGCATGGCACACACCTGGGCATTGCCACACACCTGGGCATGGTACACACCTGGGCATGGCACACACCTGGGCATGGCACACACCTGGGCATTGCCACACACCTGGGCACTGCACACACACCTGGGCACTGCACACTCACCTAGCATGGCACACACCTGGGCATGGCACACACACACCTGTGCACTGCACACACCTGGGCACGACACACACCTGGCATGGCACACAGCTGGGCATGGCACACACACCTGGGCACTGCACATGCACATCTGGGCATTGCCACACATCTGGACACTGCACACACACCCGGGCACTGCACACACACCTGGGCATGGCACACACCTGGGCATTGCCACACACACCTGGGCACTGCACACACACCCGGGCACTGCACATGCATACCTGGGCATGGCACTCACACCTGGGCACTGCCACACTGAGGGACACTGCACACACACACCTGGGCACTGCACACACACCTGGACACTGCACATGAACACCTGGGCAATGAACACTCGCCTGGGCACTGCCACACACCTGGACATGGCACAATCACACCTGGGCACTGCCACTCACCTGGACATGGCACAAACACACCTGGACACTGCACACACACCTGGACATGGCACAAACACACCTGGACACTGCACACACACCTGGACGCCTTGAACTGTCCCCTGGACACGCCCCATGCCCGGCCACACCACACCCCAGCCCCTGGAGCAGGCTCTGACCACACCAAGGTCATTTTTTCTCAGAATTCCTTTTCCCCTAAAGCCGTTTCTTCTCCCTCCCTCTCACCCTGCAGGGCTCAGGTGCAGCCCGGGCTGCAGGGACAGGTGCCCGGGCACAGCCGGGCATGTCCCCCCGGAGCGGGGGCGGGCAGGGCAGGAACAGCCCCCGCTTTATTCCCAAAGTGGGCCAGAGCTGCCGGCAGCACAAAGGGCCCCGAGGAGCCCTTGGCCGGAGCCAGGGCCAGCCTGGAGCTAAAATTGGCTCGGTGGGAATTCGCTGGCAGGCGCCAAAGAGCGAGCGGGAAGCGCGGCGGGGAGGTCACACCAGGATAGAGGAGGGACAAGCGTGTCCCTGTCCCGTGTCCCCATGCCGTGTCCCCATCCTGTGTCCCCATCCTGTGTCCCCATGCCGTGTCCCCATGCCGTGTCCCCGTGCCTTGTCCCCCCTCCATGTCCCCACCCTGTGCCCAGCAGCGCAGCAGGTGAGGCTCTCCAGGACCCTCAGGTGCTGCAGGGCTGGAGATGCTCTGGAGGTTCCCTGCAGCCCAAGAGCCTCAGGTCCCCTCAGGGGTGACAGCGCGGCAGCCACATTGTCACCAAATCTCCGGGCTCGCTGGCCTCGGCTCCACGTGCCACCGAAGCAAGGCCAAGCCAGTCCTTGCCACCCAAAACCCCAGGTGCCCACCCTCGCGGGACCCCTCTGCAGGTGGGCAGCTCTCCTGTGGCCGAGTGCCATCCCACCTGGACAAGCCGCGCCCTGCCGGTGGTGGCAGCCAGCCCTGCCACCCCCTCCGCTGTCCCCCCGCGCCCCCTCAGTCCGTCAGCACCACCAGCTCGCCGTCGCTCTTGTCCTCGCCCTCCGAGTCCTCGTCCTCGCTGTAGCGGTACACGTCCCCCTCGGGCACCGAGTGCCCGTCGTCCCCGGCGTCCCCGTCCTTGAGGCTGCGGGTGTTGACGATGACGGGCATGGCGGGGTCCGCGCCGCGGGGCAGGTAATGCTCCAGGAGGGGCGGGGGCAGCTGCACGCCCACCGGCCGCGGGTACAGCACGTCCGAGGAGCTGGGGGGCACCTGGCTGCCCTGCGGCCTGGGGGACACGGGGGCCGGGCACTCAGAGGGGCAGCCAGGGCTCACGGGGCTTCCCTCGGCCGCCCCAAGGGGGGCGTTCTGTGCGGGACAGGTGGGCACCAAGCCCATGGGAACGAGGTGGGCACGCACCCCATGGGCAGCAGGGGGGTACCAGCCCCATGGGCACCAGGTGAGAACCTGCCCCACTGACATCAGGTGGGCACCAATCCTGTAAACATCAGGTGGGCACCAACCCCATGGGCACCAGGTGAGAACCTGCCCCATTGACATCAGGGGGGTACCAACCCCATGGGCACCAGGTGAGAACCTGCCCCATTGACATCAGGTGGGCACCAATCCCGTAAACATCAGGTGGGCACCAACCCCATGGGCACCAGGTGGGCACAAACGCCACGTCACCAGGTGAGCACCCTCCCCACTGGTGCCAGGTGAGCACTTGCTCCAATACAGCCACGTGGGCACAAACCCCATGGGCACCCGGTGAGTCCCCACCTATGTCACCGGGTGGACACCCATGTCACCAGCTGGGCACCCACCCATGTCACCAGCTGGGCACCCACCCATGTCACCAGGTGAGCCCCACTCCAACACCACCCCTCTGAGTCCGTGGGGGTGACACGCACAGGCAACTTATCAATTCCCCCTTATCAATTCCCCTCATCAATTCCCCCTCATCAATTCCCTCTTATCAATTACCTTTATCAATCCCCCTTTATCAATCCCCTTGTCAATGCCGTTTATCAATTCCCCTCATCAATGCCTCTCATCAATCCTTTTTATCAATCCCCCTTATCAACCCTTTAATCAATCACCATTATCAATCCCCCTCATCAATGCCCCTTATAAATCCCCTTTATCAATTCCCCTCATTAATCCCTCTATCAATCCCCTTTATCAATCTCCTTATCAACCCCTTTATCCATCCCCCCTTAACAATCCCCTTTATCAACTCCTCCATTATCAATCCCCCTTATCAACCCCTTTATCAACCCCTTATCAATTCTCCTTATCAATGTCCCTCATCAATCCCTTTATCAATCGCCCTTATCAACTCCCTCATCAATCCTCCTTATCAACCCCTTTATCAATTTCCCTCATTAATCCCTTTATCAATCCCCTTTATCAATCCCCCTTATCAATCCCTTTATCAATCCCTCATTAATACCTTATAAATCCCCCTTTGTCAATTCCCCTCATTAATCCCTTTATCAATCCCTTTTATCAATCCCCTTATAAATCCTCGTTATTAATCCCCTTATCAATTCCCCTCATCAATCCCCCTGATCAATCCCTTTATCAACCCCCTTATCAATCCCTGTATCAATCTCCCTTTATCAACCCCCTTATCAACCCCTTTATCAATTCCCCTAATTAATCCCTTTATTGATCCCCTTTATGAATTCCCCTCATCAATCCCCTTATCAATCCCCGTTATCAACCCCTTATCAATTACCCTATCAGGAATGCCTGCCTGGCGCCCTGGCGCTGGTTCCTTAACAACCCCTTTATCAATCCCCTTTATCAACCCCCTTATCAATTCTCCTTATCAATGTCCCTCATCAATCCCTTTTATCAATCCCCCTTATCAACCCCTTTATCCACCCCCTCATCAATCCTCCTTATCAACCCCCTTATCAACCCCTTTATCAATTTCCCTCATCAATCCCCCTGATCAATCCCCTTTATCAATCCCCTTTATCAATTCCCCTTATCAACCCTCTTATCAATTTCCCTCATTAATCCCTTATCAATCCCCCTTTGTCAATTCCCCTCATAAGTCCCCTTATCAATCCCATTATCAATTCCCCTCATTAGTCCCTTTATCGATCCCCTTATCAATCCCCGTTATCAACCCCTTATCAATTACCCTATCAGGAATCCCTGCCTGGCATCCTGGCTCCGGTTCCTTAAGAACCCCTTTATCAATCCCCCTTATCAATTCCCCTCATTAATCCCTTTATCGATCCCCTTTATCAATCCCCTTTATCAATCCCCGTTATCAACCCCTTATCAATTACCCGATCAGGAATCCCTGCCTGGCGTCCTGGCGCCAGTTCCTTAACAACCCCTTTATCAATCCCCTTTATCAATCCCCGTTATCAATCCCCGTTATCAACCCCTTATCAATTACCCGATCAGGAATCCCTGCCGGGCGTCCTGGCGCCGGTTCCTCATCAGCGCCTTGTACTCTCCCACGCGCAGCCGCTTGCCCTCCACGATGCAGGTGCGCTTGGGCCGCGGTTTGTATTTGTAGTCCGGGTACTTCTCCAGGTGCTGCCGGCTCAGCCGCGCCTGCTCCTCGTAGTAGGGCTGCTTCTCCTGGTTGGACATGGATTTCCAGCGGGATCCTGCAGAGCGGGGAAGGAGCAGAGCGTCCTCACACCCCCGCCCGAGCGAGGGGAGCGGGGATGAGCCCGCCCCGAGGTTTGCTGGTGCTGTCGGTTGGTTAATTAATGGTGTTTAATTAGCGGTATTGCTGGTGGGGAATGGCGCCGGGGTTTATGGCGGTGCTGGTGGGAGCCGCGCGGCGCAGCTGGTTCAGCTGGAATGTCGGGAATAGCTTCCCTGAATTCCCCTGGGCATTTCCAGGGGTTCATCTCCTCATTCCCTGACCGTCCCCAGGTCAGGGAGATCCCTCTGTGGCTATTCAGAGTGGATCTTCCATCCCCAGATCTCATTCCCATCTCTCCAGGTGTTGCAGAGTGGATCCTGTCCCTGGATCTCATTCCCATCCCTCCAGAGGATGCAGACTGGATCCCCTGTCCCAAGATCTCATTCCCATCCCTCCAGGGGTTGCAGTGTGGATTCCCTGTTGCTGGATCTCATTCCCATCCCTCCAGGGGATGCAGAGTGGATCTCCTGTCCCAGGATCTTGTTCCAAACCCTGCAGGAGATGCCGAGTGGATCCCCTCTCCCAGGATCTCATTCCCATCTCTCCAGGGAATGCAGAGTGGATCCCCTCTCCCAAGATCTCATTCCCATCCCTCCAGTGAATGCAGTGTGGATCCCCTCTCCCAAGATCTCATTCCCATCCCTCCAGTGAATGCAGTGTGGATCCCCTGTCCCAAGATCTCGTTCCCATCTCTCCAGGGGTTGCAGAGGGGATCCTGCCCCGGGATCTCACCCAGGATCTTGCTGATGCTGGAGTTGTGCATGTCCGGGAATGCCTGCAGGATCTTCCTGCGCTCGTCCTTGGCCCACACCATGAAGGCGTTCATGGGCCGCTTGATGTGGTTGTTGTTCCTGGACTCCGGGAAGTGCCGGGAGCCTGCGGGGACACGCGGGATGAGGGCAGGAGCCGGAGGACAGGGCCACCCCGGGGTCACCACGACATTCCCGGCCGTCCTCACCGTCCATCTCGCAGCTCAGCAGAGCCTCATCCAGCCGGTGGCCGGGGGTCTCCTCCATCCGCTCCTTCACCGGGGAGGAGTCGATCCCGACGGGCTCCTGCAGGACAGCGGGGTCAGGAGCCAGCCCCCAGCCCGGGACAGCCGCGGCTGGTGACCCTGGGGTGGCAGAGGGGACGGTGACCGCACAGAGTGACCCTCACCTTGCGGTAGGGGCTGCTCAGTGAGCCCTCCATGGCGGCGCCGTGGCCGTGCAGCAGCTGCCGCGCGTCGTGGATGGCTTTGGTGATGGCATCGCCCTCTCCCAGGAATCCTGGCAGGACACGGGCACCCGTCAGTGCCAGCGGCCACCCCGCTGACCCCCCAGAGTAGCCACCCCCATGGGCACCCATCACTGCCATTGGTCACCCCGCTGACCCCCCAGAGTAGCCACCCCCGTGGGCACCCATCACTGCCATTTGTCACCCCGCTGACCCCCCAGGGTACCCACCCCCATGGGTTCTCATCAGTGCCAGCGGTCACTCCGCTGACCACTCACAGCACTGACCCTTACTGGCACCCATCAGTGCCAGCGGTCACTCCGCTGACCACTCACAGCATCCACCCCATGGGCATCCATCAGTGCCAGTGGCCACCCCGCTGACCACTGCTGACCACTCACAGCACTGACCCTAACTGGCACCCATCAGTGCCAGTGGTCACCCCACTGACCACTCATAGTGCCCACCCCCATGGGCACCCATCAGTGCCAGTGGCCACCCCACTGACCACTCACAGCACTGACCCTTACTGGCACCCATCAGTGCCAGTGGTCACTCTGCTGACCACTCACAGCACCGACCCTTACTGGCACCCATCAGTGCCAGCGGTCACCCCACTGACCCCCCACATCCCTGACCATCCCTGCTGTGCCCCGAGGGGTGGCACGGCCCAGGGTGACCACCCAGGTCCCGCCTGGGAGCAGCAGGGATGTCACCTGCGTCCCCAAAAACCCAAAGGGAGCCCACCCAGAGGGAGGCTGGACGGGCTGCTCTGCAGCTCCCTGCTGGCCCCGTGGCTCGGCGTGAGGGACTGGCACCCGCTCAGCTTCAAACTGGGCGAACTGGAGGCACTGGGGAGCTCGGAACCTTTGGGTTTGGCCGTCAGGTTCAGCGGCTGCGAGGTCTCCTGAGGAGGAGGAGGAGGAGGAGGAGGGATGAGGGCTGAGGAGCTGTGCCCAGAGCCCCAGACCGGGGTGTGGAGGGGATTTGGGGGCTGTGCCAGGCGCTGAAGGGCATTTTTGGGGCTGTACCAGGGACTGAAGGGGATTTTTGGGGCTGTACCAGGGGTTTTGGGGTTGTAACAGGTTTCTTTGGGGTTTTTGGGGCTGTACCAGGGGTTGGGGGCTGTGCCAGGGGCTGAAGGGCATTTTTGGGGTTGTACCAGGGACTGAAGGGGATTTTGGGGGCTGTGCCAGGGGCTGAAGGGGATTTTTGGGGCTGTGCCAGGGGCTGAAGGGCATTTTTGGGGCTGTACCAGGGACTGAAGGGGATTTTTGGGGCTGTACCAGGGTTTTTTTGGTGGTTTTGGGGCTGTACCAGGGGTTTTGGGGCTGTACCAGGGACTGAAAGGGATTTTTGGGGCTGTACCAGGGTTTTTTTGGCGGTTTTGGGGTTGTACCAGGGTTTTTGGGGTTGTAACAGGTTTCTTTGGGGTTTTTGGGGCTGTACCAGGGGTTGGAGGGGTTTCTGGGGTTGTACCAGGGACTGAAGGACATTTTTGGGGCTGTACCAAGGGTTTTGGGGTTGTAACCGGTTTCTTTGTGGTTTTTGGGGCTGTACCAGGGGTTTTGGGGTTATAACAGGTTTCTTTGGGTTTTTTGGGGCTGTACCAGGGTTTGGGGGCTGTGCCAGGGACTGAAGGGGATTTTGGGGGCTGTACCAGGGGTTGGAGGGTTTTTGGGGTTGTACCAGGGACTGAAGGATATTTTTGGGGCTGTACCAGGTTTTTTTTGGCGGTTTTGGGGCTGTACCAGGGTTTTTGGGGTTGTAAAAGGTTTCTTTGGGGTTTTTGGGGCTGTAACAGGGTTTGGGGGCTGTGCCAGGGGTTGAAGGACATTTTTGGGGCTATACCAGGGTTTTGGGAGTTGTGCCAGGGCTTGAAGGGGGTTTTGGGGCTGTGCCAGGGATTGGGGGGGGGCCATACCAAGGGTTAAAAAGTTTTTTTGGGGCTGTACCAGGATTTGAAGGAGGTTTTAGGGTTGTACTAGAGGTTGAAGGATATTTTTGGGGCTGTACCAGGGTTTTTTGGGTTTTTTGGGGCTGTACCAGGGTTTTTGGGGTTGTACCAGGGTTCTTCAGGTTTTTTGGGGCTGTACCAGGATTTTGGGGGTTTTTGGGGCTGTACCAGGGTTTTTGGGGCTGTACCAGGGTTCTTTGGGTTTTTTGGGGCTGTACCAGGGTTTTTGGGGTTTTTTGGGGTTGTACCAGGATTTTGGGGGTTTTTGGGGCTGTACCAGGGATCTTTGGGTTTTTTTGGGGCTGTACCAGGGTTTTTTGGGGTTTTTTGGGGTTGTACCAGGATTTTGGGGGTTTTTGGGGCTGTACCAGGATTTTGGGGGTTTTTGGGGCTGTACCAGGGATCTTTGGGTTTTTTGGGGCTGTACCAGGGTTTTTGGGTTTTTTTGGGGTTGTACCAGGATTTTGGGGGTTTTTGGGGCTGTACCAGGGATCTTTGGGTTTTTTGGGGCTGTACCAGGGTTCTTCGGGTTTTTTTGGGGCTGTACCAGGATTTTGGGGGTTTTTTGGGGCTGTACCAGGATTTTGGGGTTTTTTTGGGGCTGTACCAGGATTTTTGGGGCTGTACCTGTATCTGGAGGTGTCCCGGGCCCGCGGGTCTCTTCAGCGTGGGGGGAGGGGGGCTGTGCAGGAGCTGCACCGGGTAATCCACTGCGGGAGCAGAGGGACGGCGTTTGGGGACAGCAGGGACACGGCTGGGGGACGAGGCCACCCCGCAGGGCTGGCACAGCCCCGACTCACCCGGTTTGCAGGGGATGGGCTGGATGGGCAGTGCCAGCTGGGACTCGGGGGTGACCGGGAGGGGCTGGTGGCCGGGGGTGAAGGCGGGGATCATCACGTAGGGCATGTTGACCTGCTGGAGGGGACAGGGACACCAGATCAACGCTGCATGGCAGTGCCACCCCCGGGAGGGCACAGCAGGACACGGGGAGGTGTCCCCTGCCTTTACCTGGATCTGCTGCTGGAGGAGGTTGATCTTGTGCTGCTGCTGGATGAGCTGCTGCTGCTGCTTGGCGATCTGGGGAGGGGACAGCGGCGTTGGTGACATCGAGGACAGCGCTGGGCTGGCCTCCAGCCTGGCAGAACCCGGCGGCAGGGGGTCCCCAGGGTCGTGGGAAGGGCAGGAGGAGGGGCTGAGCTGCCCCTGAGCCACCTCGAGGGACGCAAGGGCTGCGTGTCACACCCCAGGTGTGACAGCGGTGTCACCCCTGCCCTTGGGACAGGAAAACCCGCTGTTCAAGGAGCAGGTGAGCACAGGCAGGAGGCACCTGGGGTGGTTTGTTCACCTTAAGGAGCTCAATCCCCATCTCCATCCACCCTTGGTCCTCCCAGCTCCGAGGGCTTTGGGACGGGAACACAAAACGGGAGCCCAAAGCCGCTCGTGGTCCCGCCATCCCAAAGGGATCCCCGGTGGGGTGACGGTCCCCACCTGCTCCTGCTGCTGCCGTGCCAGCTCCATCTGCTGCTGCTGCTTCTCGAAGAGCATGGTGGCCATGTTCTTCTGCTCCGAGTGCGCCGTCAGCAGCTGGTCCCGCAGCGTGGACAGCTGGTTGATCATCACCAGCAGCTGCAGCTCCTTCTCCGCCAGGCTCTCCTGGGTTCCTGCGGGGGAAAAATCCCGACTGGATGAGGGTCAGCGGGGCGGGGAGCGGGGAGAGGGTCAGCAGCACGAGGTGGGACGGAGGTGGTTTTGTTTAAGGAGCGCAATTCTCATTTCCTCCGACGCTGGGGTGGGAAATGTGAGGCAGAGAAGTCCTACAGCCACCACTGGGTGGCCATGGGTGACACAGTGGTGTCATGGGTGATGTGGGTGACACAGTGGGTGACCAGGGAAGGTCAGATTTGGGAGGAATGGAAAGATCCCCACACGCTGAACCGCCCCCACCCATGCAGTCAGAGGCAGCAGAGATGCTCACCTCCAAAAAAAAACAAACCAATTAAAATCAAATTTTAAATTTGATGTAAAATCCCTGTGAAATGTGGACATTTCCCCTCCTGCTTTGGTGCTCCCCAGCTGGGAGGCAGGAGGGAGGTTGGTGGAGGTGGATCCCACCTTTCACTTCCTTGGATTCAGCCGGGTTCCGGCCCAGCAGCCGCTCCTTCCAGTCACTGGCCAGCAGCTTCTCGATGGTCGGCATCACTGGGGACAGGGACAGGGACAGGGACAGGGACAGGGACGGGGACAGGGACAGGGACAGGGACAGGGACAGGGACAGGGACAGGGAGGAGAGGACAACCACGTGAGCACATCCCAAGGCTCTGCAGCACAGCTTGGTCCATCCCAAAGCTCTGGGACAATCCTGAGGGGCAGGGGAAGGGATCCAAGAGGTGCCTTGGGAACGTTTCCCACCTTCCTTCAGGTTCCTGTTGAAGTCCAGCTTCTCCTGGCCGCTGCCGGCCGGCTCGAAGGCGGAGCGCCGGGGCTCGGGAACGTCCCCGGTGGGAGAGCGGGATTCCTGCGGGACACAGGATGTCACTGCCACCAGCAGGGACACCCCCAGCACGGGGGACATCCCCGCCTGGGAGGATGCTGCGAGCTGGAGCACGCTCTGCCAGGCACAATCCCATCTAGAGAGCATCGTGGAGATGCTGGGATTTTCTCCCATTTCTCCAGCCTGCCCCCACTGTCCCCTGAGCTCCCCTCCCCTGCGATGGCAGAGCAGGGAGCGGCCAGCGAGAGGGAAAACCCCAGGACAATGGAAAAAGGGAGGCTGAAGGGATGGGGAACACCTGGAGGGGGTTGCTGGGGGCTCCACAACCAAGGTGAAGCCCTCAAAGCCCAGGGATGACCCCAGAGCAGCCCCAGGTTTGCCGTGGGCAAAGCTGAGCTCTTGTTCCCGGTTCTCTAGGTTTTTGGGGCTCAATCCTTGGGGAAACCAACCCTTCACACCCTGGGAGATCTTATTCCCAGTTTTCCAGGTTTTTGGGGCTCAATCCTCAGGAAAATCAACCCTTCACACCCTGGGAGATCTTGTTCCCGGTTCTCCAGGTTTTTTGGGCTCTATCCTTGGGGAAACCAACCCTTCACACCCTGGGAGATCTTGTTCCTGGTTTTCCAGGTTTTTGGGGCTCAATCCTCAGGAAAATCAACCCTTCACACCCCGGGAGATCTTGTTCCTGGTTTTCCAAGATTTTTGGGCTCAAAAGAGCAGCCAAAAAAACCTTGGGAGAGCCTCAGATTTCCGTTTCAATTCCTCGGGATGAGGAAAAACCACACGGGGGAGAAGCCACCGCCTCCCCCACGGGATGGAGGGTCTGGAGCAGGGCTGGGGACAGCACCTCCTTTGTCACACCCACCTGTGGCAGGGCCTGGGGCTCGGTGCCATCCCTGGGTGGTGGCCCTGGGGGGTCGTGGGGCCGGGGCTCGGCGCCGGGGGCAGCCCCCGGGGGGGTCTCGGGGCCGCCCTCCTTCTTCTCCTCCGTCTTGACGGCGCAGTTCACCATGGTGCCCGCTCCATCCAGCTCCGGGGGTGGAGAGATGGGGCTCCTCATGGACATCCTGCGGACAGCAGGGACGTCACCACGGCCACCCCCGGGCGTGGGCACGCCTCTCCCAGCCTGGCCCCACACTGCGGTGCCCCACGGTGCAAGGACAGCGTCCCTGGGGTTTGCCCCGGGCAAAGCTGAGCTCTTGTTCCCGGTTTTCCAGGTTTTTGGAGCTCAATCCTCGGGGAAACCAACCCTTCACACCCTGGGAGATCTTGTTCCTGGTTTTCCAAGATTTTGGGGCTCAATCCCTGGGGAAACCAACCCTTCACACCCTGGGAGATCTTGTTCCTGGTTTTCCAAGTTTTTGGGGCTCAATCCTTGGGGAAACCAACCCTTCACACCTTGGGATGGAGGAATGAATTCCTAAAGGCAGTCCAGAGATCCCAGAGATTGGGAGTGAGGGACAGCTTGAGGGACCTTCATGCCACATCCAGCAAGCCCAGGCTCAGGATGACAGGGACCAGCAGCCCCAGGGTCCCTCACTGCTCCAGGAGCCGTGCCCAGAAAGCCATCGGAGCAGCCACGGCTTTCCCGATCCAGCGGGAAGTGGAAATCCTGGCTCTGCCCAACAACGGCTGGAACGGCACCAGAACGGCTCCTCCGGGAACCCCTGGCATGGGATGGACCTGGGACTGGCCACCAGAACCGTTCCTGCAGAAGTCCCTGCCATGGGAAAGACCTGGGACTGGCCACCAGAATGGTTCCTCCAGAAGTCCCTGGCATGGGATGGGACCAGGACTGGCCACCAGAACAGCTCCTCTGGGAGTCCTTGGCATAGGATGGACCCGGGACTGGCCACCAGAATGGTTCCTCCAGAAGTCCCTGGCATGGGATGGACCTGGGACTGGCCACCAGAACAGCTCTTCCAGGACCCCCTGGCACAGCACCAGCCAAGACCCTGCCAGGACAAGGGGCTGGCCCCGGGAATGGCTCTCCCTGGTCCCACAAAACCCCTGTGGGTGCCCATCCCCGTCCCAGCGCTGCCGGATGGGCACCGCAGGGATGGCGATGAGTTTTATAGGGAACGGGCTGTGCCACCCCACAGGGACCCCAAAAACGTGTCCTATTGCTCGCTCCGGGTGCCAGGGGTGCCAAGAGCGAGCGCCAGGGCCAGTGGTGACCACGGGGCATTTGCCTTTCGTGGCCACCAAGCCTCACACCACACAGCAAGGACGGGAAGAAGCATTGTCCTCGCCTTTCCGCGGGAATAATGGGAAAAGGAGGCTGCTGAGGAAGGGATTGACCCCGGCCACTGCTGGGATTGTGGGACTGCCCTGCGATGGGGACAGCACCTGCCTGGGGGCTGCCACCCCAACCCCAGCACCCTCTCACCACCCAGACCCCCATCAGGAGCCCCTAAACCAGTTTGGGGGTGCAAAGCGGGGATGGGGAGGGCTGAGCTGGGCCGCCCGGCTTGGGGGCAGCAATTACATAACAAACAAAGCCCGGCTCAAGCTGCGAATTAATCAAACGGCTGAAAATAAAACCTTCCTCTCAGGAACTTCAAACAAAAGAAATGAAAACAACAAGGCCGGCTGGGTAATGAAAAGCCAGGGCTGTGAATAGGGGACAAAAGGAAGTGGAACAATGGGGTGTTGGACAAAAGCAATAAAGTAAAGGGAAGTGTGACAGCTCCACAATAGGGCACTGTGCTCGCCAGCCTTTCTGATTTTAGCGGGCCTTTTTTTAATCTCGGTTCCCTCGCCCTCCGCCGAACAAACCCGCCGGGTTTCCTCCCGGCCCCGCATCGCCCGGGGGCTGCCGCATCCTGCGGCGCCCCTTCCTGCCCCGGCTCACCTTGGCCGGGGCCACCCGGCCCCCAAAATCCATCGCCAGGAAGGACCGGACACGGTGGGAAGCTGTGCCCGCTCCAGCAAGGATTTGCCTTGTGGGGAGGTTATAGGTGGGGAAACTGAGGCAGGAACACACAGCACCTCAGGTGTGCGTGAAATTGCTTTTTTTTTTTTCCCAGCTTTCTGGGTGTTTTTCCCACGCAAAAAAAATTCCAAATTTTGTAAGTTTGGGATGCTGCAACAGCAGCACCGCGGCACGGAGCAATGGCTTCGGTTTGAGCCAGGCACAAAATCCCATCCCAGCCCTCCCGCAGGTCCCGTTCCCTTTGTGCTTCACCTCCCGGTGCCACTGGAAGTTCACTCTTAAAATGGGGCCAGCGCTTTAATGGGGCCGTGTTTGAAAGGGGCCTCCTTGGGGGTTCATTATCCACCCTGCCGAGCAAACAAAAAAAAAAAAAAAAGGGAAAAGGGGAAAAGCGCTGTTATCTCGTTCCGGGCGGGACTCAGGTGTGGGCTCCGGGGCTGCCTGGGGCACACAATGGGCACGGAACAATCGCCCTGGCACCGGCACTGAAAGGGATCTTCTTGGTTTTTAATGTTCCCCATTAAATGCAGGGTGGGGAGGAAGGGAGGGAATGGGGTTGGGATGGAAAGTGCCAGCCCGGAGGATGGAAACAGCTCCCGAATCCTCATGGGATGCTTCCTTCCCTCACAGCTTTTTGGGGGCTCATCCCACAAGCAGCAAAGCCCTGAAATTCCCATATTTCACCTTTCCTCTCAATCCCAGCCCGGCAACTCCAAGATTTTCGGGATGGTGACAGCTCGTAGTTCCCTGTTCGTACCCGCGAACGGCACGTCCTGCAATTCTCCCGGTGGCCGTGCCACCCTTCCTGCCCGCCAGCCAGGCCTGATCCTATCGGCCCCGGCTGTGTGGAGCAGAACAGCTCCAGGGGCCGGGAAAAGGGGATGAGGTGCCAGAAAACCCCCACCCTGCCCGGCAGCAGTTTGGGGATCCGAGAGATGCCAAAATCCTGGCACTTCAGGAGTTTGGGATCCAGGAGATGACAAAATCCCAGTGCTGCAGGAGTTTGGGGATCCAGATGTTGGGATCCCAGCACTGCAGGAGTTTGGGATCCAGATGTTGGGATCCCAGCACTGCAGGAGTTTGGGATCCAGATGCTGAGATCCCAGCACCACAGGAGTTTGGGATCCAGATGTTGGGATCCCAGCACTGCAGGAGTTTGGGATCCAGGAGATGTTGAGATCCCAGCACCGCAGGAATTTGGGATCCAAGAGACACCAAGACCCTGGTGCTGCAGGAGTCTGGGAATTCAATGAGCAACGAGATTCCAGAGCTGCAGGAGTCTGGGGATCTAAGAGATGTGGAGAGCAAGAGATGCCGAGCTCCTGGCACCGCAGGATCTCGGCAATCCAAGAGCCACCAAGGTCCCTCACCCCGTGTCACATCACTGCTGCCTCGGGGCTCAATTTGGGGACAATCCCACCCCAGGGACAGCAAAGAGACCCTTGGCGAGTTGGCTGGGGGAGCTGCGTGCCCAGATTTTCGGGATGACCCTGCCCTCTCCTGCCCAGCAGGTTGTCCCAGCTCTTGGAGCTTTTGCTCTCCTCCCTCCCAAAGCTCTCCATCCACATCTCTTCCCTTCAGGAGCCCGACGTGGTGCCCAATCATCCCAAAAAAAACCTCATCCCGCCACCAGAGCCCAGGAAACCGAGCAAAACCGGGGGGGGGGGAAAAATCCAAGGAGGAAACACCAGAGCAGCAACACCGGCACGAGCAGCAGCCCCGACACCCCTGGGAGAGGGCAGAGGAAAAAATAAAGACACACACGGAGATTTTCCTCTTCCAGGCAGGACCTGAGGAATCCCGGCCGGCCACCGGGACAGACAATAGCCCATCTCCTGCCAGACGAGCGGGGCCGCTTTCCTGCCAGACTTGGAATGTCCTTTCGGGGCCGCTTCCAAGCGTTTCCGCCCCGGGTGTCTTCCAAGAGAAAAGAATGGATGTTTGCTCCGCCGTGCCCGTGGCCAGGGGTGGCCGATGTCCCTGCCTGGGGGAAGTTCATGGGGCTGCTGTCCCTTCCCCAGGGATGCAGAGCATCCCGGGATTTGGGATTTGGGGTCGTTCCCTGGTGGCCCTGGTGGGGGTGGTGGGATGTGTTGTCCATCCACGGGGGGTGGGAGAAGCGTGGATGAGGAAATGCAAGACCCCAGGGTTTAATGGTGTGGAAAAAAATTATTTTTGAACCCCAAAAGGTAACGGGATGAGGGTTTTCAGCCCCAGAAATGGCACCAGCACCAACATGTCGGAGCCATAGGGTTGGCTGGCTCTGAAAAATTGGTTTTTAACCCCAAAAGGCAACGGAAGGAGCGTTTTCAACCCCAGAAATGCCACCAGCAGCACGTGAGAGCCACAGCACCACGTGTCACTGCTCAGAGCCCATGTCCCCTTCCAGGGTTGTCTCAAGATTTTCTGGTTCTGAAAAATCTTTTTTTTAAACTCAAAAGGCAAAGGGTTTTCAGCCCCAGAAATGGCATCACCACCACCAGGGTTTGCTGGTTCTGAAAAATCATTTTTTAACCCCAAAAGGCAACAGGATGAGGGTTTTTAGACTCAGAAATGCCACCAGCAGCATGTGAGAGCCGCAGCACCACGTGTCACTGCTCAGAGCCCATGTGCCCTTCCAGGGCTGTGTCCTCAAGGCTTTCTGGTTCTGAAAAATAATTTTATAACCCCAAAAGGCAACGGGATGAGGGTTTTTGGACTCAGAAATGCCACCAGCAGCACGTGAGAGCCACAGCCCCACGTGTCACTGCTCAGAGCCCGTGTCCCCTGCCCGGGCTCTGTCCCCAGCCTGCCACCCCACAAAGCAGCAGCGGAAACGCTCCAAATTTGGGCTCAGCCCCATCCTCGGCCGCCTCCACGTTCTCGACACCTGACCTGCGCTCGGCAGCAGAAAAACCCAAAGTTCCCCTGCCCAGAGAGCTCGGGGCGCCGGAAAAGCTGCAAAATCCGCTGTGAGATGGGAGATCCGCTGTGAGATGGGAGATTTTTGGTGGCCACGGGGGATTCGGGGAGGGGGATGCTCCGAGGGGCAGCAGGAGCAGGATGGGGCAGCCAGGGACAGGATGGGAATCGCCTGGCGAGTCCTTCCCAAGGGAAAATCCCCGTCCCAGAGAGACCCCCAGACCCCAAATGTCCCTTCCCATCCTGGCACGGCCTTTGGGGTGAGCAGGAGCTGGGATTTCCCGCTGTCCCCCCGAACCAGGCGGGTGTTTGTCCATCCTCAGCACCCTGAAGGCGATTCATCCTTCTCCGAAGGACAAACGGCCTCTGGAAACATCCGGAAATGTCCCCACGGGGTCAGGGCACGGCGCCGGCACAGGAAGGATTCGGGGTCACCCCTCTGCTTGTGCCACCTCCAGTTCCACCAGGTCCCCTCTGTCCCCATCCTGGTGTCCCCATGGAGGGATGTCCCCTCCTCACCCCTGGAATTGTCTCAGCACAGCCCCATTATGGTTTGTTGTTTTTTTTTTTTTTTTTGGGGGGGGTGCAGCATCAATTTTCCATCTTTTAAGACGGAAAGGAACAATCCAGGTGTCCAGGTTGAATCCCAAAGAAGTTACAGCCATTTTTAGCAATTCTATCCCCCCAAAAAAACCCCAGCCCGCCCCTTCTGAAGGCATCCAGGCCATACCCAGGGTTATTAATGAAGTGCACATCGCCCTGATTAATTCCTGCAGAGTTCTGGGGGAAAATCCAATATAATCCCACTCTCCAAAACTTGAGGAAAGAGGGAAGTTAACAGGGAATCATCCCTAACTTCTCTCAAATGCAAGGCAGGGAGGAAAAGGGGAATTCCCAGGCTGGGCCAAGGGGAAGAGGAGCATCTCCGTGGGATGCTCCATGTTCTCCATCAGGGATGTTTCCCATCCCCTATAAACCCCAGGATCCTGCTGTCCCAGGAAATGGGATGAGGAACAAACTGCAGATCAGCCTCTGCCCCCAGCGGCCCCATTCCTGCTTTTCCCATGGGATTGTCCCTCTTGGCCAAATCCAGCCCATCCCCTGGGGCTTGTCCTCCCTGTGTCCTGCAGGATCCAGTGGGGGGGACAGGAGTGGGGAAACAAAGCTCCCAACAAAGCCTGGAAAGGATGAGTCAGCCCCCACACATTCCCTGTGGGCACTGGGATCAGGATTCGTGCCCCACACATCACTGGGATCAGGATACGTGCCCCACACATCACTGGGATCAGGATCCGTGCCCCACACATCACTGGGATCAGGATCCGTGCCCCACACATCACTGGGATCAGGATCCATGTCCCACACATCCCCGGTGTGCACCAGGATCTGTTGGGTCCATCCCGGAGCTCTGGGACCCATCCCAGTGTCCCTTTGGGTGGAGAATTCCCATCTCCCTCTGCTTTCCCACTACTCCAAGGGCCTTTATCCTTTAGGATCCCAAAACCAGCTGAGACCTTCCTTCCCAACCCCAAATCCAGGGATTCTGCCTCGCATGAGCCTGCCTGACAAAACCCAGCCAGGAGGTCCATAACGATCCAAATTAAAAACCCCATCCCTGGAACATAATTACCCAAAGAAAACCCCATCCCTGGAACATAATTACCCAAATAAATCCCAATCCCTGGAACATAATTACCCAAATAAAACCCAATCCTTGGAACATAATTACCCAAATAAAACCCAATCCCTGGAAGCCGCCGGATCCTTCCCTGGCCCAGAGCCACCCCGTTCGCAGCCACAACCCAAACACATTTTTCCTTTTGCTGTAGGGACGGTTTGAAAGAGGAGGGGAAGGAGGAAAAAAAAAAAAAAAAAAACCCGCCTGAACCTCAGGTGGAACTTCCTGGCCGCGGGATTTATGAGCCGGGAATGATCTCATCAGGGAAGCGGAGGAAACTCCGCTGGAATTATTTCCAACCCCACTAAATCCCCCCCTCCTTCCCCAATCCCGGGAACAATCCCAGGACGAGCCACGTGATGGCCCCGGGAGCAGCGCTGGTCATTCCCGTTTCCCGGCCCCCCGAGCAGACTTTGGGAGCTTTGGGATGGTTCTGCCCCTCGAGGAGATAAATCCGTAAGGAAAAGGCTCCTTGCAGCACCTCCGGCTCTGCGGGGTCCATGTCCAGGGAATTCTGTGGGGCTGGAGGGATCTTTAGGGAAAGGGAAATCCAGGGCAGGGGTGGTGGGGAGAAGTCTGAAAGCACAAAGTTTCCTTCCCAGAAAAATCACAGGTCTAAACCTCTAGGAAAAAGCAAAACCTCTTTTTTTTTTTTTAATGCCCCTTTTTCCTCTGCTCTTCGCACCCCCCCTGCATTAAAACCCTAAAAAACCCCAAAACGTTCCCTCTTTAACAGAGGCAATCCTGGCGCTCTGAAAAACGGGGATTTACCCTTTTTTTTTTTCTGCATCAGAAATAAACTTTAAAAAAAAAATGCTTTGCATGCAAAACCCCCCTGGACTGTGGGTGCTGAGCCTTTATCCCAAACCCAGCGGGGCTGGATCAGCCCCATGACCCACAGAGGGGTTCTGGGGGAGCTCCAGATCCTCGGGATCCAGCAGAAACCCCTGGAGCAGCTCCCAAACGAACCCCTCGAATCGAACCCCGAGCCACCGACGGCGGGAATGAAATTCAAAAAGTGGCAAAAGCCAGGGAAAGAAAGGAAAACCCACGGCGAGGACAGGGACAACTCACCCAGAGGCTGGCACGGCGAGCCTGGCACGGCGAGCCTGGCACGGCGAGCCTGGCACGGCTCCCTCCTTGCCCCGGCAGCTGCCCTGCCCTGGCCCCAGAGCGGGGTTTATCGGGGTGGCCGATCTCGGTGGCGTTTTTGTGTCACTTCTGTCACTCAGCGTTTCCAGGCACGGCCCCGGGGGTGGGGGGCTCGGGCTCGAGGCGCTGAGCGAGCAAACAAGATTTTAATCGAGACTTTTAAAAGCGTGCTTGGTTTTAAACCTTGACTTTAAACCAGAATTTCAAGGAGGTTTTAAAGCAGAATTTCAAGCAGGTTTTAAAGCAGATTTTCCTGTCGCCACAGAGAGGGAGGGCCAAGACTTTTGATCCTTTTCCTGGCCCCGCTGGGGAAAAAAAAACCCCAAAGTGGTGCTCACCCTCCTGCCCCACAGCTGTCAGCGGGAGGGAAGCTCTTCCCAAACCCTTTTTCCATGGGAAACCCATGGGTGGCCTTGGGGATGTGCAGAACTTTGGGTCCATCCCAGTCAACAATCTCCCATCCTTGAGCTTTTATGGGATTTTACACCCTCCAACAACTCCTTATTTTTCCAGGTTTTTGGGGTGTCCATCCCAGTCCATAACCCCCCATCCTTGAGCTTTCATGGGATTTTAAACCTTCCAATAATTCCTTATTTTTCCAGGAGTTTGGGGTGTCCATCCTATGTAAAATCCCATATCTGTAACCCCCAACTCTTGAGCTTTTTATGGGATTTTACACCCTCCAATAATTCCTTATTTTTTCCAGGTTTTTGGGGAGTTCATCCCAGTCCATAACCCCCCAAATCTTGAGCTTTCATGGGATTTTACACCCTGCAATAATTCCTTATTTTTCCAGGTTTTCGAGGTGTCCATCTTATGCCAACAATCTCCCATCCTTGAGCTTTCATGGGATTTTAAACCTTCCAACTTCCAACTCCTTATTTTTCCAGGTTTTTGGGGTGTCCATCCCAGTCCATAACCCCCCATCCTTGAGCTTTCATGGAATTTTACACCTTCCAATAATTCCTTATTTTTCCAGGTTTTTGGGGAGCTCATCCCAGTCAAAACAACCCAGGAGTTTGGGGTGCCCATCCCATGCCAAACCCCATATCCGTAACCCCCCGCTCTTGACCTTTTATGGCATTTCCCACCTTCCACTAACCCAGTATTTCCCCACTGGTGGGCCCCAATCCCACCTGGAGTTTCCCAGGAGTGCTGGGCACACCCAGGAGCACCCAAGGGTGCTCAGAGCCAGCCCTGGGCTCTGTCACCCTCAGCACCCAAGCCCGCAATCACACCCCAAAATCTTATGGGGCCGCGTTTCCGCCCCACAGCCGCAGCCGGCAGCGCCCCGGAAACCTTTGGGGTCCCTGTGCTCGGCGTCCTGAGCTGCAGCAAACGTGTCCTCAGCTCCAGATTGTCCCCAAAAGGGGACATGGAGGGACATGGGGACACTTCCCAAATTTGTCCAAATTCGGGGCATGGGGAGCTCCAGATGTTGGGGTTGCTTCATGTTGCAGCAATGGGATTTTTTTTTTTTTTCCCTGGTGTTTTGGGAGCTGCCCCAGGAGCCATGAACCTCACTCTGAGGGAAAAGGTGCCACTGGCTGCTCCTCACCTGCCCCAAAATCATCTCCTGCCCCAAATCATCTCCTGCTACAAAATCATCTCCTGTCCCCAAATCATCTCTTGTCCCAAAATCATCTTCTGCCCCAAATCATCTCCTGCTACAAAATCATCTCTTGTCCCAAAATCATCTCTTGTCCCCAAATCATCTTCTGCCCCAAAATCATCTCCTCTCCCCAAATCATCTGCCCCAAAATCATCTCCTGCCCCAAAATCATCTGCCCCAAAATCATCTCCTGCCCTCAAATCATCTCCTGCCCTAAATCAACTGCCCCAAAATCATCTCCTCTCCCCAAATAATCTGCCCCAAAATCATCTCCTGCCCCAAAATCATCTCCTGCCTCCAAATCATCTGCCCCAAATAATCTCCTGTCCCAAATCACCCCCTGCCCCAAATCCCTGCCCAAAGGCAGCCCTGACCCCGTTCCCGCCGGGCTCCGGCTCACAGCAGTCAGGGACGGATGGGGTTGGATGAAACCCCATGAGCAGAACATTTCTGGCCCCGTTGCCCCGCTCAGCCAGGGCTGTTTTGGTGACGTTTGTCCCGGTTTGGGGTGCGGGTTTGGGTTCCTGAGCTCATCCCCCACCTTGGGTGACGCCGAGCATCCGGCGGCGGCGGCGCTTCCGCGGCCTCACGTGTGCGAGGAGCTGCAGGAGGGCCTGGCAGCCATTGCTGTCACCATTTTGTCATTTTCTTGGGCATTATTTCAGCTCAGAGAGACACCCCCTGCTTCTGGGGTTTGGGATTTGAGGTTTGGGACAACCCCACTTCGTGTCCCGCTGCGGGATCCAAAGGGATTTGGGAGCAGCGACCTCCAGACCACCACAATCCCAAAGGGATGGGTTTGGGGTTTGGGCCTCTCCCCTCCTCTCCCTGCTGGGTTTGGGGGAATTAAACCCCAGCAAATTCAGCTCTGGGATGGGCTCCTCACCTCGGGGGGAGCAGAGGGATTTGGGAACAAGGGATTTGGGAACGAGGGATTTGGGAACGAGGGATTTGGGATGTTTTTCACTGCACAACAAAAACCCAGCACAGACCAGAAGCTGCCAGCCCTCCCCATTTGGGATGGGGTACCAAACTGGGGCTCCCCGTGTCCCACAGCACACGAGGGGCTCACGGTGCTGGTGGCACCTGTGTCACCCCCCCTGCCCCATCCCGATGTCCCCTGGGCTCCCTGAGCAGCGGGAATTGGCAGCTCTGCCCTCCAGGGGCCCATCCCAGCCTGGCCCCAAGAAATTGGGATGTTTTGCTCGCCCCTGGGAAAACAAAAGGATCTGGGGGGGCTTTTGGGGCTGTGCTTGCAGCCCGAGGGGTCCCAGGCTCCTCTGCCTGTTCCCTGGGCTGCGCCAGCTTTGCCAGCCCCCAGGATGAGCTTTTTTTTTGGGGGGGAAACACACAAATCCCATATCCAAAAATGTGGTTTCCCCGGCCAGATTCCCAGCACGGAGCCACAAACCAGAGGAAAGGCAGCAGGATGGAGCCGGTACGGGATTGCGGAGACCTGAGAACCCAAATCCCTAAAAGAGCCCCGAAAAGCAGCAAATTCTGCCCTGCCCTGCCCAGCCTGCAGCTGGGCTCTGCAGGGGACCTCCCCTGCTCCTCAATTCCTCATGGAAAGCCAGCGGGAAAGGGCTCCCTGCGGGAACTCGCCGGAGCAGCACCACGAGGGGTCCGTGCCACCCGTGCCACCCCCGCCCGTCCCTGCCACGGATCCGGGCACGCTCCCGAGCCAGCCCCTGCCCCGGGGGACCCCGCTTTCCGCCGGGCGGGAGAGGAGAACAATAGGGCCGAGCCCTCCATTGTTCCAGACAAAAGATAAGGCCGGGCTCTGGCATTCCCCAGCGCCCGCCCTGCTCGGGATCTGCCGTTCCCAGCTCTGCAATTCCCAGCTCTGCCAGTCCCGGCTCTTCCAGTCCCAGTTCTGCCAGCTCTGCCATTCCCAGCTCTGCAATTCCCAGCTCTGCCAGTCCCGGCTCTACCAGTCCCAGTTCTGCCAGCTCTGCCATTCCCAGCTCTGCAATTCCCAGCTCTGCCAGTCCCGGCTCTGCCATTCCCGGCTCTGGCATTCCCATCTCTGCCATTCCAAACTTCTGCCAGTCCCAGCTCTGCCATTCCCAATTTCTGCCATTCCCAACTCTGCCAATCCTGGTTCTGCCATTCCAAATTTCTGCCAGTCCCAGCTCTGCCATTCCCAATTTCTGCCAGTCCCAACTCTGCCAATCCCAACTCTGCCAGTCCCAGCTCTGCCATTCCCAATTTCTGCCATTCCCAACTCTGCCAATTCCAACTCTGCCATTCCCAGCTCTGCCAGTCCCGGCTTTGCCATTCCCAACTCTGCCAATCCCAGCTCTGCCAATCCTGGTTCTGCCATTCCAAATTTCTGCCAGTCCCAGCTCTGGCATTCCCAGGGTCAGGGCAGAGGATTTTCCAAGCTGTCCCCACAGCAGGTGACCCCAGGGGGCTGTTGGAGGGGACAGTGACCCTGCTGCCCCATCTGGAGCTCCCCTCTGTGTCCCTCTGTGTCCCCGACCCTCCCTTGGTGACTGAGGCCACCTCTGTGTCCCCAGTCCCACTGAAGTCACCTCTGTGTCCCTCTGTGTCCCCAGTCCCACTGAAGTCACCTCTGTGTCCCTCTGTGTCCCCAGCCCCTCCTGTAGTGACTGAGGTCACCTCTGTGTCCCTCTGTGTCCCCAACCCTTCTCTTGGTGACTGAAGTCACCTCAGTGTCCCTGTGGTCCCCAATTCTTCCTGTAGTGACCGAGGTCACCTCTGTGTCCCTCTGTGTCCCCAATCCCACTGAAGTCACCTCTGTGTCCCCAGCCTCTCCTGCAGTGACCGAGGTCACCTCAGTGTCCCTGTGGTCCCCAATTCTTCTTGCAGTGACTGAGGTCACCTCAGTGTCCCTCTGTGTCCCCCAGTCCTGCTGCGCCCATCTCGCTGTCCCCACGCAGGGGACACCAGGGGTGACACGTGCCAGCCCCTCTGCAGAGCTGTCCCCATCCTGAGCAGGGACAGGAGGGGACACAGCGCCCCGGGGGTGGCAGGGTGGCCAGCGCTGGCACTGGGTTGTTGGTGGCCTCTGCTGGGACAAAGCCGTGGTGGCCCAGGACTGTCCAACAGAGGAAAACTTCGGTTCTGGGGGCCGGGCTGGGACAGCAGCAACAACAGCACCGATTCCTCCCTTCCAAATCCCAAATTCCTCCTTTCCAAATCCCAAATTCTTTCCTTCCAAATCCCAAATTCCTCCCTTCCAGGTCCCAAATTCCTCCCTCCCAAATCCCAAATTCCTCCTTTCCAAATTCCAAATTCCTCCTTCCCAAATCCCAAAGTCCTCCTTTTCAAATCCCAAATTCCTCCCTCCCAAATCCTGAATTCCTCCTTTCCAAATCCCAAATTCCTCCTTTCCAAATCCCAAAGTCCTCCTTTTCAAATCCCAAATTCCTCCCTCCCAAATCCTGAATTCCTCCCTTCCAAATTCTTCCCTTCCAAATCCCGATTTCCTCCCTTCCAAATCCTGAATTTCTCCTTTTCAAATCCTGAATTCCTCCCTTCCAAATTCTGAATTTCTCCCTTTTAAATTCTGACTTTTTCCCTTCCAAATCCTCAATTTATCCCTTCCAAATTCCAAATTCCTCCCTTCCAAACTCCTGAATTCCTCCTTTCCAAATTCCAAATTTTTCCCTTTCAAATTCTGATTTTTTTTTTCCCATTCCAAATTCCTCCCTTCCAAATCCCAAATTCCTCCCTTCCAAATCCCAAATTCCTCCCTTCCAGCTCCTCCTCCTGCCCCTCCTGGCAGTGCCCGGCTCGTGCCAGCCCCGTTCCCCCCAGCAGAGGATCGAGTGCTGCCTTCCAGCTCCCTTGGCCATATTTAATTTATATTATATATAAATATTTAATTTCTCTCCTCTCCTCTTTCCACCCCACAATGAGCAGCCAGGGCTGCCTGCACCAGAATTCAAATAACAAAACCGGATTTCAGCTGGGGCTCCTCAGGTGGCTTCTTATCTTGTCCCAGTGTGATAAGGGACAGGGAAAGGTGGCAGGAGGAGCAGCCACCACCTGCAGTAAATGTGGAGAGGTGAAATTTCAAATATTTCAGGCTTGGTGAATGAGCTTTAAATTGTGGAGAGGTGAAATTTCAAATATTAAATCGTGGAGAGGCAAAATTTCAGATATTTCAGACTTGGTAACGGAGCATTGAATTGTGGAGAGGTGAAATATCAAATCTTAAATCGTGGAGAGGTGAAATTTGAAATATTTCAGACTTGGTAAAGCAGCATTAAATTATGGAGAGGTAAATTTTCAAATATTTCAGACCTGGTAAAGGAGCATTGAATTGTGGAGAGGTGAAATTTCAAATATTAAATCGTGGAGAGGCAAAATTTCAAATATTTCAGACTTGGTGAAGGAGCTTTAAATTGTGGAGAGGTGAAATTTCAAATATTTCAGACCTGGTAAAGGAGCATTGAATTGTGGAGGTGAAATTTCAAATATTAAATCATGGAGAGGCAAAATTTCAAATATTTCAGACTTGGTAAAGGAGCATTGAATTGTGGAGAGGTAAAATTTCAAATATTTCAGACTTGGTAAAGGAGAATTGTATTGTGGAGGTGAAATTTCAAATATTTCAGACTTGGTAAAGGAGAATTGTATTGTGGAGGTGAAATTTCAAATATTAAATAGCGGAGAGGCAAAATTTCAAATATTTCAGACTTGGTAAAGCAGCATTAAAATGGAGAGGTAAATTTTCAAATATTTCAGACCTTCTAATGGAGCATTAAATCGTGGAGAGGCAAAATTTCAGATATTTCAGACCTGGTAAAGGAGCATTGAATTGTGGAGAGGTGAAATTTCAGATATTTCAGAGCTGCTCCCCTGAGGATTGCACCGAGGGGAAGCTGCTGCCCCTGCAGCCAAAGGATCCAAACGGGATGAGCTGGGGCTGAAATATTTGAAATTTTGCCTCTCCACAATTCAATGCTCCACTACCAGATCTCAAATATTTGAAATTTCACCTCTCAGCAATTTAAAGCTTCGTTCCCAGGTCTGAAATATTTGAAATTTTACCTCTCCATGACTGAATGCTCCATTATCAGGTCTGAAATATTTGAAATTTTGCCTTTCTGCAATTTAAAGCTTCGTTCCCAGGTCTGAAATATTTGAAATTTCACCTCTCTGCAGTTTAAAGCTCCATTTCCAGGTCTGAAATATTTTGAAATTTTGCCTTTCTGCAATTTAATATTTGAAATTTTGCCTCTCTCCAATTTAAAACTTCGTTCCCAGGTCTGAAATATTTAAAATTTCACCTCTGCACAACTTAAAGCGCCATTACCAGGTCTGAAATATTTGAAATTTCGCCTCTCTGCAGTTTAAAGCTCCGTTTCCAGGTCTGAAATATCTGAAATTTTGCTTTTCTGCAGCTGCCCGCGCTGCAGGAGCCGGGCGGTGCCAGGAGCCCGGGCAGTGCCCGGTGCCCGCGGGCACCCGGGGGCGCAGGACGGGCCGAGCGCGGGGATTTCTCCCAGCAGAGCCGGCAGAGGCCGCGTTCATTTCATTTCATTTCATTTCATTTCATTTCATTTCATTTCATTTCATTCATTTCCCTTCGCGTGTTCCGCGCTGAGCTCCAGCGGCGGGGATCGGCACAGAACGGCGGCCCGGAGCTCCCGCCCCGCAGCGCGAATACAGCCGAACACGAACCCGAACCTGAACCAGAACCTGAACCCAAACAGGAACCCAAACCTAAACCCGAACCCGAACATGAACCTGAACCAGAACCTGAACCCAAACAGGAACCCAAACCTAAACCCGAACCCGAACATGAACCTGAACCCAAACAGGAACCCAAACCTGAACCCGAACCCGAACACAAACACGAACCCGAACCCGAACACGAACCCGAACCTGAACCAGAACCTGAACCCAAACAGGAACCCAAACCTAAACCCGAACCCGAACACAAACACGAACCCGAACCCGAACACGAACCCGAACCTGAACCAGAACCTGAACCCAAACACGAACCCAAACCTGAACCCGAACCCGAACACAAACACGAACCCGAACACGAACCAGAACCTGAACCAGAACCTGAACCCAAACAGGAACCCAAACCTAAACCCGAACCCGAACACAAACCAGAACCCGAACACGAACCCGAACCTGAACCAGAACCTGAACCCAAACACGAACCCAAACCTGAACCCGAACACGAACACGAACCCAAACCCGAACACAAACCAGAACCCGAACACGAACCCGAACCTGAACCAGAACCTGAACCCAAACACGAACCCAAACCTAAACCTGAACCCGAACACAAACCCGAACCCGAACCCGAACCCGAACCAAAACCCGAACCCAAACCCAAACCTAAACCCGAATCCAAACCCAAACACAAACCCGAACCCGAACCCAAAACCGAACCCAAACACGAACCCGAACCTGAACACGAACCCAAACCTGAACCCGAACTCGAACCCGAACCCAAACCTGAATCCGAACCCAAACTCGAACCCGAACTGGGACTCAAACCCGAACTGGAACCCGAACCCAAGCCATGAAATTCGGGAAGGAGCCCGGCAGAGCCGCCCCAGCCCCGGCTCTCGGGGGAGCCGCGGTGCTGCCGGAACCCCGGCTCGGCCCGGCCCGGCTCAGCCCGGCTCGGCCCGGCTCAGCCCGGCCCGGCTCGGCCCGGCTCAGCCCGGCTCAACCCGGCCCAGCCCGGCTCGGCCCAGCCCGGCCCGGGGGCTGCGCGGCTCTGCGGGCTCTGCCTCCCGCCGAGCGCGGCAGCTCCGGCAGCTCCGGCAGCTCCGGCAGCCCCGAGCCCCGCGGCTCGTCCGGGGCTGCTCAGCTCCTCCCGAGCCCCCAGAGCTCCTGCATCATCATCATCATCATCATCATCATCATCATCATCGCTGAGCACCCCAGATCCTCCTGAGCCCCCCCAGATCCTCCTGAGCTCCCGCAGCTCCTCCTGAGCCCCCAGAGCTCCTGCATCATCATCCCTGATCCCCCCAAATCCTCCTGAGCCCCCAGATCCTCCTGAGCCCCCCAGATTCTCCTGAGCCCCCCCAGATCCTCCTGAGCCCCCCCCAGATCCTCCTGAGCCCCCCCAGATCCTCCCGAGCCCCTCCAGTTCCTCCTGAGCCCCCCAGATCCTTCATTATCATCCCCGAGCACCCCAGATCCTCCTGAGCCCCCCAGATCCTCCTGAGCTCCCCCCAGATCCTCCTGAGCCCCCCCAGATCCTCCCGAGCTCCCCCAGATCCTCCTGAGCCCCCCCAGATCCTCCTGAGCCCCCCCCCAGATCCTCCTGAGCCCCCCCCAGATCCTCCTGAGCCCCCTCAGCTCTTCCGGATCCTCCTGAACCCCCCCAGATCCTCCTGAGCTTCCCCACAGCTCCTCCCAAGCCCCACAGCCCCTTCATATTCATCCCTGAGCCCCCCGAACTCCTCCTGAGCCCCCCAAACTCCTCTCTCCATCAGTGCCGGGTTTAGGGGCTCCACGACCCCAAAGCTTTTTTCCATTCTCATCCCTGAGCACCCCGGGACTGCGAGCAGCGGGAATTCCTCACCCCGGAGCAGAGAACAAAAGAGGGCAGCGGCTCCTGCGGGGCCCCGCGGGCTCGGGGCGGCCGCTGCCCCGCCGGGAGGGGATGGTTTTGCTCCAAAAAAAACGGAATTTTGAAGGAAAATGAGCCATGAGTGTTTCCCCAGCACGGCCGGGAACGCGCGGGGTGGGACAGCAGGAGCGGCGCTGCCCCGGAGGGTGTCCAAGGTGGTCCCTGCGTGGTCAGAGCTTTTTTGGAAGCTTTTTTGGAAGCTTTTTTGGAAGCTTTTTTGGAAGCTTTTTTGGGATTTTTCCATCCCACGTGCAGGCACAGAGCCCGCCTGGTGCCAGCCGGGAATGTTTGCAGCGGGATAACGCTGGAGCAGGAACGTGGCTCTGGCCACAGCCCCGAGGTGACAGCATCCCTGACCCCCCCAAACCCGCGGGCTCAGCTCTGAGGGACCCCCAAAAGTGATGCCAGCAGCTGTGGCCACCCAACGTCCCTGAAAGTTTGGGGTTGTTGTTTGTGGGTTGGGATCCTGGAGCCGAGCACACGGAGGGTTGGGACAGCAGCGGCTTCCAGAGCCCAGAGCATCCCAGAGATCCCTGACACCTTTATCCCAGAGATCCCTGACACCTTTATCCCAGGGATTCCCTCCACACATCCCAGAGATCCCTGACACTTTTATCCCAGAGATCCCTGACACCTTTATCCCAGATTCCCTCCACATATCCCAGTGCATCCCAGAGATTTCCATCACCTGCATCCCAAAGATTCCCTCGGCACAGCCCACCTATGTCCCAAAGATTCCCTTCTGCATCCCAGAGATTCCCTCCACACATCCCAGTGCATCCCAGAGATTTTCTTCACCTTCATCCCAGAGATTGCCTTCATCTGCATCCCAAAGATTCCCTCCACCAGTATCCCAGAGATTCCCTCTGCACAGCCCACCTGTATCCTAAAGACTCCCTCCATACAGCCAAGTGCATCCCAAAGATTCCCATCATCTGCATCCCAAAGATTCCCATCACCTCCATCCCAAAGATTCCCATCATCTGCATCCCAAAGATTCCCATCACTTGTATCCCAAAGATTCCCTCCACCACCATCCCAAAGATTTCCTTCCCCTGCATCCCAAAGATTCCAACCATCTGTACCCCAAAGATTCCCATCATTTGTATCCCAAAGATTCCCATCATCTGCATCCCAAAGATTTCCTTCCTCTGCATCCCAAAGATTCCAACCACCTGTACCCCAAAGATTCCCATCATTCGTATCCCAAAAATTCCCATCACCTGTATCCCAAAGATTCCCATCACCTGCATCCCAAAGATTCCAACCATCTGTACCCCAAAGATTCCCATCATTTGTATCCCAAAGATTCCCATCACCTGCATCCCAAAGATTCCAACCATCTGTACCCCAAAGATTCCCATCATTTGTATCCCAAAGATTCCCATCATCTGTATCCCAAAGATTCCCATCACCTCCATCCCAAAGATTTCCTTCCCCTCCATCCCAAAGATTTCTGTCACCTGTATCCTAAAGATTCCCATAATCTGTATCCCAGAAATTCCCATCACCTGCACCCCAAAGATTCCCTTCCCCTGTACCCCAAAGATTCCCTCCACCTGCATCCCACAGGGATTCACTCTCCCACCCCACATCCCCACCAGGAAATTCCCAATCCCTCTGTCCCAAATCCCGGGAATTCTCTGCCCTCACACGGCCCCAGCCAGCCCCAGCCCCATCAGGGATGGACTCCTCACCCTTTTTTGGGGGTTTGGACCCCCCCAAACCTCACCTGGGGGGTTCAAACCACCCCAGAGCCACCTTCACCCCTCAGCTGCTCAGCCCCGGTCCCAGCTGAGCACAGGGGACCCCAGAAAATCCCAGAAATAAAATTAATCCCACTGAAAGAGCAGATTTACTGTGCTCCCCTTTTTGGGGATCCCAGAAAAACCTAAAATTAAAAAATAATGTACTCCCCTTCTCAGGGACCCCAGCAAAACTCAAAATTAAAAAAATAATCCCACTGAAAAATTGGTTTTATTGTTCTCCCCTTCCCAGGGGTGCCAGCAAACCCCAAAATTAAAATAATCCCACTGAAAAATTGGTTTTATTGTTCTCCCCTTCCCAGGGGTGCCAGCAAACCCCAAAATTAAAATAATCCCACTGAAAAATTTGTTTTAACATGCTCCCCTTTCTAGGGACCCCAGCAAACCCCAAAATTAAAATAATCCCACTGAAAAAAATTGGTTTTAACATGCTCCCCTTTCTAGGGACCCCAGCAAACCCCAAAATTAAAAAATAATCCCACTGAAAAATTGGTTTTACTGTTCTCCCCTTCCCAGGGGTGCCAGCAAACCCCAAAATTTAAAATAATCCCGGTGCCAGAGCAGCTTTTGCGTGCTCCCTTCCCAGGGACACAAACCCTTCCTCTGCAGCCCATAAATGAAATTTAAACCCCTCGAGCACATAACAACTTTACGAGCTGCTCCAGCTCCCCCGTGCCAGCCTGGCAGGGCACAGATCCCCCCCCAAGGAATAATGGACATTTCGGCAGGGAGACAAAAAGTCCAGAAATTCCCCTCAGGACATCGCCCAGCCTGGGATAAAGCTCGGATTTAGGGAGAGGGGAGGGTTTGGGTGGAGGTAAAAAAAGCAACGGGGGAGCTGAGCTTTTCCAAGAGAGAAAAAAGGGGATTTAAAAAAAAAAAAAATTTTAAAAATTTGGATTTCTGCTCTGCTGGGAAGGGAGAGATGGCCGTGGGAGGGACATAAATGAGATGATGATGATGATGGTGAAAATGTGTCAAGAAAAACTGTCCTGAGCCTGGCCGCGGTTGTCAAAGGCCAGCTGCTATTTTTAACGGCACAAAAGCCTCCGAAAATCGCTGGGTTTCGAAAAGAAATGAGGGGGAAAAAAGAGAAAAAAAAAATAAAAAAGAGAGAGAGAGAAAAAAGTACTGTATCAGTGTCACCGGAATGGATCCTGCAGCAAACGAAATTGAACCGAGAGAGGAAATTGCAGGAATTACAAACAGGAGTTATCGGCTCCAGAGGGGAGGGAGGGAGGTTATCGGAAAAAATCCCATTAACCCAGCTAATTCTCCTTTTTTCACTCCTCAAATCCATCACTCCCGCTTTTTTGGGGGGGAGTTTTCCCAGCCCGAGGTGCTCCACGAGCCTCCAGCGCCACGGGCCGCGGTTTTCCCCGGGCAGCATCATTCCTCCCTGGCAGCAACCCCCCGGAAATCCTTCCTCAGAGGTGGAAACCGCCGAAAATTTCTGTTTATTCACCCTAAAACCTCCCCTTCAGGACCACGCAGCTCCCGCGTTTCCCTTGGCCGCTAAACTTTGCCGGGTTTAACTCGCTGAGATGAGATTTTTCCGCTACCCAGGGGTGAAAAAAACCCGAATTTCCCTAAATTCTGCCAAATTTCCCCCAAATTCTGACCATCCCCGCTGCCTGGGGGGCTCCGCTGAGGAGTCTCCCCCGAGACCCCCACCCGGCCCGGCGGCTCCGGGGGTGTCGCCGTGGCGGTGACAAGGTTTGTCCCAGCAAAGCGACAGAGCTCAGCGCTGTCGCCGCTCCCAAAGCCGCTCTCTGTCGCGACAGTGTCGCGGTGTTTGTGCCTCTCGCCGCCCGCGGGTGACACCGGCCGGGTTTTCCTGCCGGCCCGGAGCCATCGTGTCCCCAGGCCGGGTGTCCCCTGTCCCCGCCGGGACACCTGGAAGGGCCGGCGGGATGCACAAAGTGTCACCCGCCCCGTGGGGACGAGGGACAAGGATGAGGGACGGGGACAAGAGGTGGCGACAACGGTGACCCCAACCCGCACCGAGCCGTGTCCCCCCGCAGCCGCCAGCCCCCAAACACACGCGGCTCTGTCCGTGCCACCACAGCGCGTCCGTCTGTCCCTGCACCCCGTGGGGACACCCCCAGACCGCGCCGGGGGGGTGCCCGTGTCCCCCTGTCCCCAAATCACCCGGGCGCTCTGTGCCCGCACAGGGGGACGCGCAGACCCCGGAGCCGGGATTAACCCCTCTCCTGCCGGGATTAACCCCTCTCCTGCCGGGCTCCCCGGGGCTCGCAGCGGAGTTCGCAGCCCCGAACTTTGCGGGGCTGACGGGGCCGGGCCCCGCGCCCCTTTCCCCCTTTCCCCTTCTCTTCCTCAAGCCCAGGGGCTCTGGGGGGGGTTCTCCCGGTCGGTTCCCTCAACTGCGACCCTCGAGAGTGCTCCCCGACCCTGCAGGGTGCTCGGCACCCCGGGGCTGTGTCTGTACCCCCAGGACCGTGTCGGTGCCCCCGGGGCTGTGTCGGTGCCCCCCGGCCGCACTCACAGCTCCGCTGCGCTGAGCCCCGGTGCCGCCGCCGCCGGTGCCGCCGCCGCCGGTGCTGCCGGTGCTGCCGGTGCCGGTCCCTCCCCGGTGTCGGTTCTGCCGCCGCTGCCGCCGCTGCCGCTGCGGGCTCCGCCACCGCCTCAGGTCCGCTCCATGTCCCCAGCGCCTCCGCTGGGAGCTGCCCCGGCGCCGGGCGGAGAGAGGGAGCGAGGAGGAGGAGGAGGAGGAGGAGGAGGAGGAGGAGGAGGAGGAGGAGGAGGAGGAGGAGGAGGAGGAGGAGGAGGAGGAGGAGGAGGAGGAGGAGGGACACCGGTCCAGCCAGCCAGCAGCCGGCTCCGGGGCGGCCCCGTGCCCCGTCCCCTCCCCTCGAGACCCCCCGGCCCGCCGGGGACCCACGTGTGACAGCTCCACGCTCTGCCCCGGAGCTCCGCGGAGAGGCCGAGACCCCCCCCAAAGGCTGGGGCGCCACTCGGAGGGGTCTGGGGGGACACCCTGAGACCCCCCCGCACCCCGGGGCCGGCAGGGACCGACCGGACCCCCCTCGCTCCCAGCTGGGCGTGCAGCCGTGCCTGGATTTTGGGGAGCCCAGCCCACATTCCCTGGGGTGGGATGAGGCGGGTGTCCCAAAATCACAGACCCCAAAATCCGGCTTCCAAACTTCCCGGATCACCCCAAGTTTTGCTCCTTCACGGCGCTGGTTCATCCCCCACCTCCCCTTTTCCCTGGGAATCCCTGACCATCCAATTCCAATGCGGCGCCGCAGGAATTCCTGAGGATCCCCGGGGGCAAGGAGCCGCTGGATGGGGCCGTGAGACGCTCCCTGATCGCACCGGGGAGGGCAAAGGCGGGAGCACAAGCGGCAACCTCACCTGGGCAAGGCCAGGTGGGCAACAAAAGCTTCCGTGGTGCCGGCAGCCCTGGCACAGCTTTTCCCTGGAGCCCAGCCCGCTCCCATTGTGAGGCTCAGCCCGGGTGGAACGGTCCCATTGTGGCAGCACTTCGGGAATTCTTCCCACTCCCGTGGTTGCCAGCTTGGCTCGTGGCCAGCGTGGAAACTTCCTGATGCCCCAAATCAATCATCCCCCCGGCCCCATAAACGCCTCAAAGGTGAGGCCCTCCGAGCTCGCCTCCCTCGGAGCCTCTCGGAGCTCCCGAACTCTCAGGTTTGGGATTTTCAAAGGGTTTTGCTGATTACAAACCCCCCTCCCCCCAAAAAAAACATCTCCAGGCTCCTCCAGGTGCAACCTTTGCCTGGTGGGAATCCCAAAAGGGTTTCCCCTTTTCCAGTCCCAAAAAGGGAATGGATTTATTTCATCATTAAACGATAATTTCAGGGGAACCCATGGAATCATTCTTTTAAAACACTCAAGGATTAAGCGCTGCTAAACCTTTTTTTTTTTTTCTGTTGCACCCACCCCCTTTTGTGTGCCATGGCAAGGCTGGCACGGAGCAAGAGGAACAACTGGCAGCCCCCCAGCTGGACAGACGGACACATGGACACCATTCCCACACGTTTTGTGGTGGAAAACCGGGAGCTCAGTTGGACCCACAAGGTTTTTCCTACCTGGGGACCCCTCAGGATCTCCCCACACCCCAAATCCAGTGCCCCACGCGCCTCACCCCTGCAGCAGCTCCCGGGAATTCCATCACCCACCTTCCCCTGGGAATAAAATCCCTTCCAGGGGAGCGGGGCAGTGCAGCTGGAGAGGGAGAGGGGCTGGCTCGGGCCAGTGTTGACAAGGAGCCTTTTTTTTTTCCTGCCGTGAAACCTTTAAAATGTTGTGTCAACACGGAAGGGCTGTTTATGTTTCACCAGCCGGGAAAGTTCCCATTGACTCCGGGCTCTTTCCTCCCCCACACCGTTATTTTCTTCCCTGGGAATTTCTTTTTTTTTTTTTTTTTTTTTTTGTTTTCCAAGTGTTTTTTTTTTTTTTTTTTTTTTTTTTTTTTTTTTTTTCACCCAAGGGCAGGAGAGAAGAGGCGGAGCTGCCGGGATTTGGGGCTTGCCCACCCCATGAGCTGAGCTGGGGGTTCTGGGGGGGGGTTTGGGGCACCCACACCCCACTCCCAGCCCTCTCCCTGTCCCCATCCCACGGGAAAGAGCAGAGCAGGGACCTGGGATCGTTTCCCATCTTCACCTCGAGGATTTCTCAGGACACAGGGGAAGTGGGCTGCACCCACAGACCCCAAACCCTAAAGGGGCTCAGTGGAACATTCCCATTAAACTCCGGGGAGCATTCCCATATTCCCATTCCCAGCTGGACAAACTGAGGCCCGCAGAGGACGAGGCAGCTCCCCCAGCCCCTCTGAGCCCCCTCCCCCGCTGGGGGGGCAGCTGGTCCCAGTGCCACCCCTGGCAGCCCCGAGTGTCCCCAAAGCCACCGGCCCCTCAGTGTCACCCCCTGGCTCCGAGAAGACCCCGAGAGGCCCCAGGGGGGAGGGGTTTGTGGGGGACCCCGCGACCCCCCGGGCTGTGCTGCCCCCCGAGGTCCCCAAAGCCACTCCGGGGCTGGGAGGGGACGGGAGGCGCCGTCCCCAAACGGGACGGGGACACAATTCCCAAAGGGACCGGGGCGACGGAGCCAAAAAAGAGGGAGCGGGAGCTTTGTTGGGGTCGCCATGGCAACAGCCGGGCCGGCCCGCGCGGACTTTCACTTTCCTTTCCTTCCTCGCCCGCCCCAGTGGCCCCGGGGCTGGTGGCCGTCCCCCCGGTGCCACCCGCACTGCGGGACCTGCCCCCGGCAGCCCCTCGGGGACCCGCTGGGCGCTCCCGGGACCTGCTGGGCATCCCCAGGACCTGCCGGACACTCCCAGAACCCACTGGACACTCCCAGGAACTCCTTGCCACCATCCTCAGGACCCACTGGTCACTCCCAGGACTTGCTGGACATCCCCAGGACCAGCTGGCCACCCTCAGGATCTCCTGGGCACGCCCAGAACCTGCCGGACACTCCTGGGACCTCCTGGGCACCCCCAGGACTTGCTGGACATCCCCAGAACCCACTGGACACTCTTAGGAAGTCCTTCCCATCCTCAGGACCTCCTGGGCATCCCTTTCTGGACACTCCCACGACTTGCTGGACACTCCCAGGACCAGCTGGACATCTCCAGGACATTCTGGACACTCCCAGGACCTCCTGGACACTCCCAGGACCAGCTGGGCACGCCCAGGAGCACAGGCATGAGGTGCCAGGGTGGGGACAAGGGCACAGCCGCTGTCCCTGGCCGGTCAGAGGGGCTCACACGGTTCCCGCTCAGCTCCTGCTCCCACCTGGCCGCAGCCGGGCAAGGCCCCAGGCTTGGCTCCCAGCGCTCCCGCAGCTCTCCCTGAGCTCCCCCGGCAGCAGGAAGCCGGGACAATGGCTGGAGGGGCCGGAGAGCCGCGATCCCGGCGCGGCCGGAGCCGGGGGCACGCCGGGGAAAGGCTCGGCCGGCGCTCGCCTTCCTTTTCCCAAGCCTGGCCCTGCCCGGAGCCCTCGGAGCCAGCGGAGCCCGCGGGGCTGGCCCGAGCCCCCGGCCCGTGGGGCTGGGTCATGGGAGGGCTCCGGACATGGCCCGGCCCCGGAACCGGCCCAGGGCACAGCCGGGACAGCAAACCCGGCTCAAGGGACAGCAAACCCGGCCCGGGGCAAACCCGGGACAGCAAAGCCGGGACAAAGCCAGGACAAAGCCGGGACAGCAAACTCAGCCTGAGAGCAAAGCCAGGACAGCAAAGCCGGGACAGCAAAGCTGGGACAGCGAACCCGGCTTAAGGGACAGCAAACCTGGCCCGGGACAAAGCCAGAGCAAAGCCGGGACAGAGGACAGCAAACCCGGGACAGCAAACCCGGCCCAGCTTCCTGCACGGAAACGGAGCCGTTGTTGGGGAACAGGCACGGCTGAGCTCCTCACCGGCCTGGGAATGGCACCATGGCACCCCACAGGGTCCCCTCAGCCATCCCCGTGTCCCACAGCCACCCCCATGTCCCACAGCCATCCCCGTGATCCTGCCTCGTGTCCCACCTGTGAAAATCCCGGGACGATGCAGTGAAGGCACTGCCACTGCCCACGGGGTCACTGCCACCCACCCCCAAGTGCCATCAGCTGGCGCGGTGGCACTGGCTCAAATCCACCTTCCAACACCCCAAATCAACCTCCCAACACCCCAAATCCACCTTCCAGCACCCCAAAATCCACCATCCAGCACCCCAAATCCATCTTGCAGCACCCCAATATCACCTTCCAGCACCCCAAATCCAGCTTCCGCCTTCCAGCACCCCAATTCCGGTCGGAGTCCAGGCTCACCCCACTCCTGGAGGTCCCCACCCTGTGTCCCCCCCTTGTGCCAGCCCTGCCGGGGCCATCCCGCTGCCATCAGGGATCCCCAGGGCCCCTCTGGCACTCAATTCCCGCCCTGCTTTTCACCCGGGAGGTTCGGATTTGTCCCCCTGTCCCTGTCCCTGTCCCGGCACGAGGGGCCAGCCCAGTCACACACGCGGGCAATGCCACCGCGGGGGGGGGGGGGTGACACAGCCAGCCTGGCACTGTCCCAACCGCGTCCCAGCCGTGCCCAGGCCGCGGGGCACAGGCGGCAGAGGGGCACCGCGGGGGTGACGCTGAGCTGGGAGGGACAGAGGGACAGCGGGAGGGACAGAGGGACAGCCGGACCACACAGCGGGCCCGGGGGGCAGCGGGGCCGAGCTGCGCCCCGACCTCCCCCGGGGCCCGAGCCCGGCGCTGCCGCTTCAAAGGCGACACCGAGGCTGTCCCAGGGCTGTCACCCTCCGCCAGCCCGGCTCCGCCGGGGACCCGGTGCCACCCAGCCCCACAGAGGGGCTTTTCTTGTCCCCCCGCCTTTGTTTTCTATTTAGTGCTTTTGTTCCCCCCTCTTTGGGGCTTTGTTCCAGCTCGTCCTTTGTTCCGACGCCTTTGGTTTCTCTTCCCTTTGATGCTTTGTCACTCCCTTCATCTTGGTGCTTTTCTTTCCTCGGGTTTGTTTTTTTTTTTTTTTTTTGTTTTTTTTTTGTTATTTTGTTGTTGTTGTTGTTGGTTTTTTTTTTTTTTTTTTTTTTTTTAACTGGCTCTTTGGTTTTTTGGGATTTTATTGGGGTTTTTGTTGTTGTTGTTTTCTCTCCTGGCCGCTCCGCTCTTGGCAGGTTTCTCCTTTCTCCTGCCTCGTCCACTCCTCGGGTCACATGGACGCGGCCCGGATTGTCTCCAAATCCCCATTTGTCTTGTTTTGGTGCCTGCATTTCCCTGCCTTTATGTCCTTTTTCTGAAGAGACTCTCAGCGATTTCTTCTCCCGGCCGCTGAGGGAAGCGGGAGAGCCGAGGGGGGGTCGGGGCTTAATTAATTAGCGAGTGTAATCTTTAGCTGCGGGATGTGCGGAACATCATTACGGCTGTCATTAGGGTGTTAAGGGTTAGCGAGGATTTAAATACCAGTTAATTGCAGCCGAGAGCTCCCGACTCCGCCAAAACCTCCAGCGGGAAGAGCCGGGCTTGAGTTTTGGGGAGAACTGGGAGAAATTCCCGACAGGGAGGGTAAGAAACAGGAGGGGGTAAAAGGGTGCTGGAAGCAAGGAGTGCGTTCATGTCTCCCAAAAAAAAAAAAACCCCAAATCGTCACTTGAGGGGTGTTCAGTGTCACTCTGGGGACTCCCTGGCGCGGCGGAACCAGCCCAGGGGCAGAGGCGATGCCAGGCGAGGATGGAAAGGGTTAAACGCCCTGGCGGTGGCGATTTTTCCCCCGTTCCCATCACCCAGCAGGGCCAGGGAACCCTTTGGACGCGGGAATTGGGTCGGAATTTGGATGGACGAGCTCGGGCAGCACACGGGGCTGCTGCTGCGGCGGGTGCCACGGAGGGGACAAGGACTTTAATGTCACAACCGTCCCCGAGGCTCGCCCCGGCTCGGGGCACGTGCGCGGAGCCCGCCGCAAGATCAGATACCGGGATTCGGGAGCCGCTTCCCCCCAGAACGGCTCCGAGCGCTTTGATTTCAGCGCCCCAAGTCCCCCCCTGCCAGCCCTCGTGCCCTCCACCTCTGCTCGCAGCGGGCAGGGAAGGGGATGGTGGCACCGCTCAGGTGTGCCATCACCCCCAAACCGAGCCCAGGGTCCTTTTTCAGGCGCCCCAAACCCCCCCCCCCCCCGTGCCGCAGGTTTCGAGCAGCTGGCGCCGCTCCCCAGCTGCTGAGGGGAGGAAACAGCCGAAATAGCAACAGGATGTGCCCCCAGATAAGGTGATCGATATCAGAAAGCGCCGCTTTTTCAAGTCGGAGTCGAGCCCAGCTGCTCGAACAGGAGATCGGCCCCCGATAGGGGCGGCCCCGGCTTCTCGACACCCCAATTTCTCCTGCCCCCGCTGTTTTCGGTAACCCGGTGACGTCCTCGGGGTTTTGGAGGGGTTGGTGTGGGAGGAGGGGGTGGATTTCGGAGTGGGGAAAAAGGGCAGGAGGATCCCAGCAGCTGCGGGAAGGGATGGCTGATTTGTGGCGTGTCCAGAAGGAGGGATTGGGATGGATCAGGGGGTGTCTGGGTGCTGCTAACACACCCCAAAAAGTGCTGGGGGGTAACCGTGATTCCTGGGGTGAGCCAGGCGGTGGGGGACAGCTGGGGAGGTCCCAGAGGAGGATTTTTTAGGATGACACCTCCGTGATCCCACAAACCAGCGCAGGCACAGCCGGAGCTCTCCATGGCAGAGCAGCCCCAGGGTGAGGAATTCCAGGGAATGGGCGCACGCAGGAGCGCACAGAGCAACCCCAAACAGCTCCTGCCGGCCCCAACCCCACATGGAAAACCGGGAGCTCGCCCTTCCCGTGGCTCCAGGAGTGCCAAAACCTGAGCGGAACATTCCCGGGGACATCCTCACCGCTCCTGCTCCAGCCGTGCCCCGCACATTGTCCCCCCCAAACTGTGCCACCGCCACGTGTCACCGGGCCCGGGTGACTCCGCGGCGGCCGAGGGGTGCCAGGGAGCCGTGCCAGCCGTGCCAGGGAGCCGTGCCAGCCGCTCCCGGCCCAGCCAGCACCTTCAGAGGTTAAAAACCAAAGCGCTGCCAACAAAAGGAGCCGCAGAACCCATCCTGCAGGTCCGCCCGGTGCCGCGGGCACGCTTGCTGTTCAAATGCAAACTCGGGCCCCATAAACCCCGGAGCGCCCATCCTAAAACTCCCGCTGCGCCGCGGCCCGGCCTGGTGGCACTGCCTGATGCCACCCCCTCCCCTGGCATTGTCACCGGATCACTCGCTCTGCTCCAAAGGGCTGAACCTGTTTTTATGGCAGAGCTGGCACCGGGAAGGCTAAAAAAATCCCCAAAAAAAAAGCCTCCCCTGATCTCAGTATCTGCAGCCATGCAAGGAATATTGTTCAGCGCAGCACAAAAGCATCCCTGAAAATAGAAGCGCCAGGGCCAGGCCTGCCAGTGGCTGTGTGAGATAACGTCTACTTGCAAACAGTGTGTCTTTGTGCCGCTGTCACTGTCCCCATTGTTCAGGAGCCTATTGCCTCGGGGATATTGTTCCCTCCTTTTGTCTCAGCCCGGCTCCTTTTTGTTTGACTTTACTTTACCATTTCATTCCTCTCTTTTGTGCCGCCGTTCTTGCTTTTGTCTCTCTCTCTCTCTCTCCCTCTCTGCCTTTTCTCTCGCTGATTTGTATTTAGCGATTGTTCCCGGCTCGCTGCGAGCACAAAGTGCTCCGGGCTCTTTTCTCCCTCCATTCATTCCCTATTCAGGTGCGTTTGTTTGCCCGTAGGTACCGGCAGGAGCGGGATTTGGGGGGGATGCGGGATTTTGGGGGGTCCTGGAAGCCCGCAAGGGGCGCTGGAGGCCGCTGGTGGCCTTTGGGGACAGCCAGGTCCCCGTGTCCCCCATCCCCGCGCCAAAAAAGCGCCAGGAAAAGGACAAATGAGACCCCCAGGTGGCCCCAGAGGAGCGGCCGAGGATGCTGACAGGGACGCGGGGGTGGCACCAGAGAGGTGCCCGGGCCCGGTGCCAGCTGGGCTGATCCCAGAGCTGAGCCGAGCCCAGCCGAGCAGTCCCGACCCTGGAACTGGCGGTCCCGGCTCCCCCCAGCCCTGCATCTCCACCACGCCCCGATTTTGGGAGCCCCTGGAGAGAATTCCACGGCTCTCTCCGCGGCTGCGCCCTCCCGGAGGGACCCTCGGGGTGGCAGGGCGGGCACCACCCACCCCCGCTGCCAGCCCCGCTGTCCCCTGCTGGGATTCACCCGCAGCTCCTGGGGACCACAGGGACAGCGGGTGGATCCCCGGGGGTGGCTGGAGGTGGCCTGGGGACATCTGGGGAGCGGCTCAGAGGCTCCCGGGGTGCCCCAGGCCCCGCAGGATGGGGGGGCACCCCCTGCCCCCCACGCCCTGCCGCCTCCTCCCCGGACCTGCCGGCTCCAGGGCGGGCTCGTTCCCAACGCCACCAGGAGGAGGAGGAGGAGGATTCGGATTCCCCAGGAATCCTTCAGGGCGAGCTGACAAGTGGCCACCCCCGGAGACAACAAAGCCCCGCTGTTCTGCGGGCACGGCCCGCGTGACCCGACGGGACTTTTCCATCCCCTCCCCGCCGCCGAAACGCCGAGGATCCAAGAGAAACCTCCTCCTCCTCCTCCTCCTCCTCCTCCTCCTTTACCGGGCACACCCCACGCGAGCGGGAGAGGCCGCGGGGACCCCCCAGACTCACCCCGGGAGCGAGGGACCGAGCGGGACGAGGGGACAGCGAGCGGCGAGCGCGGTGGCTCCTCGGGGCCAGCGGGAGCCCCCGGGCCCAGGCGGTCCCGGGGCCGCGGGGGGGGCGTGCCTGGGAATGGAGGGAGCGGACTGAGGGCCATTGTCTCATTGTTCGGGCTTCAAAGGACAATGGGGCATTGTTGTCCCCGGGGATGCCATTGTTTGCTTTCCCTGCAGATCCCGGCCGCGCACGGAGCTTTCCCGAGGGCCGGCTCCGTGTGTGGGACGCTCAAGAACAACGAGGCAGGAATGTTTCTTTCCCCACGCCCTGGTTTCGCACGGTTGTCCCCTCCTGAAAAGGCACGGCCCGAGGGGCTGGGACCACCCAGAGACCCCCCCCCGGGAGCCCGCAGGGATGGGCTGAGAGCGGGGGGTTCATCCTCCATCCCTCCCCTCCCTCCATCCCTGCACATTCCAGGCTGAGGGCACAAAACCCAGCCGGGACGAAGCCGCTTCTGCCTCCAGCAGCATCCACCCGGCAAGATCCCGGTTTTCCAACCCGCGGATCCCCCAAATCTGCCCCGGCGCGGCGGGGTTTGACTCCTGCAGCGCCGAGGAAAAGCTCCCTGGCACCCGAAAAGCGCTCGGCAAGGACGGCCCGGCCCGGAGCGCTCCTGGCGCGGCATCCCGGGGCTGATCCCGGGGCTGATCCCTCTGGGAAATCAAACTGAGGGGCCGAGGAAAAGCTGGGGGAGGGGGAAGGAGCAGAATTCCAGGAGCAGGGAAAGGAATAGGGGAAAGAGCAGAATTCCAGGAGCGGAATTCCAGCCCCTCCGCAGCCCGAGGCGGACCGGGGGATGGATGGAGCAGGAAAGGGACCCGCTGTACCCAGGGACACCCTCGCGACTGCCAACAGCCGGGAAAGACAGGAGGAACTCCAGCCGGGAGCCCGGGATGAGCCCCAGGATGAACTGCGGAATGAGCCCAGGGAAAGCTCCGGGAGAGCCCCGGGAGGTGTCCCGGGAGAGTCCCGGGATGAGCCCCGGGAGCGCTCCGGGAGGAGCCCCGAGAGAGCTCCGAGAGAGCCCCGGGATGAACCCTGGGAGAGCCCCGGGATAAACCCCGGGAGCGCTCCGGGCTGGCGCTGGGGGAGAAGGGGACGCTGCCCCTGCAGGAATCAGCCTGGCCGCGGTTCCTCCCCTCCCCAGGGCTGCGACCACCCTGGAGATGCAGCCTCGGAGCGATCCCAGCCCGGCTGGAAGCGCTGGAAGAGCCCCTGAGCTCCTCTCGAACCTCCCGAGCCCCCACCCCGAGCTCCCCAGGCTGGGCTGGGCTAATCCTGGGAATTCCCAGGGATTCCAGCAAGACCCGGGCCCGGCTCTGTGTCTCCAGCGCCTCCAGCACGGATTTGTGGGAAAAAATGATTTTTTTTTGGGACGTGGGGATCAGTAAGAGCGGTTTGGGATGGGATTTGGGATCTGCTGCCTCCGAGCTGATCCCGCTGTGCTCCCGGGGGTCCCACAGGGACCGGGAGCAGTGTCCCCATTCCCGGGGGTCCCACAGGGTCCGGGGGCGGTGTCCCCATTCCCGGGGGTCCCACAGGGACCGGGGGCGGTGTCCCCATTCCCGGAGCCCTGCGTGGACACAGGTGCCACCCCTGGGCACCGCCCCTTGGAATTCCCTCAGCTGCTCCGGGGGATCCCAGGGGATTCCTGGGTCTCCATCCCCTGCAGCCGCCAGCCCGGGGAGGTGACAGTGACCAGGGACAGGCGGAGGTGACACAAACCCGGGGAGGTGACACAAACCCGGGGAGGTGACAGTGACCAGGGACAGGCGGAGGGGACACAAACCCGGGGAGGTGACACAAACCTGGGGAGATGACAGTGACCAGGGACAGGCGGAGGGGACACAAACCCGGAGAGGTGACACAAACCCGGGGTGGTGGCAGTGGCCGGGCACAGGGGGAGGTGACACAAACCCGGGGTGGTGGCAGTGGCCGGGCACAGGGGGAGGTGACACAAACCCGGGGTGGTGGCAGTGGCCGGGCACAGGGGGAGGTGACACAAACGCTCCCGAGGTCCTTCAACAGTCCCCAGAAGTGATTTGCACACCTGCGGGGTGACACACCCACACTCGCTGCCCCCCATTTCCTCTCCCAGCCCTGCTCCGCCCTTATCTCACCCCCCTTATCACACCAGCCCTGCTGATAAGGGCTCGTGGCTGATGGGGCCCCCAAACGGAATTTTGGGGCCGGCTGCCCCCAAACCCCTCTGTGGGGCCCTGCTGCCGTCACTGCCCCCAAAACGGGGCTCCGCCCAACTCCCTCCCGGCCCCAAAACCTGCAGGGACCCCGGAGCGGCTCCGGGGTCTCTGTGGGGTGACAAAGGCCAGGACAAGCTCTGGAGGTGTCACCAGGAGTTCTGGGTGTGCCCTTCCCGCTGAATTCCCAAATTTCCCCCGTTTTGTAGCACCCCCAACGGGTAAAATCCCAACGAGCAACCCACTGGGATTGTTCCCTTCGCTGCTTTCCTTCCCAGGAAAATCTGGGATTTCCCTCATCCCAGTGCCCCCTTCCCAGCCAGACTGGTTGTACTGGGATTGTTCTACTTGCTCCCAGTGGCACCTGGAATGTTGCTCATCCCAGAATGGTGAGGGGCCTTATAGGGGTAAAATCCCATAAGATTCCTACAGAACCCTATAAAGGCTACCCCATAAGATCCTTCTGGGATGAGCAACATTCCAGGTGCCACTGGGAGCAAGTGGAGCAATCCCAGTAAAACCAGTCTGGCTGGGAAGGGGGCACTGGGATGAGGGAAATCCCAGATTTTCCTGGGAAGGAAAGCAGCGAAGGGAACAATCCCAGTGGATCCAGTCCCTCTGGAATGGGAAGGGATCCCTGGCACTGGGATGAACATTCCCATCCCCTAAAAGGACCGGGATGGGAAATTCCAGAGTGGCAAAATGTTCCCAAAATCCCAGCGCCAGAAAATGGGACAAATATTGATGCAAAGTGGGGTAAAAAGGGGAAAAATCCAATCCTGAGAGCTCCAGCGGGGTCTGGGGGCTCTCCCTGCCTGGCACTCCACAATTCCAGGAATTTCTTCCTGCTGGGCAGGAATGGGGCTCAAATATTCTGTTTTTAGGGAAAAGGAGCTCTTTTCCCATAAATCTGACACTGGGGAAACCTAAAAGTGGTCCCAGCTGGATTTGGGGTTTGTGGGAGCTGGGAAAGGGGAAAATTCTCCCTGGAAAAGGGAATTCCATCCCTGGAGATGTGGGATTGCCCCCAGGTGGGGTTTGTGCCACATCCCATTGTGCTGATCCAGGATTTTGGGGTTTTCCAGGAATTTCCTCCAGGAATTCCTCCCAAAAGTGGCTTTAACCCCATCCAGCCCTGCCCGGGAACAAAAGGAATTTTCACCCTCTGGAAAAGTGGGATTGGGAAAAGCCCAAGAGGCTTCGAGGCAGCAGAAAATCCACGGAAAAGGGTTGGGAAAAGAGGAACCCCCCTGGAATCCCGGCCCTGCTGCTCCTCCTCCTGCTGCTGGGAATTCGGGATGGGGAGAGCTGAGCTGGGTTTGGGGTCGGGAATTCTGTCTGGGATTGGGAATTCTGGCTGGGATCAGGAATTCTGTCTGGGATCGGGAATTCTGGCTGGGATCAGGAATTCCAGCTGGGATTGTGGCCAGGAATTCCGGCTGGGATCGGGGGGAGCCGAGCTGGAATTGGGGTCGGGAATTCTGGCTGGGTTTGGGGGGAGTGGAGCCAGGACTGGGAATTCCAGCCAGGATCAGGATCAGGGAGAGCTGACCCAGGACTGGGATCGGGAATTCTGGCCAGGATTGGCATCAGGAATTCTGGCCAGGATTGGGACTGGGGAGAGTTGAGCTGGGATTGGAGTTGGGAATTCCAGCCAGGATTGGGGTTGGGAATTCCAGCCAGGACTGGGATCGGGAATTCTGGCTGGGGTTGGGGTTGGGGAGAGCCGAGCTGGGATTGGGATTGAGAATTCCGGCCGGGACTGGGGTTGGGAATTCTGGCTGGGATCGGGAATTCCGGCCGGGATCAGGATCGGGCAGAGCCGAGCTCGCAGCTCCCCCTTCTGTCCGGAGCCCTCTGGAAGTTTTTTCCTGTTCTGGCAGGAATTTGGGATGCTCCAGGCAGAATTCCCACAAAATTCCCGAGGCTCGGGAAAGGAATTCCAGCTGGGAAGGAAAAATCCCCCGAGTGAGGCAGAGCTGTGGTTTGGGGGAGGAGTGGGAAGGGATTTCTTAGGAAAAAGGGATTTGATTTTGGGATAAATAGATCCATTTTGGAAAAAAAAAATTCCTTTTGGGATAAAGGGTTTGGTTTTTGAGGAAAAAAATTTTTGGGAAAAAGGATTTTTTGGGAAAAAGGGATTTGTTTTGGGAAGAGGGGATTGGTTTGGGGGAAAAAAAGGATTATTTTTGGGATAAAGAGGTTCATTTTTGGGGAAAATTGATTGGTTTGGGAAAAGGATTTCTTTAGGATAAAGAGATTGGTTTTGGGGGAAAAAAAAGGATTATTTTTGGGAATAAGGGATTTTTTTGTGAGAAAGAAGGGCCTGGTTTCAGGAAAAAGGGATTTGGTTTGGGAAGAAGGGATTGTTTTCAGGATAAAGGGATTTTTTGGGGAAAAGGGATTTATTTTGGGAAATTAAGGATTATTTTGAGGAAGAAGGGATGGGTTTTAGGAAGATGGGAATGATTTGGGGAAGATGGGATTGTTCTGGGGATAAAGGGCTTTGTTTGGGAAAACTTGAACCCCCAGATCCAAAAGGGAAAAAACCCTTGGAAAACATTTTTTCCCAGCCCAAGACCGAAACCCCAATCCCAGATTTTGTGAAAAAAAAAACCCATTTTATTCCCCAAAGAAACCCCCCAGGTACAAAAGACAATTCCCCCAGGAGTTCAGGGATTTCCCCCGTGGCTCATCCCGCATTCCCAGAGTTCCCAATCCCCATTTGGGGCCGGGAGCAGCCTGGTCCTAATTGGAGACGCTCTGCAGGAGGGTGATGTTGTCCCCCTTCAGCATGATCCGACCTGGAACCCAACGGCGTCGGGAATGTGGGGGGGTTTGGGGTGGGAGCGCCCCAAACCCGCCCGGCCCCACAGCTGGAGCCCGGCCCCACAGCTGGAGCCCGGCCCCACAGCTGGATCCCAATCCTATAGCTGGATCCCAATCCTACAGCTGGATCCCAATCCCACAGCTGGATCCCAATCCTATAGCTGGAGCCCGGCCCCACAGCTGGAGCCCGGCCCCACAGCTGGAGCCCAATCCCACAGCTGGATCCCAATCCTACAGCTGGATCCCAGTCCCAAAACCTAGATTCCAATCCCAAATCTGGATCCCAATCCCAAAACCTGGATCCCAGCCCCACAGCAGGAGCCTGGCCCCACACCTGGATCCCAGCCCCAAAGCCTGGATCCCAATCCCAAATCTGGATCCCAATCCCAAAACCTGAAGTCCAACCCCAAAACCTGGATCCCAATCCCAAAACCTAGATCCCAATCCCAAAACCTGGAGTCCAATCCCAAAACCTGGATCCCAATCCCAAAACCTGGATCCCAGCCCCAAAACCTAGAGTCCAACCCCAAAACCTGGATCCCAGCCCCACAGCTGGATCCCAGCCACAAAACCTGGATTCCAACCCCAAATCCTGGATCCCAATCTCAAAACCTGGATTCCAACCCCAAAACCTGGATCCCAATCTCAAAACCTGGATCCCAATCTCAAAACCTGGAGTCCAACCCCAAATCCTGGAGTCTAGCCCCAAATCCTGGATTTCAATCCCAAAACCTGGATCCCAACCCCAAATCCTGGATCCCAATCCCAAAACCTGGATTTCAATCCCAAAACCTGGATCCCAACCCCAAATCCTGGATCCCAATCCCAAAACCTGGATTTCAATCCCAAAACCTGGAGTCCAACCCCAAATCCTGGATCCCAATCCCAAAACCTGGATTTCAATCCCAAAACCTGGATTTCAATCCCAAAACCTGGATTTCAATCCCAAAACCTGGATCCCAGCCCCAAAACCTGGATCCCAGCCCCAAATCCTGGATCCCAATCCCAAACCTGGATCCCAATCCCAAACCTGGATCCCAACCCCAAATCTGGATCCCAATCCCAAATCCTGGCTTTAAGGCCCCACATCCAGGTTGCAGGGTCCCACCCTGGGGTTTGGGGTCCCTCCCCCCTGACGTACCCAGCTGCTTCCTGGCCTTGGTTTTGGAGTGAATCTCCTCAGCATCGTCCAGCACCAGGTTCATGTACTCATCAAAGCCCTGAGGAGCAGCACCAGCCTCAGCAAACCCCAAAAAAACCCCAAAAAAACCCCAAAAAGCCCTCCCAAGAAATTAAAAAAAACAAAAAAACACTCAAAAAAACCCCCAAATAACCCCAAAAAGACCCCCAAAAATTAAAAAAAAACCAAAAAACACTACAAAAAAAACCCCAAAACACCCCAAATAAATCCAAAAACGCCAAAAAACTCCAAAAAACAGTAACACCCAAAAAAACCCACCAAATCCCAAAAAAACCCAGAAATCTCAAAAAAAAAAAAAACCCAAAAAACCCAAAACCTTAAAAAAACCCTCCCCCTAAAAAAACCCAAAAACCCACCCCAAAAACCCCCAAAAAACCAAAAAAAAACCCACCCCAAACACCCCCCAAAACAAAACAAAAACCTCCCGAAAAACCCCCAAAAATATAAAAAATATATATTATATTATAATAATATATTTCAATATATAATATTAAATATAATATAATATAATATAATATAATATAATATAATATAATATAATATAATATAATATAATATAATATAATATAATATAATATATATAATAATTATTATAAGTTATAATAATATATTTTAATATATTATATTAATATGATATAATATAGTATTATATATTTTATATATACAATATTATATTATACAATATTATATTATATTACATTACATTATATTATATTATATTATATTATATTATATTATATTATAACATTATATTATAACATTATATTATAACATATAATATATTATAATATTACATAATATAACATATATTATAATATTATATTACATAATATATCATAATATTATATAACATAATACATTATAAAACATTATAATATTGATATTAATATTAATACAAATATATATTTTATTTAAAAACATTTTAAAAAAACCCCAAAAAAACCTCAAAAATACCCCCCCAAAAAAAAAACCCCAAAAAACAAACCTCCCAAAAATATGAAAAAATCCCAAATAAAAACCCCAAAACCCCCGACGGCCGCATCTGGCAGGAGCAGCCCGAAGCTGGGGCGGCTTTAGGGCCGGGAGGAGGCGGATTTTGGGGTGACCCCAAAGCCGAGGGGGGCACTCACGATGATGCAGCCCTCGATCCTCATGTTCACCTGCTCGTAGAGCCACACCTGGATCCGGGATCTCTGCAAGGACACGGCCCCAAAAGGGACATTTTGGGGCTCCGGGGTCCGTCCCCACCCCACAGCAAGCTGGGATTCCCCCGGGGGTTTTGGGGTGCACGAGGAGCAGGGAGGGGTTGGGTGTTCTGAGGGGTTCGGGTGGGAAAAAGGGGTTAAAATGGGGGTTTGGGGTTTTTTGGGGGGTTCAAATGGTGGTTTTGGGGTTAAAATGGGGGTTTTGGGGTTTTTTTTGGGAGTTAAAATGGGGGTTTGGGGGGTTAAAATGGGGGTTTTGGGTTTTTTTTTGGGAGTTAAAATGGGGTTTTTGGGGTTAAAATGGGGTTTTGGGATTGAAATGGGGGTTTTGGGGGTTAAAATGGGGGTTTTGGGGTTAAAATGGGAGTTTTGGGGATTAAAATGGGAGTTTTGGGGATTTAAATGGGATTTTTGGGGGTTAAAATGGGATTTTTGGGGTTAAAATGGGGCTTTGGGGTTTGTTTTGGGGGTTAAAATGGGGTTTTTGGGGTTAAAATAGGGTTTTGGGGGATTTTTGGCGTTTTGGTTTTTTTGGGGGGGGTTAAAATGGGGGTTTGGGGGGATTTTTGGCGTTTTCGGTTTTTTTTGGGGGGTTAAAATGGGGTTTTGGGGGGAATTTGGGAGGTTCTTGGGGTTTTGGGGAGTTAAAATGAGATTTTTGGGGGTTATTGGGGTTAAAATGGGGGTTTTGGGGTTAAATGGGGTTTTGGGGCTTTTTGGGGGGTTAAAATTGGTTTTTTGGGGGTCAAAATGGGGTTTTTGAGGTTAAATGGGAATTCTTGGGGTTCAAATAGGGGTTCTTGGAGTTAAATGGGATTTTGGTTTTTTTGGGGGGGTTAAAATGGGGGGTTTGGGGTTAAAATGGGATTTTGGAGGGTATTTTGGGGTTAAAATGCGTTTTTTGGGATTAAATGGGGTTTTGGTGTTAAAATGGGGGTTCTGCTGTTAAAATGTTTTTTTTTTTTGGGGGGGGGGTCGCACTAAAATGGGGGTTTTGGGGTTAAATGGGGTTTTTGGGGATTCTTCCCTGGGAGGGGCTGGGATTGGATTCCCAGAGGAGCTGGGGCTGCTCCAGCTCTGGGAGGGTCCAAGGATGGGTTGGAGAGTGGATAAAGTGAATAAAATGGGGAAAATTGATAAAAATGGGTAAAATGGGTAAAACTGATTAAAATGGGTAAAATGGATCAAATGGATAACGTGAATAAAATGGGAAAAATGGGTAAAATTGCACTCTGGGATAGTGAGAGCTGTCCCTGCCCATGGGATTGGGTGATCCCTTCCAACCCAACCCATTCCGGGTTCCCTGGGCTGCTTTGGATGGGATTTTGGGCATAAATCCTTCCCTGGAATTCCCAGGGAATCCGTGGCTGCCCCTGGATCCCGGGCAGTCCCCAGGGCTGGACGGGCTCTGGAGCACCCTGGGATCATCGTGCCCAGGGCAGGGCTGGGAATGGGATGATCCTTGAGATCTTCCAACCCAAACCATTCCAGAATTACATTAAAAAAAAAAAAAAAATCCCAATTTCAGGACTCCTGACTCATTCCCAGCCTGTAAATCCGTGGCTGGCGCCGGATCCCTGGCAGTGTCCCAGGCGGGGCTGGGCCACGGGGAGCTGTCGCTGCCATGGCAGGGCTGGCACTGGGATGGCATTTGGGGTCCCTTCCCCCCAGAGCCCGCTGCCGGCACTCACGTTCTGCAGGTAGCGGAAGATCAGGTTCTGGAGCCGAGCGTTAAGGGCACAGCGCAGCCGGGGGAGCCCCGGAGGTACGAACCGCCTGAGGGGAGCCCGCGATCCCCGCGGTGCAACCCGCCAGCCCCGCTCCCTTCCCTTCCCTTCCCTTCCCTTCCCTTCCCTTCCCTTCCCTTCCCTTCCCTTCCCTTCCCTTCCCTTCCCTTCCCTTCCCTTCCCTTCCCTTCCCTTCCCGCCCGCCAGCCCCGCGCTCCCCGCGCTCCCCCGGCGCCCTGAGGGCTGGCGGCAGGATACGATGGGCTGCACCATCACCTTCTGCACCTTCTGGCCCTGCCCGCGGTACGCCATGGCTGCGCGGGGCCGCGGGCACTGCGGGACGGCGGCGGTGTGAGGGGATGGGGAACGCGGGCACTGCGGGACAGCGGCGGCGTGAGGGCAATGGCAGCGTGGGGCTCTGTGGGACAGCGGCGGCGTGAGGGATGGGGAACGCGGGGCACTGTGGGATAGCGCCGGAACTGGATGAAGAACGCGGGACACTGTGAGATAGTGCCGGAACTGGATGAGGAACGCGGGGCACTGTGGGACAGTGACGGAACAGGAACGGGGCACTGTGGGTGTGAGGGCAATGGCAGCGTGAGGCACTGTGGGAGAGTGGCGGAACAGGATGAGGAACGCGGGGCACTGCGGGACAGCGGCGGTGTGAGGGGATGGGGAACGCGGGCACTGCGGGACAGCGGCGGTGTGAGGGGAATGGCAACGCGGGGCACTGTGAGATAGCGGCGGTGTGAGGGGAATGGCAACGCGGGGCACTGTGAGATAGCGGCGGTGTGAGGGGAATGGCAACGCGCTGGGTTCTGTGGGACAGCGGCGGTGTGAGGGGAATGGCAGCGCGGGGCACTGGGATAGCGGCGGTGTGAAGCCATCCGGAGTTTTTTCTTACTTTTTTTTCCTGTCATTTTTAGGATTTTTTTTTTTCCTCTTTGTGGGGTTTTTTTCCTTGCTCGTATTAGGATTTTTTTTTTTTTTGCTATTTTATTTGGTTTTAATAACCACAATTCATCGAAAAAAAAATTCACGAAAAATGTTCCCCTGGCTCAGAGCTACAGCAGAGCTGTGCCTTAAAATGCCCAACTTTAAAATAAAGTGATTTTTGTGCTCTTACAGCGCCAGAGCTTTCCTGTTCATTTGTCCCACAAGCTGACAAAAAAAGCAAAAAAAAATCCCTGAAATCTCTCCAATGCCCTGTGTCCCACTCCCATCCCTGTTCCCTGGGATAAGATCCCAAATCCCCCCCGGCTGTCCCCTCCTGGCAGGGAGGTGTGCAGAGCCAGAAATTCCCCCTGAGCCTCCTTTTCTCCAGGCTGAGCCCCTTCCCAGCTCCCTCAGGACTCTCCAGACCCTTCCCAGCTCCCTCAGGACTCTCCAGACCCTTCCCAGTTCCCTCAGGACTCTCCAAACCCTTCCCAGTTCCCTCAGGACTCTCCAAACCCTTTCCCAGTTCCCTCAGGATTCTCCAAACCCTTTCCCAGCTCCCTCAGGCCTCTCCAAACCCTTCCCAGCTCCCTCAGGATTTTCCAGCCCCTCTGGTTGATCCCCACTCCTGTGCCTCATTAATTTCTAATTAATTTCAGCATTCCCATCAAGCTGTTTTGATGCCATTCCTTCAATAAAGCACAGAGCTCTGCATGGACACCACAGTGAGCAGCCTACCTTTAATCCCTTAAATAGAATCATACAAATATAAAATGGAAGAATAAAATATTTACAGGAAAAAACAAAACCCAAAAAACAAAATGAAAAAAAAAAAGATCAAACCCACGGGGATTCCACCCAATCCCATCTCCAAAGGAGGCTGGAAAAGAGGGAAGCAGCCAAGGGGGGAACGTTCCAGGTGGTTTTTTTTCCCCCCCTCCCAAAAGGATCCCAGCTGGATGTGGGAGCTTCATTGCAGGGAGAAATCCTCAGAACCCAGAGGCACTTGAAGCAATGCTCCTTTTCCCAAATCCCAGGAGGAATTTTGCCTTCCCCCCAGCTCAGGATCCCAGGAAAAATCCCCCCAGATCGTTTGGAGCCAGGCTCACCCTGGCGGGGTTTGGTCCAAAATCCTGCCTCGCCTTTTTCCACCCCCTCTTTTCCCTGAATTCCCCCCAATTCCGAGTCCATCCGTGGATTCCAGAGTTGACATAGTAACTCCAGGGATTTTTGGGGTTCTCTGTCCAGGAGGGAGCTCTGCAGTGGGATCTGTGTCCCCCCAGGGAATTCCAAGTGCTCTGTCCTGTCCCGTGTGGGAGGAGCCGCCGGGACAAACAGCCTGGAATTTGGGGACAACTGAGAGCAGACTCTGCCTATTCCTAACAACCCAACCGTGCTTCCAGCTGGGAGAGCATCTCCTCCACGGATCCAACAACATTTACAGCGTTTCTGCGGGGTGTCGGGAGGAAATTTTGCTTTTTTAGGGTTTGTTTTTTTTTTTTTTTTGGCGACGCGTCGTTTCCCCGGGTTTTTTTTTGTTTTTTTTTTTTTTCATAAAAAACCTCCCCTCTCTGCTGTCAATCATCTCCGAGAGTTCCAGCAGGAGATCATCCTCATCCTTGCCTGGATCCAGGTCGATTTCTGCCTCCAGCTTTCCCCCAGAGATCTCCCAGATGAGCTTCTCGAAGTCGTCCTCCACCGAGAGCGCGGCTTTGGCGGCGCCGGCCGAGCTCAGGCGCCGCAGCTTCAGCGGAGCCTCCAGGGAGGAGGAGGAGGAGGAGGAAGAGGAGGATCCCGACACCTCTGACTGTGCCAGGGAATCGCCCTGGCTGCCAGGCTGCAGCTGGGGGCTGCGGAGAGCAGGGACAAGGGAGAAGTCAGCGAGGGAGAGGCCTGAGGTGGAGTTTGAGGCGTTGGATTTACAGGGGGAGGGGCTGGGATCGGCCTGGAGGGGTGGGATTGGGTTTGGGGGGGCTGGGATTGGGTCTGGGGAGTCCTGGATTGGGTTTGGGGGGGCTGGAATTGGGTTTGGGGGGGTTGGGATCAATTTGGAGGGGCTGGGATTGGGTTTGGGGAGTCCTGGATTGGGTTTGGGGGGGCTGGAATTGGGTTTGGGGGGGTTGGGATCAATTTGGGGGGCTGAGATTGGGGGGACTGGATTGGGTTTCGGGGACTGGGATTGGGTTTGGGGGGGCTGGGATTGGGTTTGGGGAGTCCTGGATTGGGTTTGGGGGGGCTGGGATTGGGTTTGGGGAGTCCTGGATCAGTTTTGGGAAGTCCAAGATCAATTCTAGCAGTTCAGGATAAGTTTCGGGGTCCTGGATCCGTTTTCTGGGAGTACAGGATCATTTTTAGGGGATCCAGGATTGGTTTTGGAGTCCAGGATCAGTCTGGGGAGTCCAAAATCAGTTTTGGGGAGTCCAGGATCAATTTTGGCAGTTCAGGATCAGTTTTGGGAAGTCCAGGATTGGTTCTGGAGTCTAAAAATCACTTTTGGGGTGTCTCCTGAATTGGTTTTGGGAGTCCTGTGTAAGTTTTGAAAAGTCCAGGATCAATTTTGGCAGTTCAGGATCAATTTTGGGGAGACCTGGATTAATTTGGGGAGTCCTAGATCAGTCTGGAGAGTCCTAGATCAGTTTTGGGAACTCCAGGATCACTTTTGGAAGGCCAGGATCAATTCTGGGGAGTCCAGGATCGGTTTTGGGGTCCTGGATCAGGATCTGGGGAGTGCCCAAGGGCAGCATTTGTAGGAACCCCAAAGCAGCTCTGCTGCACAGACATTAATTGCAATTAACAGTTCCTCTGGAGGGTTTTGGGACTGATTTCCCTCAAAGCTGGGATTTCCCCCTGGTGCCCACCCCACAAGGGAATTTGGGATTGGGAATTTGGGGTTACCTGCTCTGGGAATTCTCCCTCCGAGGCTTGGAGCCCAGGCTGTCCTCAGGAGTGGGAACAAGAACCTGAGAATGAGGAGCAGGACAAGTTTTAGGTTCTAAAAAACCCCAAATTTTAGGAGATTCTTCTTTTTCTGCTTCACCTGAACTGAGGAAAAATCCCAAATTTTAGGGATTCTTGAAATGAAGTTTCTGAAATGAAATCATTCCTGAAAGGAGGAAAAATCCCAAACTTTAGGGATTCATGAAATGAAATTTCTGAAATGAAATCATTCCTGAAAGGAGGAAAAATCCCAATTTTTAGGAGATTCTTCTTTCTCTGCTTCACCTGAAGCAAAGCATTCCTGAAATGAGGAATTTGGGCTTTTTAAAGGAATTTTTGCCTTGGAAAGTACAAAAATCCTTCCCAAATCCCAGCAGGGAATTCTGGAGATGCCTCCAAAGCAGGAATGTGCTGCCCCTGACAGTTCTGGGGTGAAAAGGGATGGGAGAACTGGAGAAAATTTCAGTTTTCCAGGGTTTTTTTTTTTTTTTTTTTTGGGAATGTGGGGGTTTTTGGAGCCTTACCTTGGCTGAGGGCTCCTGGGTGTCCCCGCTGGTGGCACTGAGTGGCTTCACTGCCACCACAGCAGGGGGGTGGCCCTCGGGGCCCTTCCTCTTCAGGGGCTGCTTGGGAGTGGCTTTGCCATCCAGAGGCTTCAGGCACACCTTGGCTTTGGCTGGGATGGAGGGAAAGGAGGGGAAAATTTATCAATCAAATCCCTTCCTTTATCCATCAAATCCCTTCTGTTATCCATCAAATCCCTTCCTTTAGCCATCAAATCCCTTCCTTTATCAATCAAATCCCTTCCTTTAGCCATCAAATCCCTTCCTTTATCCTTTATCAACCCCTTTATCTATTAAACCCCTTTATCAAATCCTTTCATCAATCAAATCCCTTTATCAATAAATCCCTTTACGAGTAAAAAGGATAAACCCCTTTACCAATCAAATCCCTTTATTTATCAAATTCCTCTATCAAACCCCTTTATCTATCAAAAGGACAAATCCCTTTACTTATCAAATTCCTCAATCAAATCCCCTTTATCAATCAAACCCCCAAATCCCCTTTATCTATCAAATCTTGAGCAGCTGAGCTCCCTAAACCCCAACCCCACATGGACCACCCCCACAAACCCCAGCCCCAGAACATTCCCACAAACCCCAGTCCCAGAAGATCCCCACAAACCCCAGTCCCAGAAGATCCCCACAAAGCCCAGTCCCAGAAGATCCCCACAAACCCCAGCCCCAGAACATCCCCACAAACCCCAGTCCCAGAGCATTCCCACAAACCCCAACCCCAGAAGATCCCCACAAAGCCCAGTCCCAGAAGATCCCCACAAATCCCAGTCCCAGAAGATCCCCACAAACCCCAGTCCCAGAAGATCCCCACAAATCCCAGTCCCAGAAGATCCCCACAAACCCCAACCCCAGAAGATCCCCACAAACCCCAGTCCCAGAAGATCCCCACAAACCCCAGTCCCAGAAGATCCCCACAAACCCCAGTCCCAGAAGATCCCCACAAAGCCCAGCCCCAGAAGATCCCCACAAAGCCCAGTCCCAGAAGATCCCCACAAACCCCAGCCCCAGAAGATCCCCACAAACCCCAGCCCCAGAAGATCCCCACAAACCCCAGTCCCAGAAGATCCCCACAAAGCCCAGTCCCAGAAGATCCCCACAAAGCCCAGTCCCAGAAGATCCCCACAAAGCCCAGTCCCAGAGCATCCCCACAAACCCCAACCCCAGAAGATCCCCACAAACCCCAACCCCAGAAGATCCCCACAAACCCCAACTCCAGAACATCCCCACAAACCCCAGCCCCAGAAGATTCCCCACAAACCCCAGTCCCAGAAGATCCCCACAAACCCCAGTCCCAGAAGATCCCCACAAAGCCCAGTCCCAGAAGATCCCCACAAACCCCAGCCCCAGAAGATCCCCACAAACCCCAGCCCCAGAAGATCCCCACAAAGCCCAGTCCCAGAAGATCCCCACAAAGCCCAGTCCCAGAAGATCCCCACAAACCCCAGCCCCAGAAGATCCCCACAAAGCCCAGTCCCAGAAGATCCCCACAAAGCCCAGTCCCTACCTCTGCCTCTCCTCTCGGGCAGCTGAGCTCCCTTTTTCCCTGGATCCTTCTCTGGGTTTGTCCCTCCATCCTCCTGGGACCTGCCCCCTCTCCTCCTGCCCAGCTGGGCTGACCCCACAGCAGCCTCGGGGCTCCCTGACCCCGGGGGCTTCTCCTGCTTCCTCTCCTGCTTCCTCTCCTGGTTCTTCTCCGGGCTCCTCTCCTGGTTTTTCTCCTGGTTTCTCTGGTTCCTCTCCTGGTTTTTCTCCTGGTTCCTCTCCTGGTTCCCAGCTGGAATTGTCCCAGATCCCTGCTGCAGTTTCTCCTCCTGCCGTTGTTTCAGCTGCCGTTTCTCCCACATGATTTCCTCCAGGCTCTTCACCTGAACTCCAGAATTCCCTGAATTCTGAGAGGGGGAAAAACACACCAAGAGGGTTATTGGGGTGAAGATCCAGGGATAAAAATCGAGGGGCAAAAAACCCTATGGATAAAGAATGTATGGATAAAAAAATCTGTGGATAGAGATCCATGGATAAAAACCTAGAGATAAAAAAAAAAATCTATGGATAAAAAAGATGTATGGATAGAAAAGATGTATGGATAAAAAACCTATGGATAAAAAAAAATCTATGAGTAAAAAAAAAATCTATGGGTAAAAAATGTATGGATAAAAATTTATGGATAAATCTATGGGTAAAAAATATGGGTAAAAAATGTATGGATAAAAAAAATGTATGGATAAAAAAATGTATGGATAAAAAAAATGTATGGATAAAAAAATGTATGGATAAAAAAATGTATGGATAAAAAAATGTATGGATTAAAAAGATGTATGGCTTAAAACAATTCAAAAATCCAAATAAAGTAACTAAATAATTCCTTCAAAATAATGAATTAATTCATTCAAGGGAGGATTTGTTTCCTGGGAATTTCACTGACGGCATTTAGGATTTCTGCACAATTCCCAAATGAGGAAAGGTGGGGAAAAAAAAAAACCCAGGGAGCAGGAAACAAAAAGTGATGGAACTGTTGGGAAAATTTGTAATTTCATGCCCAAAATGGTCAGAAATGGGAGGAGCTAATCAGAAAGGGGAGGAGCTAATCAGAAAGGGGAGGAGCTAATCAGAAAGGGGAGGAGCTAATCAGAAAGGGGAGGGACTAATCCGAAAGGGGAGGGGCCAGTCAGAAAGGGGAGGGGCCAGTCAGAAAGGGGAGGGGCCAGTCAGAAATGTGAAGTTTTTCTCAGGAATTTGCCCAGACTCACCTCCGCAGGTGCAGAGCCATTTTTGGGGGAAGGTTTGTTCAGCTCCACGATCATTTTTTCTTCTCTTCCAGGTGCTTTAAACCAAGAAAAACATCAAAAAATTGGGTTTTTTTGGGTTTCTTGAGGGGGTTATTTCCCTATTTTGATTAACAGGAAACAATTCCTGCAGGATTTTCTCTCTCCTTCAGTCCCACTGTGGATTATTATTACATTATTATTATTATTATTATTATGTCCATTAGTAGTAATAACAATTAATAATATTTAACCACAATACTAATATAATATTTACATAATATTAGTTATTAACTAACTCTATTTAATTATATTATAGACTAATATTAATAATAATGTCTATATATTATTTATATAAATATAAATTATTATTATTACTACTAATATAATATTAATGATAATGTTGCACCACTGTTAATAATATTATTAAAATTAACATAACAATGATTATAGTAATGATAATGATAATAATGTTAATAATAATAATGTTAATAATAATGTTAATAATGTTAATAATAATAATAATAATAATAATAATAATAATAATAATCACTATAATGGTCAGAAATGGATAAATCCTTCCCAAACAATATTCCAAAGGGGAATGGGATGGATTCCAGCACTGGGAAGATTCCACCACACAAATCCAGAGTGAAAAAAAAAGGGAAATTACAGCACAAAGCTCCTCAAGGAATGATTTGCCAGTGGGAAATATGGGAAATGATCATGGAGTTTATGGAAAATGACAAAATCCTTTTAATCTGGAGCCTGAAACTTTTCAAGGAATGGATTTTCCAGTGGGAAATGATCACGGAATTCATGGAGAACCCCATGATCCTTTTAACTCTGGAAGGAATGGATTTTCCAGTGGGAAACACAGGAAATGATCACGGAATCCATGGAGAATCTCGTGATCCTTTTAACTCTGGAGCCTGAAACTTTTCAAGTGCACCCAGAAGGACAAATCCAAGCAGTTCCTGAGCAAACAGGATTTGATCCCAAAGGGAAGCAGAACTCCCAGACGGAGCAGAACTCCCAAGGGGGAAGCCAAATTCCCAGGGAGAAGCACAACTCCAAGGAGTAGAATTCCCAAGGAGCACAATTCCCAGGAAGGAGCACAATTCCCAAAGGGAAACACAATTCCCAGGAGAAGCCCAATTCCCAGGGAGGAAGCACAATTCCCAAGAAGCAGAACTCCCAAGGAGCACAATTCCCAGGAGAAGCCCAATTCCCAAAGGGAAGCACAAATCCCATGGAGAAGCACAATTCTCATGGAGAGTACAATTTCCAAAGAGAAGCACAATTCCCAGGAGGGAGCCCAATTCCCAAGGAAAGCAGAACCTCCAAGGAGGAGAACTCCCAAGGAGCCCAATTCCCAGGGAGGAGCCCAATTCCCAAGTGGAAAGCACAATTCCCAAGGAGGAGCAGAACTCCCAAGGAGCTCAATCCCCAGGAAAAGCCCAATTCCCAGGGAGGAAGCACAATTCCCGAGAAGGAGTAGGACTCCCAAGGAGAAGCAGAACTCCCAAGGAGCACAATTCCCAGGAGAAGCACAGAAAAGCCCAATTCCCAAGGAGGAGCAGAACTCTCAAAGGAAGCCCAATTCCCAGGAGAACCTCAATTCCCAGGAGGATCCCAGCCCCTGGGGGGATCCCAGCTCCCAGGGGGATCCCAGCTCCCAGGAGAAGCCCAGCTCCCAGGGGATCCCAGCTCCCAGGAGGATCCCAGCTCCCAGGGGATCCCAGCTCCCAGGGGGATCCCAGGTCCCAGGGGATCCCAGCTCCCAGGAGGATCCCAGCTCCCAGGGGATCCCAGCTCCCAGGGGATCCCAGCTCCTGGGAGAAGCCCAACTCCCGGGGGGATCCCAGCTCCCAGGGGATCCCAGCTCCCAGGGGGATCCCAGCTCCCAGGGGGATCCCAGCTCCCGGGGGGATCCCAGCTCCCAGGGGTATCCCAGCTCCCAGGGGATCCCAGCCCCTGGGGGGATCCCAGCTCCCAGGGGGATCCCAGCTCCCAGGAGAAGCCCAGCTCCCAGGGGATCCCAGCTCCCAGGGGATCCCAGCTCCCAGGAGGATCCCAGCTCCCAGGGGATCCCAGCTCCCAGGGGGATCCCAGCTCCCAGGGGATCCCAGCTCCCGGAGGTATCCCAGCTCCCGGGGGGATCCCAGCTCCCAGGGGATCCCAGCTCCCAGGGGGATCCCAGCTCCCGGGGGATCCCAGCTCCCAGGGGATCCCAGCTCCCAGGGGATCCCAGCTCACCCACGAGCTTGGTGACCCTGAGCAGTTTCCTGCCCCTCAGGGCAGCCTCGGCCGGGGCAGCAGCAGGAAGGTTCTCCCCACTCTGCTGCATCCTCAGCGCCTTCTCCCTCTTGATCTCCTCCAAGGTTTTGATCCGAACTTCTCCGGCTCCTTTGGCTCTTCCAGGCTCTGCCAGCTGCACCCTGCCTGCCACAGCTGGAGCAGGAATGTTCTGTTTCCTGGCATCAGCCTCACTTTTGGCCCTGCTGCTGAATTCCTCGGCTTTTTCCTTCTCCTCTCCCAACCTTTTGTGGTTTTTTTCTACCAGGGCTCCCGTCAGGGATTTGGTGCGGACAGCAGGGGAGGGTCTTGCTCCTAAATTGGGATCTTCAGTTTTCCTTCCTTCTCCTGGGATTTTGGCTGGGGGTTCCCCTCTCCTCTGGTTGGCTCTTTCCAGGCGGATTTCCTCCAGGGTTTTCACCCGGATCTCCTCGATGGGCTTGGCAGCTTTGTCTGAGGGCAGAAAAATCCAACCCCGAAATGAAAGAGGGATCAAGGAGGGGGAAATGTCTCCAGAATTCCTCCCAGCACTGAGGGAATTGGGGATTGAGGGCTCTCTTGGGTTGGAAGGACTTTAAGGATCATCCCAGGATACTTTCAGCTGTCCCAGGCTGCTCCAACCTGGCCTGGGACATTCCCAGGGATGGAGCAGCCCCAGCTCCTCTGGGAATTCCATCCCAGCCCCTCCCAGGGAAGGATTTATTCCCAAAATCCCATCCAAAGCAGCCCAGGGAACCCTGGAATGGGTTGGGTTGGAAGGGATCATCCAATCCCACTATCCCAGGGTTCATTTTACCCATTTTATTCACTTGATCCACTCTCCAACCTGGCCTTGGGCACTCCCAGGAAAGGAGCAGCCCCAGCTCCTCTGGGAATTCCCTCCCAGGGAAGGATTCCTTCCCAAAAATCCCATCTAACCCCATCAATCTGCAGTCACTCCCCTCATCCTCTCCCTCCATTCCTTGGGAATATTCCCTCTCCACCTTTCCTGCAGGTTCCCTTCAGGCCACAACGAGATCACCCCAAAATTCCTCCTCTTCAGGCTGAACAATCCCAATTCCCTGAACAATAAACTTCTCCCCCTCCTTTAAACCACTTGGATTTGGAAAATCAGAGCCAGCTATCCTTTAAAATTAACAATTTAAGGCTGCATGACAGTTCTTGGGAAGCAAAAAGGGAAAAAAAAAAAAAAAAAGGAATATTTCAAATCTAATTTTTACCTGTCTCAGTGCTGCTCTGCTCAGAGGGCAGCCCCAGCCTCTCCTTCAGGGACTTCAGGACTTGAACTAAAAAAAAACAAGAGAAAAAGTTTTAAAATGTGGCAAAAATCCCAATTTTGGGTGGGAAATGAGACAGGAGAGCACCTCAGTGGGACTCAAGAGTGACCTTGAACCCTCAACGTGCAAAAAAAGCAGGAGAAGAAAGGAGGAACAGAAAATCCCAAAGGGAAAAGCTGGACAGAAAATCCCAAAGGGAAAAGCTGGACAGAAAATCCCAAAGGGAAAGGCTGGACAGAAAATCCCAAAGGGAAAAGCTGGACAGAAAATCCCAAAGGGAAAAGCTGGACAGAAAATCCCAAGAGAAAATCCCAACAGAAAATCCAAAGGGAAAAGCTGGACAGAAAAGCCCAACCAGAAAAGCTGGACTGAAAATCCAAAGGGAAAAGATGGACAGAAAATCCCAAACAGAAAGGCTGGACAGAAAATCCCAAAGGGAAAAGCTGGACAGAAATCCCAAGAGAAAATCCAAAGGGAAAAGCTGGACAGAAATCTCAACTAGAAAATCCCAGCAGAACAGCTGGGCACAAGTTCCAGGTGGGAAATCCAGGTGGTTTTGGTACCTGTGCCTCTTTTTGGGGCCTTTTCAGTGTTTTCCTGCAGCTCTGCCTTCCTCCCCAGCCTGTCAGCAACGTTCCTCCTCAGGGGAAGGAAAGTTTTCCCACCTTCCAAAAGACACAAAGTGAGAAATTCTTTCAGAATATTCCTCTGCAGGAGGGTTTAGAACAATCCCCCACGGAGCTGAATCCTCCCAGAGGAGTTTGGAATGTTTTTGGTTTTTAGTTGCTAACAGAATTTGTTGGTTTTGATGTAAATATTTCACAAAAAGCTCTCACCTGTCAGGGTTTTCCTTTTTCCCAGTCTGTCAGGAAGATTCAGCTGGATCACAGGGTCCTCCCCTAAAATGAGGAATCACCTTTTCAGTGCACCAAAAGCATTCCCAATCCCCTTATCCCAAAAAAAAAAAAAAGAACATTTTCTGGCTGCCAAAGCACAGGAACTAAAGAAGGACTGGGAGGAGAATTGGTTTTAATGAGAAAACTTCCAGAACTTTAATCCCAACCTACAAAAATTCCCAACTTTTCCAACACAACCACAACCTCTGAAATTCCAATCAGGAAAGGCATCTCAGGGTTATTAGGATAATTACCTTAATAATCTATCTCAGGATTATTAGGATAATTATGCTAATTATCACTGCTTTGATTTAGGGAATGGGAATTTAGTGGGATGGGAATTTTGGGGATTTGGGATTACCTTCCTTGGAGGAGAGGGTCACAGTTCTCAGCACGGTCCGGACGTTTTCCTTCTCTGGCACGGGAATGCTCCGGGCTTGGAGAGGATCCACAGCCACTCCTGAAGGACCTTCTGCATGGAAAAACAGGGAAAAAATGTGGATATTTAGCATTTTTCCTTGCAATTCCAAGCAGGAAAAACAGCTGCCACGTGCCAGAGTAGCCCCTCTAAAAAAACCACGTTAGTTTGTATCTGTAGGATCTCCCAATTGCAAAAAAAAATTAATTCCTTTCAAATTTCCTTGTAAATTATCCAAGGAAAATCAGGATTAAAGCCAAGGATGAACAGAAGGCAGAAGGATAAGGAGGGATTTTAGGGATATTAACTCACCACCTTGTTTTTTGGCTTTTTCCTTGAGTTTCTTCAGTTTGATCTCTTCCAAGGTTTTTATTCCAAAATTTAAGTTGTCATCTGGAAGCACAGAATAGTTCAGGAAATTGAGGTAAGTCCTTCCCAAAATATTGGGAATAAACCCCACCAACACTTCCCAGGAGGTAAAAAACCCCAGAACAGGTGGGATTTTGGAAAACTGGCAGCTTTTTTCACCCTCCAAAGAAAAATCCACACTTTTGAGCACAAAGTCATGGAGAGGGATTAAAGATTCCTGAATTCCTTGGATCTGGATTTCCACAATGCCTGAAGGGACGTTTTCAGACATTTAAATTCCACTTTAAACGCTCTCCCAACTCCACTTAAACCTCTCCCAACTCCACCTAAACTCCATTTAAACTACACCCTAAACTCAATTTCAACTCCACCCTAAACCTCTCCCAACTCCACTTAAACCTCCCTGAACTCCACTTAAACCTCCCTGAACTCCACTTCAAACTCTCTCCCAACTCCACTTTAAACTCTCTCAATTCCACTCTTAAACCCTCTCTCAACTCCACACTCCCAACTCCACTTAAACCTCCCTAAACCCCACTCTAAACTCTCTCCCAACCCCACCCTAAACTCCATCTAAACCCCACTCTAAACTCCATCTAAACCCCACCCTAAACTCCACTTTAAACCCCACCCTAAACCCCACCCTAAACTCCACTCTAAACCCCACCCTAAACTCCACTTTAAACCCCACTCTAAACTCCACTTTAAACCCCACTCTAAATTCCACTTTAAACCCCACTCTAAGCTCCATCTAAACCCCTCTAAACTCCACTTTAAACCCCACTCTAAGCTCCATCTCAACCCCACTCTAAACTCCATCCAAACCCCACTCTAAACTCTCTCCCAACCCCACTCTAAACTCTCTCCCAACCCCACTCTAAACTCTCTCCCAACCCCACTCTAAACTCCATCTCAACCCCACTCTAAATTCCACTTTAAACCCCACCCTAAACTCCATCTAAACCCCTCTAAACTCCACTTTAAACCCCACTCTAAACTCCATCTCCACCCCACTCTAAACTCCATCCAAACCCCACTCTAAACCCCACTTTAAACCCCACTCTAAACCCCACCCTGAACTCCACTTTAAACCCCACTCTAAACCCCACTCTAAACTCCATCCAAACCCCACCCTAAACCCCAGCTAAACCCCACCCTAAACCCCATCTCAACCCCTCTAAACCCCACCCTAAACCCCACCCTGTCCCCCAGAACCAAGGCAGGAGGCTTTTCCCTGCTTGGGGAACGTGGTTAGGTGGGAATGAGCTCCAGGACTCCACCCAGCATCCCTGGGCTCCGTTTGATTTCAGGGATATTTTGGTTTTAGCTGTGGAATTCCCTCCTCCTGCAGCCCCTGGAATACCTTGCTTTGCACTGGGGTTGGATTTCCTGGTGGAAATCACCCTCAGCCCATTGTGGGTTTCTGTGGCTGGGGGCTGGACTGGGGGTTTGGTTTCTTCTCCTTCTTCAGAAAGTTGGTCTGGAAGGGAAAATCAAACCCAAAATGAAATGATTTGTGGAGTAGGGATTTAGCAAAAAATGTTTCATTTTTAGGTGGTTTAATATTACAACCCCTAAAAATATTTATCACTCATTTCTGCACCTTAAACCAGTGCGTAAACCCCAAATGTTGTCATTTCTATTTGGATTTAAAGCATAAAAACTTAAAATAAACTCAAGATTTCTCACCATCATCATCTTCATCATCATCTGCAGCGTTGATGACCACGGGGGGATGGGTGGGACTGGGCACATTCTCCGAGTTCTCCACTTTCATCACCCCCCTGAGCTGTGGGGAGGGGTTGGACTGAACAGAGAGTTTGTTCTGCTGCAGCTGCACCATCTTCACCTCGTCCTCGGCAGCCTCAGGGGGGCTTGGGAGAGTGGCTGGAAAAGAAAAATATCCCAAATGCTTACCCTAAAGTTGAAAATTTAACAATAAAACACTCCTGGGTTCAGTTCTGTATTCCCCATCTATAAAGGGATTAAAGGGAAAAGGAACCTTGAAAAGCAAAACAGTTTCAAATTAGAATTTTGTTCCTTTCTCCTGACTGCAAATCTGTCTTTCAGTAAGAGTGGCTGGAAAGGAAAATATCCCAGATTTTTACCCTAAAGTTGAAAATTTAACAATAAAACACTCCTGAATTCAGTTCTGTATTCCCAGTCCATAAAGGGAATGAAGAGAAAAGGAAAGGAACCTTGAAAAGCAAAATAATTTAAATTTTGAATTTTGGTCCTTTCCCCTTTCTGCAAATCTGCCTTTCAGGAAGAGTGGCTGGAAAGGAAAATATCCCAAATGTTTACCCTAAAGTTGAAAATTTAACAATAAAACACTCCTGGATTCAGTTCTGTATTCCCCACCTATAAAGGGATTAAAGGGAAAAGGAACCTTGAAAAGCAAAAATCACCAAGCACAGAGCAAGGAAAAAAATTTAAAATTAGAATTTTGCTCCTTTCCTGTGACTGCAAACTCCCCTTCAGCCATAAAACAATTCCTGGAGCCTCCACATAATTTAATGGAATATTCAGCATGGATTTTTGGGAATTTTGAGGGAAAATGAAGTTGCAAACTCACTTTTGCTGGGGGGAAGGAGGAGCCCATCCAGGTAATTTTAAGGAATATTCAGCATGGATTTTTGGATATTTTGTTGAAAAAAAGAGATGGAAAATTCACTTTTGCTCAGGTTTAGGAAGAGTCCGTCCATGTAATTTTAAGGAATATTCAGCATGAATTTTTGGATATTTTGAGGAAAAATGAGATGGAAAACTCACTTTTGCTGGGGGGAAGGGGGAACGTGTCAATGAAATTTTAAGGAATATTCAGCGAGAACTCTTGGATATTTTGAGGAAATAATGAGATGGAAAACTCACTTTTGCTCAGGGGTAGGAAGAGCCCATCCAGGTAATTTTAAGGAATAGTCAGCATGAATTTCTGGATATTTTGAGGAAAAATGAAATGGAAAACTCACTTTTGCTGGGGGGAAGAAGAGCCTGTCCATCTAATTTTAAGGAATATTCAGCGAGAACTCTTGGATATTTTGAGGAAAAAATGAGATGGAAAACTCACTTTTGCTCAGGGCAAGGAGGAGCCCATCCAGGTAATTCTTAGCAATATTCAGCATGGATTTTTGGATATTTTGAGGAAAAAAGAGGTGGAAAATTCACTTTTGCTGAGGGGTAGGAAGAGCCCGTCCAGGTAATTCTTAGCAATATTCAGCGAGAACTCTTGGATATTTTGAGGAAAAAATGAGATGGAAAACTCACTTTTGCTCAGGGCAAGGAGGAGCCCATCCAGGTAATTTTAAGGAATATTCAGCATGGATTTTTGGGAATTTTGAGGAAAAATGAGATGGAAAACTCACTTTTGCTCAGGGCAAGGAGGAGCCCGTCCAGGTAATTTTAAGGAATATTCAGCATGGATTTTTGGGAATTTTGAGGAAAAATGAGATGGAAAACTCACTTTTGCTGGGGGGAAGAAGAGCCTGTCCATCTAATTTTAAGGAATATTCAGCATGGATTTTTGAATATTTTGAGGATAAAATGAGATGGAAAACTCACTTTTGCTCAGGGCAAGGAGGAGCCCATCCAGGTAATTTTAAGGAATATTCAGCATGGATTCTTGGATATTTTGAGGAAAAATGAGATGGAAAACTCACTCTTGCTGGGGGGCAGGAAGAGCCCGTCCACGTAGCGCCCCTTGGCGTGGTGGAAAGCGCAGTTGTGCTTCTGGCAGCCCCCAGGCTGGTTCTCCCAGTAACAGGCAATCTCACTCCTCTTTTTCTGGGGGAAAAAAGAGAAAAAAAAAAAACCCATAAATCCAAACTCAGTGAGTTCCCCCTTAGAGAAACTGACTCATTTTGTTACCAGGGAAAGGGTTTAGAGACTGGGAAAATGGGATTTAGCTGGATTTTTTTTTTTTCCTGTTGTTCAGCTGGAAAAGGCAGGCCAGTGGCACAGAGTTAAATTAATACAAAATCCAAAATAATGGGATTATTCACAGAGGAAAAAAATTCAATTTGCAGATTTCAATTGCTGGTGAAATCTGCTTGAATTTATCTTTCAGAGCTTTAGTTCCTTCCCATCTTTTTTTTTTTTACTTTTTTCCCTGCTCTGTACAACTCCAAGAGCTCAGGATAAAAAATCTGAGGAGAAATTCCAGCTCTCAGGAATTCCAAGAGCTCGGGATAAAAAATTTAAGGAGAAATTCCAGCTTAGGATAAAAAATTTAGGGAGATTTTCTGGCTTTTAGGAAATCAAAGAGCTCAGGAGAAAAAAATCTGGGGAGAATTCAAGCTTAGGATAAAAAAATTGAGGAAAATTCCAGCTCTCAGGAATTCCAAGAGCTTAGGATAAAACATCTGGGGAAGAAATTCCAGCTTAGGATAAAAAAATTGGGAAGAAATTCCAGTTTAGGATGAAAAATTTGGGGAAAATTCCAGCTTAGGATAAAAAATTTGGGAAGAAATTTCACCTTAGGATAAAAAAATTCGGGGAAAATTCCACCTTAGGATAAAAAAATCGGGGAAAATTCCAGCTTAGGATAAAAAAAAAATGGGGAAAATTCCAGCTTAGGATGAAAAATTTGGGGAAAATTCCAGCTTAGAGTAAAAATTTGGGGAAAATTCCAGCTTAGGATAAAAAAATTGGGGAAAATTCCAGCTTAGGATAAAAAAAACTGGGGAAAATTCCACCTTAGGATAAAAAAATTCGTGGAAAAATCCAGCTTAGGATAAAAAAATCGGGGAAAATTCCAGCTTAGGATAAAAAATCTGGGGAAAATCCCAGCCCCCAGGATTTTTTTTCCCACCACATGTAAAGAGTGGGATCCATGTGGGCGCTCTGGCAAAAATGTAGGCAATAATATCATTTATCACACACATTTCCTGCTGAGAAACACCTCAAAAATCAAATTTTTTTCCTCTTCTGCGTCCCTCCTGGTAACCAAAATCTCTGCTGGGAAAGGACATTTATCCCCCTACAGCCCTGGGAGGTTCTGCCAGGGATTTTTGGGGTGAGGAGAGGGTTTTTGGGGAGCACTCACATCGATTTCCATGTGCCTGAACCTGCAGATGTTCCTGAAGCACCTCCCCTCCTGCCACAGCGTGCACACGGTCTCGCTGCCCAGGGCGGCCTCGCAGTGCCGGAAGGAACAGGAATCCCCCTGGAATGCAGGGAGTCAGCAAAAAACCAGGAATGTCACTGGGATGCACAGGAAATCACAGGAATCCCCCTGGAATGCAGGGAGTCAGCAAAAAACCAGGAATGTCACTGGGATGCACAGGAATCAATGAAAATAACCCACAGGAATCCCCCTGGAATGCAGGGAGTCAGCAAAAAATGAAAACAGGAATGTCACTGGGATGCACAGGAATCAGCAAAAAACCCAGGAATGTCACTGGGATGCACAGGAATCAACGAAAATAACCCACAGGAATCCCCCTGGAATGCACAGGAAACCCACAGGAATCCCCCTGCAAGGCACAGGAGTCAGCAAAAAAACCAGGAATGTCACTGGGATGCACAGGAGTCAGCAAAAAAAAACCCCACAGGAATCCCCCTGGAATGCAGGGAGTCAGCAAAAAAACCAGGAATGTCACTGGGATGCACAGGAAATCACAGGAATCCCCCTGGAATGCAGGGAGTCAGCAAAAAAACCAGGAATGTCACTGGGATGCAGGGAGTCAGCAAAAAAAACCCCACAGGAATCCCCCTGGAATGCAGGGAGTCAGCAAAAATCCAGGAATGTCACTGGGATGCACAGGAAATCACAGGAATCCCCCTGGAATGCAGGGAGTCAGCAAAAAATGAAAACAGGAATGTCACTGGGATGCACAGGAATCAGCAAAAAACCCAGGAATGTCACTGGGATGCACAGGAATCAACGAAAATAACCCACAGGAATCCCCCTGGAATGCACAGGAAACCCACAGGAATCCCCCTGCAAGGCACAGGAGTCAGCAAAAAAACCAGGAATGTCACTGGGATGCACAGGAGTCAGCAAAAAAAAACCCCACAGGAATCCCCCTGGAATGCAGGGAGTCAGCAAAAAAACCAGGAATGTCACTGGGATGCACAGGAATCAACGAAAATAACCCACAGGAATCCCCCTGGAATGCACAGGAATCAGCAAAAAAAAACCAGGAATGTCACTGGGATGCACGGGAATCAGCAAAAAAACCCCACAGGAATCCCCCTGGAATGCACAGGAAACCCACAGGAATCCCCCTGCAAGGCACAGGAGTCAGCAAAAAAAACAGGAATGTCACTGGGATGCACAGGAAATCAGCAAAAAAACCCCACAGGAAAACTTGAAATCCACAGGAAAGCACAAGAATCTCCCTGAAATGCACAGGAATCGGCAAAAAAAAAAAAAAAAAAGGAATCCCCTGGAAGGCACAGGAATCAGAAAAAAAAAAAAAAAAACCACAGGAAAACTCCCTGAAATGCACAGGAAATCAGGAAAAAAAAAAAAACAAACACAGGAATATCGCTGAAATCCACAGGAAATCAGCAAAAAAAGAAAACAGGAATATCCCTGAAATGCACAGGAAATCACAGGAATCTTCCTGAAATCCACAGGAAATCAGAAAAAAAAAAAAAAAGGGGGGAAAAAGCACTCAGCTTCAAAGGAGAAATGGGTTTGGGAAAGAGAATCACATGGGTTAAAAAATGGGATGGGAAAAGCAAAAAGATTAAAAATGGGATGGGAAAAATACAGGTTAAAAAAATGGGATGGGAAAAACACAAAGATTAAAAAATGGGTTGGAAAGGAAAAGCAGAGCTTAAAAAATGGGCTGGGACAATCAGAAAGGTTAAAAAAATGGATGGGAAAAATACAGGTTAAAAATGGGATGGGAAAAGCACAAAGGTTAAAAAAATGGGATGGGAAAAACACAAAGGTTAAAAAATGGGTTGGAAAGGAAAAGCAGAGCTTAAAAAATGAGCTGGGACAATCAGAAAGGTTAAAAAAATGGATGGGAAAAATACAGGTTAAAAATGGGATGGGAAAAACACAAAGGTTTAAAAATGGGATGGGAAAAGCACAAAGGTTTAAAAATGGGCTGGGACAATCAGAAAGGTTAAAAAAAAAAAAAGCCTGGAAAGGGAAATCCCACAGCTTAAAGCAACGCAGATTTCCGAACTGAGAGCGATCAATAATCAATAATCGATAACCAATCAATAATCGATAATCAATCAATCATGAAGGAAGGAGGAGGAATTTGCTCCTCCCCTGCCAGCCCCAGCAGGGAGGGAGCAGGGCTGCCTCACCTTGTTGCAGGTGGAGTAGAAGTAGAAGTAGCAGTCATCGCCCTGGCTGGACATGCTGCAGGATCCTCACTCCCTACTCGGGGTTTGCTCCTCCCAGGGCTCTCCCTCCTCCAGCCTGGGCAGGAATTGGCTTCTCCAAGGCTTCTCCTGGCTTAGCTCTGACAGCTTCTTTTTAAAAATGACCCTGCCGAGCAAAAATTGAGGTTTTAAGAGTTATTTCCTATTCATTGGTTTCATTTTGGAAGGAGGTAGTGAGTTGAAATGAGCCAGGGATAAAAATGAAGCTGAATTTGTTGAATTTTTTTTTTTTTTTTTAAGGGAATTTTTAGTCAGATTTGGTCGTAACTGCGGGAGTTTGTCAGCATAAATTGTAATTTGTGACCTTGATAACAGCTCTGGGTCTTGAGGTAGAGAAATTTCAGGGGGTGACCCAAAAAATTAAGGGGTGACCTCAAAAGAGAGGCACTTCTTCAAAAACTGGGTGCAATTTTCAGTTATCAATGATACAACAACATTTTAATAATAAATTAAATCAATATTTTAATATTATTATGATGTATTATTTCATATTACATTATTAATACAAATCCCAGGGGATTATTTCTCCCAATCCCAGGGGGATTTTCTTTCCAAATCCAGGATATTTCCCCCCCAATCCCAGGGCATTTCCCCCCAATTTTTCCCCAAATCCAGGGGGATTTTACCCCCAGTTTTTGCCCAAACCCAGGGCATTTTCCCCCTAATGCCAGGGGCATTTTCCCCCCAATTTTCCCCAAATCCAGGACATTTTTCCCCAAGTCCAGGGCATTTTCCCCCCAATCCCAGGGGGATTTTACCCCCAATTTTTTCCCCAATCCCAGTGCATTTTCCCCCAGTCCCAGGGCATTTTTCCCCATTTTTCCCCAGTCCCAGGGGCATTTTCCCCCCATTTTTCCCCCAGTCCCAGGGCATTTTTCCCCATTTTTCCCCAGTCCCAGGGGCATTTTTCCCCCATTTTCCCCCCAATCCCAGGGGCATTTTCCTGCTAATCCCAGGTCATTTTCCCCCCAATCCCAGGGTGATTTCCCCCCAATCCCAGGGTGATTTCCCCCCAATCCCAGGGTGATTTCCCCCATTTCCCCCAATCCCAGGGTGATTTTCCCCCATTTTCCCCAATCCCAGGGTGATTTTCCCCCATTTTCCCCAATCCCAGGGTGATTTCCCACCAATCCCAGGGTGATTTTCCCCAATCCCAATCATTTCCTCCCAATCCCAGGGTGATTTTCCCCAATTTCCCCAATCCCAGGGTGATTTCCCCCAATCTCAGGTCATTTTCCCCCCATTTTCCTCAATCCCAGGGTCATTTTCCCCATTTTCCCCAATCCCCATTTTCCCCAATCCCAGGGTGATTTCCCCCCAATCCCAGTGTGACTTCCCCCAATCCCAGGGTGATTTTCCCCATTTTCCCCAATCCCAGGGTGATTTTCCCCATTTTCCCCAATCCCAGGGTGATTTTCCCCAATCCCAGGGTGATTTTCCCCATTTTCCCCAATCCCAGGGTGATTTTCCCCAATCCCAGGGTGATTTTCCCCATTTTCCCCAGTCCCAGGGTGATTTCCCCCCAATCCCAGGGTGATTTCCCCCCAATCCCAGGTCATTTTCCCCCCATTTTCCCCAATCCCAGGGTGATTTTCCCCATTTTCCCCAATCCCAGGGTGATTTCCCCCAATCCCAGGGTGATTTCCCCCAATCCCAGGTCATTTTCCCCCCATTTTCCCCAATCCCAGGGTGATTTTCCCCATTTCCCCCAGTCCCAGGGTGATTTCCCCCAATCCCAGGGTGATTTTCCCCCAATCCCAGGTCATTTTCCCCCCATTTTCCCCAATCCCAGGGTGATTTTCCCCCAATCCAGGGTGATTTTCCCCATTTCCCCCAATCCCAGGGTGATTTCCCCCCAATCCCAGGGTGATTTTCCCCATTTCCCCCAATCCCAGGGTGATTTCCCCCCATTTTCCCCAATCCCAGGGTGATTTCCCCCCAATCCCAGGGTGATTTTCCCCATTTTCCCCAATCCCAGGGTGATTTCCCCCCATTTTCCCCAATCCCAGGGTGATTTTCCCCAATCCCAGGGTGATTTTCCCCATTTTCCCCAATCCCAGGGTGATTTTCCCCCAGTCCAGTCCCAGGTCATTTTCCCCAATCCCAGGGTGATTTCCCCCCATTTTCCCCAATCCCAGGGTGATTTTCCCCATTTTCCCCAATCCCAGGGTGATTTTCCCCCAATCCCAGGGTGATTTTCCCCATTTTCCCCAATCCCAGGGTGATTTTCCCCAATCCCAGGGTGATTTTCCCCATTTCCCCCAATCCCAGGGTGATTTTCCCCATTTTCCCCAATCCCAGGGTGATTTCCCCCCATTTTCCCCAATCCCAGGGTGATTTTCCCCATTTTCCCCAATCCCAGGGTGATTTTCCCCCAATCCCAGGGTGATTTTCCCCATTTTCCCCAATCCCAGGGTGATTTTCCCCCAATCCCAGGGTGATTTTCCCCATTTCCCCCAATCCCAGGGTGATTTTCCCCATTTTCCCCAATCCCAGGGTGATTTCCCCCCAATCCCAGGGTGATTTTCCCCAATCCCAGGGTGATTTTCCCCATTTTCCCCAATCCCAGGTCATTTTCCCCCCATTTTCCCCAATCCCAGGGTGATTTTCCCCATTTTCCCCAGTCCCAGGCACTCTGGAGCTCACCCACCTGGCCACGCTGAGCCCAGGCTTTGATCTTCCCAGCCATGCAGTTCCCTCTCCTGTAGGCCGAAGGAGTCCGTCAATGAATAACAAAGGGGCAGAAAGAATTTTTGAATTTTGCCTTTTTTTTTGTTTTGTTTTGTTTTTTTTTTTTTTTTTTCCTCCTGACAATTCCAAGGGAACCTCTCAGCCAACAACTCCAAACTCTGAGGTGCTCTCAGAACAATCTGACAACTAATGGAGGAATTGAGTCCATTGCAAATCTGGCACACTGGAGACAGCCAGGGATATTTTAGCTCTTCCAATAAAAAAAAAAATTAAAAAAAACAACAACAAAAAATATAAAAAAAAATCCCCAGCGCCTTTTTTTTTTTAAGATGAACTCAGGATTCAAAGTGGCTGCAAAAATGAGGCTCCATCTTCCACAGCTGGGGAAATTTCTAATTTTTTTTTTTTTTTTATTTTTTTTTAATTATTTAATTCAGTAAGTTGCAATTTCAGGATCTTCTGAGATTTCTTCACCTATTAAGAAAACACAAAAACCTTCCCCCGTCTTTATCACCTGTACAGTAAATTAAAAAAAAAAATAAAAAAACCAACCCCAAATTTGTGTGTATAAACCCAGAAATGTGTTTATACACACCCCACAGGGAGGGGACAGCACAACAAGGAGAAAAAGCAGCAAAAAAAAAAAAAAACCAAAAAAATCAGAATTTTGGGCCCATTTCCCACATCAATGTCTCACAGGGGGAGAAATGAGATTATTTGAGGGGTTTTGGATGAGGTGAGAGGGGATTTGGGGACACAGGGACAAGCACAGCCATCCCCACCCCTCACCCAAGGAAAAGCAGGAATTGGTTGGGGATTTTGGGCAGGAATTAAGGTGGGTTTTCCATCAAATATCCCAATTTTGCCATTTGTGCTGCTCCCTAATCCACCCATCCATCATTGGCTCCCCTCGGATGCAATCCTGCAGCTCATGGGGGTTTTGGTGCCACCAAAAATTGAGTTTTTTTTCACATGTATCCCATTTTTCTTCTAAAAATCTGATTTTTTAGGCTCCTTTTCCACACAACCTCGTAACCAAACCAGCTAAAATCCAACTAAAAGTCATTTTTACCCCTCAGACATTTCTGTGCAAAGGATTTCTCCCTCTTTGGGGAGGACAGAACTCAGTGAAATTGTTCTTTACAGCTTAAGAAGAAACAGTTTGAACCTTTTACTCACACAAACACTAGTGAATTTTCCCAGGATATTTTTTTTTTTTTTTTGGTTTGTTTTGGCCAAGGAATTTTCCCAAATCTAAAATAAAGAGAGGAAAAATTGGGTTCTCATATTAATTATTGGTTGTTTTTTTTTGTGCAGGGTTCCCTCTTGTTCTTTCCATCTCCACTTTTGCAACCTTCAAAAATCAGATTTTCCAGGGAATTTATTCCTAAAAATTCCTGGATATTTTCTTCTTGTGGAAGTTGAAGTTTTCCCAGGTGTTTTCCCCAGTGCTGTCAGGAGTTAAAATGAGATTTCGAGCCTGAATTCTTCTGGTTTTGCTGAAGGCACCACTGAAATCCTGGGAATGGGGGGGGGATAAAAGCAGGAATGGAAATTGGGATTTCCTTTCCTCAGGGATTTTCCACAACCTAAAAAAATGCAACATTTCCTGCATCCACCACCCTGAGGGGCAGGGAAAGAAAATCCCCCTGAGATTTCATTGCTTCAGGAATTCAATCAGCTTTTTTTGCCTTCCCACGTTTCAGTTCAGAGTTTGAATTTCCCTTCAAGAATTGGAATAAAACCTTAAAAATCTACGACAGCAACAGAAAAAAAAAATCAACCAAACCTCCCCCTCCAAAACCCTTCATATTTCTAAGCTTTATCAAGGTGATTTAATGATAAAAGTTAATTAAAAAAACTTTTAAAGCAGTGTCAAGGTGGCAATAAAAAAAAAAAATCTGAATAAAAATGAGTAACTCTGGTGCACTCAGCAGGTCTTGAATGAATTAATGAGGATTTTAAAGAATTTCTTGTCCAGAATTCCGTTAAAACTTTTGTAGGGAAATATTTTTTTTAAACAATTATTTGTTAAAAAAAAATTCTAAAAATCAAAAGTGCAGCAGCTGAGGGGCAGCAAAAACCAGGCCAAAAACCCAACACAACCTTTGGATTTTTTAAAGGGAAAATAAAGAAGTTTTTCTGCACCTCCCTGTGAGGAATTCTTGGATTTAAAACCCCTGAATTTCCCTGGAAAATCCTCTCCTGCTGCTTCAATCCTGCCTTAAATTCCTGATGATTCACCTCCTGTTTATCAGGTGACACAAGAAGGAAAAGCAGCAGGAATTCCACTTTTTGACCCTTTTTTTTAGCCTTTTTTTTTCTCTCTCCTCCAGCTTTTCCTCCTCAGGAATCAACTCCAACCCAAGGGAAGCTGCTACATCCACTCTTGAATAAAACAGAAATTAAAGAAAATTTATTTTCTTTTTTTTTTTTTTTTTTTTGTTTTTCCTGTATTTCTGAGCTCAACCCTAAAGCCTGGCAGAGATTTCCTGTGGCAATTTTTTCCCCCTCACAGGAATCTTTTCTTAAATCCCAAAAAATTGGATTTTCCCTGGATTTCACCTTGGAAAAAAGTCACTGGAGCTGGCAAGTGACACCACCAGGAAGTTTCACCTGGAAAATTCCTGCTCTGCTTCAGCTGTGCCCAAATCCAACCCCAAAATCCTTTATTTCCCCTGGAAACTCCCTTTTATTTATTTCTATTTTTTTATAGCCAAATAAAACCGGGTTTTTTTTAGGAAGTTCGACCCTGAGTGCAATTCCGGGAATACACTGGAGGCTCTGCAACAACAACAACAACAGCAAAAATCTCTTTTTGGCGTTTCCATAACAAAAATCGACGTCAGAAAGCAGAAATCTCTCAGCTCCAACCTTTAAAAAAACAAAAAAAACAAGAAAAAAAAAAACCCAAAAATTCAGCGAATGGCGTTGTTTTTAACAACCTCCGGGGGAATTCAGCCCGGCTGCATCCAGAGTTACTCAGCTCCTGAAGCTCCTTTAGGGAATGAGGAGGGACTACGTTAGAAATGCCCCTCAGACGCGTGGCTACAACAGGGAGGAAGGAGGTTTGACCTGAAAATGAGGAGATTTGACCTGAAAATGAGGAGATTTGACCTGAAAATGAGGAGATTTATCAAATATCTCTGCTGGGATCGTCAATTTGGAGAGGGGACGAGCGCTAAGGAAAGGCCTCGGGCCTGCCCCGGGCACGCAGCTCGCCCTCCCCAAAGCCCCGCGGGTCCAAAACCCGCCTCACCGCGGCTTTATTCCCACCGAACCTCACTAATCCCAGCGAACCCCACTAATCCCAGCGAACCCCATTAATCCCAGCGAACCCCACTAACCCCAGCGAACCCCACCTCGCCCCTCAGCGTCCCCCTCCCGCTGTGGGGACAGCGCGGGCGACGCGCGGCCTTGCGGAGGGAGCCGGGGCCGGGCCAGCACCACCCCCCCCACCCCGTCCCCCCCATCTCCCACCAGCCGCCGAGGGGCTCCGAAGCGCTCTATTTACGGTCGGTCAGGGAGTTTTACCGAGCCCCCGGGGGCCGCCGTGTCGCTGTCGCCGCGATCCGCCGGGGCCGCCGCTGCCGTGTCCCCGGTGCCCGGCTCAAAGATGGCGCCCGGCGCGCGCGCAGCCTCAGCGCGACCGCTGCCAAGATGGCGGCCGGAAGTGGCTTCACCCGCCCGACGGGAAGGGAGAGGGCGAGCGGGCGGCTGGGTGGGAGCGGGGCTGGATTTTGATGGATTTTGCCTTCCCCGCGCTTCAAAAATCCCTCAAAAACAGGACAAGGCTTTTCTTTATGAAGCGAACAGGATTGTGTTTCTCCAGCCTGCCGCGATCCGCCGAGGCCACCGCGTCCCGGTGCCCGGCTCAAAGATGGCGCCCTCTGCCAAGATAGCGGCCGGAAGTGGCTTCACCCGCCCGACAGGAATGAGGAGGGCGGGCAGGCGCCTGAGGCGGATCGAGGATGAATTTTGCTGTTTAGTTTTGCTTCCCCGGCATTCAAAAATCCTTCAAAAAGGGGACAAATCTTCGCCCTGTGAAGGGAACAAGATCGTTTTTCTACACCCTGCCGCGGCCGCTGCCTTGTCCCCGTGCCCGGCTCAAAGATGGCGCCCTCTGCCAAGATAGCGGCCGGAAGTGGCTTCACCCGCCCGACAGGAATGAGGAGGGCGGGCAGGCGCCTGAGGCGGATCGAGGATGAATTTTGCTGTTTATTTTTGCTTCCCCGCCATTCAAAAATCCTTCAAAAAGCCTCAAAAAGGGGACAAATCTTCGCCCTGTGAAGGGAACAAGATCGTTTTTCTACACCCTGCCGCGGCCGCCGCCGTGTCCTGGTGCCCGGCTCAAAGATGGCGCCCTCTGCTAAGATGGCGGCCGGAAGTGGCTTCACCCGCCGACAGGAATGAGGAGAATGGGCAGGCGCCTGAGGCGGATCGAGGATGAATTTTGCTGTTTATTTTTGCTTCCCGCCATTCAAAAATCCTTCAAAAAGCCTCAAAAAGGGGACAAATCTTCGCCCTGTGAAGGGAACAAGATCGTTTTTCTACACCCTGCCGCGGCCGCCGCCGTGTCCCAGTGCCCGGCTCAAGGATGGTGTCCTCTGCCAAGATGGCGGCCGGAAGTGGCTTCACCCGCCCGACAGGAATGAGGAGGGCGGGCAGGCAGGCGCCTGAGGCGGATCGAGGATGAATTTTGCTGTTTATTTTTGCTTCCCCGCCATTCAAAAATCCTTCAAAAAGCCTCAAAAAGGGGACAAATCTTCGCCCTGTGAAGGGAACAGGATTTTTATACAGTAAACCAGGATTTTTTTCTACACGCTGCCGCGGCCGCCGCCGTGTCCTGGTGCCCGGCTCAAAGATGGCGCCCCCGCCAAGATGGCGGCCGGAAGTGGCTTCACGCGCCCCACGGGGAGGTGAGGGCGGGCAGCTGAGGCGGAGCGGGGCCGGATTTTGCTGAGTTTTATTTTTGCTTCCCCACGCTTCAAAACTCCTCCAAAAAGCCTTAAAAAGGGGATAAATATTTTCCCTGCGCAGCGAACGGGGCCGTGCAGTGCCACGTCCTGGCCTTCCTTGTCACCTCCAGGGATAAAGGGACTCCAAAGCTCCCTGGGCGGGAATCCAGAGCATCCCTGTGGCTGCCCCGCTGCCTCTGATCCCTGTCCACGGAAAAGAATTTTCAATCTTTCAGGATGAATTCTGTGAAAAAAATTGCGTATTTTATGATTGGCTTTCCGCAAATGTTCCAATGAATATTATATGTGTGTGAAAAATGCATGTTATATGGCTCTACGCAGATATTTGCTATATGTATTATGCTGAAAGTTATGCTGCATTAACATTTTAATAATATAGTAAATGTAGTTTTGTAATCAAAATTAAGCATTAGTAGTTAAAATAGAAACTATGTGTGTGAGATATTTTTTTAGGAAAGGAGAAGATAATCAAGGAATTCTTCTCACAAAGATAACAATTACAGAAACCTCTACATTTTCCAGAGGAGAGGAATTTATGGCTTTCCATATCAACAGAAAAGAACTTCTTCAAGCCTGACTGAGACCCGAAGGCACCTGGGGATTAACAGAAACTTTTTCACAAGTACCAGACGAATTTCTTGTTTTAAATTAAATATATTCATAATCATGAAGTGTTTTGTACATGCAACAGGCTCCTGCTTTTCAGGTGATTCCTTTGCTCACAAGGCATCCGGACGTCCGGAATTCTTTGCTTTTCATTGTCTTGTAATTGTCCTAACTCTCAATTTTTATTACTCTAATTGTATTCCTATTTTTATAACCATTTCATTATTATTAAACTTTAACAATTTTAAAAACCAAGTGATTGGCGTTTTTCACATGTGTAACGTTGGAAAGTTGTGCTGTATTAATTCTCTCCAGTAGCGTGTTAAATGTATTTTTAGGTTATAACACAATGTTAAAATAGGAACTGTGCTGTGTAAGATGCTTTTAACCAGCTCAAGAAAGAGATGGGATAATCAAGGAATTCTTCTCACAGAGATAACAATTACAGAAATCCCTACATTTTCCAGAGGTGTCTGTACCAATTATTATAAATATATAAAAATAAATAAATATATTATTGCTCAACCTTCTGAACTCCCTCCTGACCTACATGGAGTCCGTACCAATTATTACCAATTATTATAAGTATAAATAAATAAATAAATAAATATATTATTGCTCAACCTTCTGAACTCCCTCCTGCCCCACGCGGCCTGTGTACCAATTATTATAAATATATAAAAATTAATATATAAATATAAATATAAATATTATTGCTCAACCTTCTGAACTCCCTCCTGACCTACACGGCCTCTGTACCAACTATTACCAATTATTACCAATTATTATAATTATATAGAAATAAATATATATATATATATTTTATTGCTCAACCTTCTGAACTCCCTCCTGCCCCACGCAGCCTCTCTACCAATTATTATAAATATATGTAAATAAATATAAATATAAATATAAATATAAATATTATTGCTCAACTGTCTGAACTCCCTCCTGCCCCACGCAGCCTCTCTACCAATTATTATAAATATATAAAAATAAATAAATATATTATTGCTCAACCGTCTGAACTCCCTCCTGCCCCACGCGGCCTCTCTACCAATTATTATAAATATATAAAAATAAATATATAAAAATAAATAAATATATTATTGCTCAACTTTCTGAACTCCCTCCTGCCCCACGCGGCCTCTGTACCAATTATTATAAATATATATAAATATATAACTATAACAATAACAATAACTATAACTATAAATATAAATATAAATATAAATATATATATTATTGCTCAACCGTCTGAACTCCCTCCTGCCCCATGCGGCCTCTCTACCAATTATTATAAATATATAAAAATAAATAAATATATTATTGCTCAACCGTCTGAACTCCCTCCTGCCCCATGCGGCCTCTCTACCAATTATTATAAATATATAAAAATAAATAAATATATTATTGCTCAACCGTCTGAACTCCCTCCTGCCCCACGCGGCCTGTGTACCAATTATTATAAATATATGTAAATAAATATATAAAAATAAATAAATATATTATTGCTCAACCATCTGAACTCCCTCCTGCCCCACGCGGCCTCTCTACCAATTATGACCAATTATTATAAATATATGTAAATAAACATCCGTGGGGCTCTTGGCAGCGATTTGGGCGCTCTGCTCGCGGGAGGAGCCCAGGGGAGCCTGCCTTGGGTGCCCTCCCCTCTTCCGGCCCCGCGGCTCCCGCGGAGCCTTTGGGACGCGCGGGCACCTTTTTATTCTCTGCATGCATCAACAGCCAAAAGTTTATTGATTCCAAACCCTTCCCTTCTCCCTCTTTGTTTCTTTTTTATTTTTTTTCTGCACCCCTCGAGCGCTCTGCTGCTTCCACGTTGGAGTTTGAGCTCTGCTTGGAGTCTGATTTCTCAGAAGAAGCCAACGGACAATTCATTCAGATTCTGTTTGTTTTGTTGGTGTTTTTTTTTTTTTTTTTTTGTTTTTTTTTTTTCTCCCAAGATCCATATAAATTACATGCAAAACATTGTACATAGAGATTAATATCAAAATGCAATACAGATCAGGTGCACTTTAAGCTGGACTCTAGGATATGGCAAACACACCAGGGTACATATTGCTTTGAAACCACCATTGTTTTGTTTTTTAAATGTCATGCATACCACATAATATTCAGTCTTTTGTTTTGTATTTTGGTTTTTTTTTTTTTTCCTTTTTTTCTCTCTCCCGTTTGTTTTTGTTTTTTTTTTTTTCATACAAAAATACCAGTGCTTATTATACTGAGTTACTTGAAAAAAAAAAAAAAAAAAAAAGAAAGAAAAAATCAGCTCCACGTGCCCTCTTCAAAAGAAAGTTTTTTTCTAGTTTTGTGAGAGCATCGGATAAATATATATACACACACATAAATGTTGAGTTCAGACTGTATATATATATATATTTATTGAAGGGGAGGAAATAAACTAAAGGCAGTTTTAGCCATGGGCTTTGCTGGATGAAAATCGGGGGGATTTGGGGAGAGCAGAGTCGGGGTGAGGGAGGGAAGAGCCAAAATTCCCGTTTGGGTGGAAAAGGAGCAGGAAAAGGATCCCCACATCCCGAGGGGATGATCTGGGGGTGCAGGAGACATTTTGGGTGAGGGAGGGGAGAGCCAAAATTCCCGTTTGGGTGGAAAAGGAGCAGGAAAAGGATTCCCCACATCCCGAGGGGATGATCTGGGGCTGCAGCTTCAGGCTCAGGGCGGGCTGGGGACGGAGCAGAAGCCCGTGCAGGCCTAGATGTCCCCCCAGAGAGGGACAAAAACCTTCTCGGGGTGGTGCCAGAGGGTGCCAGGAGCTGGCAGGGGCACCTGGAGGTGCCACCCTGTGTTTGGGACGGGGTTTGTGTCCCGCTGTCCCCTCAGGTCACCCTCAGAGAGGGGCCGAGGCCTCCAGGCCCGGGGCCTGAGGGGGGAAATGGCCGCCCATGCTAAAACCGCGGCTCGGTTTATTTCCTTCTTGGCAAAAACTTCACTTTATTGCACGGAAAAAAAACCTTTGTGGGGAGGGGGAAAAAAAAAAAATAAAAGAGAGAAGAAATTAAAACAACGAAACGCCCTCCCCACACCCTTCTCCCTGTGCAAATCATAAAAACCTCAGCAGGAGAAAGCCTCAAGAGCTGCGTGGCCAGCGAAGCCCGCGATGTCTTTGGTACCAATCCGCCAATTCCACGGAAAATCCACGGAAAATCCACGGAAAATCCGCAAATCCGCCCTGCTGGGATCAAGAACTGGATGCAGAAGGATGTTCAGAGTGTTTTAATAACAAAGCATTCCAAGGCAAGTCGATCACAAGGAGGAGGGAGGGGGTGGCTTTGCTCCCTGGCGCTGGCCCTCCCCTGCTCCGCGCGCACTCGTGGCAGTTCCAACCAAGCAAAAAAAAAAAAAAAAAAAAAAAAAAAACCCCGAAATTATTCATAATAATATATATTTATATGGATATTTATATCTCCCCCTAGTCAAGGCATGTTGCAGAAAGTCCCCAAAAGTCCGTGCCGCCGACCATGCCTTTTTTTTTTTGGAGCACCAATCTCCCCCAAATCTCTTTTCCTTTTTTTTTTTTTTTATTTTGCGTAATGTCCTCAATAACTTAAGCCAAGAGTCAGCTGCTGCCAGGATATCACTGAAACTTAACCCAAAAAAACAAAACTTTACAGGAAATCTGCACAAGAAACATTTATACTTGAAGCAACCAGCCATACACCAACATAATTTATAGATATTTATATAAAAAAAAACCCATTTGTGTCATCCAACTCACGGCTAGTAGAAAGATGGCTGCTCAGAGAAAAGGAAGCTGACTGGCATCCGATGGCTGAATTAATTAATCCACGGAATTAATTAAAGTGTCCCTTGCAACTGCCCTCAGGCAGCGGCTGAGGGACTCAAGATTTCTTTATTTTCTTTTTTTTCTTTAAACAAAATACATATGGCTGACGTAAAAATATCAGTTTCTGAGCTAAAGAAAACTAGATTTTTTTTTTCTCTTTTTTTTTTTTTTTTTTGCATAATATTTATATAGCATTATTTCTCCCTCCCCCCACTCCTAAAATGAAAAGTAGAACGACAAAAATAGAGCAAACTTAAAGGAACGACCAGACCCTTTGTGGCAAACCCTGCCAGTCACAGATTTCTGGGAGTGACTTTGAGAGCCTCCAAAGTTGGCTTGAAGTTGTTGTTGGTTTGAGTCTTTCTTCTTTTTTTTTTTTTTTTTTTTTAAATTTAATTTCTTTTTTTTTTCAACAGGTCTGAGGTATTAAAAAAATATCAAAAGGAAAAAAAAAAAAAAATTGGTGCATCCCCCCAAAAAGTATTTAATAAATATTTATGTAAGCTTGTAAGAACACCATATATTCTTTTTTTTTTTTTTTTTTTTGGTTTTTGCAAGTATTTAAAATAGAAAAAGTGATTTTTTTTTTGTCTTTTTTTTTTAAGCAACGTCACCTTTAGCACAGAACCAAAACCCCACAACCACCCCTCTTTTGGGTTTTTTTTTGTTGTTGTTTTTCCTGGTGTTTAACCCAAGATCCCCTCACTCCCCTGGGTTATTTTTTGGGGGGGAGGGAGGGCAGGAGGAGCCGGGCATGGGGTGGACACTGAATTTGCACTGGGGACGGGCAGTGGTGGCAATTTCTTCTTGCTGTTGGCAGTGAACGAAGCCCAGCTCGCCAGCACCAGCGTGGGACACTCGGGATATTCAGGATATTATTTGGGATTTTTGGGATCAAGACCTTTCCTCAGCAGGAACGAGCTGCTCCTTCCCTCCTCCTCCTCCTCCTCCTCCGGTGCCGGGGGCGAAGCGAAGACACTTGGTTTGTGTTGTGGTTTAAGGAACACTTAAATCTTGGCAAAGATTAAATCTGGGCCTGGCGTGGCAGGAGGTGCTGCAGGCAGTGCTCGGACAAGGCACGGGAGATTCCGCTGTGCGCTCCTGGTGGGACAGGGCAGGAGGAGAGCCCAGCCAGAGCCAGCCTTTCCCAAAAAAAAACCCAAAAAACCAAAAAAAAACAACCCTCACTCAGCCTTTGGAATCCCAGGGTTTGGAATCCCAGCCTTTGGAATCCCAGGGTTTGGAATCCCAGCTTTTGGAATCCCAGGGTTTGGAATCCCAGGGTTTGGAATCCCAGCATGTGGAATCCCAGCCTTTGGAATCCCAGGGTTTGGAATCCCAGGGTTTGGAATCCCAGCCTTTGGAATCCCAGGGTTTGGAATCCCAGGGTTTGGAATCCCAGCCTTTGGAATCCCAGCCTTTGGAATCCCAGGGTTTGGAATCCCAGGGTTTTCCCACCCAGGGGTGGGAATGACCTCGCTTCCAGCTCGTTCTCTCTGCTCCCGAGCCAGCCAGAGGGGATGGAGGAGAGCAGGGAGGTGGCAGAGCTTCCCCCAGGGCAAGGAGAAGCCCAAGCCCTGCTCCAGGGATGGCCAGAGGGACAATCCAGAGCCAGCTCCAAGGAAAGGGACTCTCCCTGGGTTATTCCCAGGGCTCAAGGGGAGGAGATGACCTCCGAAAAAAGCAGCACCTTCTCTGGGAGACCTGCAGCCATCCAAGCCAAACCTCCAGGAAAATCTGGCATCTCCCTGCCTTCCACTGGACCATGAGACAGCTGGATTGATCCCTCCCAGGATTCAGGAGGCCCTCAGCATTCTCCACTCAGCCTCCCACGGCTTTTGGGCACGGCTGGAGCCTCCTCCCGGATCACTGCGGGGCTGAGGGGTGCTGGACCCCAAGAGCACAGAAAAAAAAGGGCAAAAATCCCTCTGCTCAGGAGGGCAGGAGCTGGGAGAGCTGCAAAAATCCTCTCCCCAAGAGTTTCCCCCCTGAGGAAGAGCAGCAGAGAGGCCTCTCCTAGAGAAGGAGAAGAGAATTCCTACGGAAGAAGGCGCATCCCTCACATGGGGGGCTCTCCCCACCTTTTCCCTGGCAGTTTCACCTCCACCTTTGCAGGAAAATCAGAATCTCTCCCCTCCAGCAAGGTCAGAGCCAAGCCCCACCTTCGTTTCTCATCTCCCAGTTTGGAAAAAGAGAGAAAAAAACGTGTGGGCACACACAGAGGGGGAGCAGGAAAAAGCCCAGGTACCATTTTTCAAAGGTGGAAGACTGGTGGGCATCCCTGGATCTCTGAACCTTGGAGTAAACACCTTCCCCTGGCTGGGATTTTTTAGTTTATTCCTTAATTTTCACACTGGAGCAGTGACTGCCCCTCTCCACTTCCCACTGGGTAGGGGGGGGCAAATCCCACAAGCAAAGAGCAAACCCCAACGTTGGAAGAAAAAAAACCCCAAAACCACATGTGAAAAAAAAAAAATACCCACAAAAAAATAAAATCAAGTCACAAGTGCACCCCCAGCCTTCGGGCTGAGGGCGTGTAAGACTACAACAATTTGAATTTCCTTGGAACATGCATTTTTCCAAAGTGAAAAGCCCCTGGCTCCAGGTGCCTGGAGCCCAACTCTTGGAGAGGAAAGAACCTGGCAGCTTCCCCTGGGTGAGTACCACGGAAAATCAGGGATGGAGATGCACAATTGGTTTCTTGTTTTTTGTTTTTTTTTGGCTTAGCCTCTCTCCCAACACCCAGCGTGGTGGTACTCTGGTTCCCACTGCTAAATAACAGTAAAAAAAAAAAAAAAAAAAAAAAGAACAAAATGAAACAAAACAAAAAACAGATAAACACCCCCCCAACCCCCCAAAAAAAAAAACCCAAAAACCCCAGATGATGATACAGGCATGAGCAGTTTGACACGGAGTGACCGCAGCGTGTGATCAGTTACTGGTGCTGGGATCACACAGGGCTGAGGTGGATGAGGACGAGGAAGAGGAGGAGGAGGGGGAAATTCCAAGTTCTAAGGTCAAACAGAGGTCTCCAGGCTGTGGAAGGGGCTCCCGGGCTCGGGGAAGCTGAACTCGCTGTCCACGGCGTTGTTGTTCCTGTTGAGGGCTGTGGAGCCCCCCAGGCTGCCCCCACCTCGCTTTTGGAGTCCGTCAGGCTCGGGCTCGTCCTCGGTGCCGTCAAGGAATGGTGTCCGAGGCTCGTCTTCCTCCAGGATGAACTCTGGGTGAGTCATGAAGTTATGGATGGAGCTTCTGGATTCGGGTTTCTCGAGGCCTTCGTACAGGGAGCTACGGAACGCATTCACCACTTTGATCTGGGCGGCGCGGGGAGGGAAAAAAACAGGGTCAGTGGTGCTGCCAGAGGGCGGGGCTCGAGGGAGAAAGTGAAACGAAATGATGGAAGACAACCATCGAACAAAAAATAAAATAATAAAACAGCACGACCACAGCGACAAAATCACCACTGAACAGACAGCTCGGTCAAAAATGAGACATCTAACGGTGAACTGGGGTCAGAGTCAGGCACTACGGGGGTGGTGGGAACCCACCGGCTACGGGGCGGCCTCAGAAGCTGCAAGAAAAGACACAGGACGACTCAAAACCGCCACCCCAGCATCACCAGTCTGGACGGATGGAAGCCAAAACGAGTTAATTAGTCGTTAAATTTGTGTGTGGGTGTGCGCGCACGCGCCTCGGGGTGGACGGACACGAGGACAACGAACGAGGTGGGGGAACTACGGCTCCAAAAAGAGGTGGGTTAGGCAAACAGCGGGGGCAAACTCTACCGTGGGAGCCATGGGGGGGGGTTGGGAGGGTCCTTCCTACAGCTCTGGAAAGGAATGGGGCTTCCCAAAGGTGTTTCCAAGGTTTTTTGGAGCCCCTGGAAGCACGAGATCCAGGTGGGTGCCGTGAGGATCCACGTGAAGGTCCAGGCCCGTGTGGGGCTCCCCACACTGCTGGAGCTCTGGAGCCTTCCCTGCACCTGCAGGAGACACCCAGTGGTTTCCAAAGGCGGTTCCACTGGCCTGGAAAGATGGGAATTTGATGGAGCTGGCAGCCAATTCAGATTCTGTTGGATATTCTGAAGGAATTCCAGCCACACACACCATGCTGGGAAAGCCCTGGGGCGCAGCTCAAGCAGGAGATCCAGAGCAGCAGGGAATGGCTCTGCCACCCCCACTGCACTGCGAGGCAGAGCTCTGGGAACACACCTGGATGGTGGCTGCTCCCTCCAGATCCTCTGGAATTCCAGCCTCAAGCCCTTCCAGCTCTCAGATTTTGGCTCAGGTGGGTGACAAGTGTCACATCCCAGCTCTGCTGGGCCTCCAGGGAAGCAACAGAAGCCTCGGCTCTGTGGAGCAGAGCTGGTGTGGGACCAGATCTCCTCTCCCACACCCCTGGAGATTTGTCCAGCACCCCTGGAAGCAGCAGGGAAGGCTCCCTGGAGCAATTTCAGCCGTGTGCTGTGCTCAGTCTCCAGCTTTGCTCCTCCTCAGCTGCCTCCACCCGCTCCCCACCCCTGAGGAACATCCCCTGCCTGCTCCCACGGTGTCCCCGGGGGCTGAAACTGCAGCACAAACAGGAGGAGATCCACAGATCCCACAAAAGGGATTCCCTGTGGGAATCCTCCCTGCTGAGGGAGTGGAGGGGGAACGATGCAGAAATCCCCTTGGTGGTGAGGGAAATGAGGAGCTGTGGGTGTTCTGTGGGCTGCAGATGTGAGGGGGAGCAGGGAGCTCACCCCAAATCCTGGTGAGATGGGCTGGGCTAAGCTGTCCCTTTATTTGAACTGTCCCTATATTTGAACTGTCCCTGTACTTAAACTGTCCCTTTATTTAAACTGTCCCTTTATTTGAACTGTCCCTTTACTTAAACTGTCCCTATATTTAAACTGTCCCTTTATTTGAACTGTCCCTGTACTTAAACTGTCCCTTTATTTAAACTGTCCCTAGGTGTGGCACCCCTCCAGGTGGGAATTCACCCCCCCAGCACAGCCAAAAACCTCCTGAGGATCTTTGATCCCACAAGACCAGAGCAGGGAATTCCTTCCTTGTGCCTGGAACCCTGCAGTTCTCCCTGTCCCCTCTCACCAGGGATGCCCTTCCCGGTGTGTTTTGCACCTGGCTCGGGATCAGGAGGAATTTCCTGGCATGGGCTTGGCCCCAGGAGCTCCTGCACAGGGAGCAGGGCACACACCTGAGCTGGAGCACAGACACCGAGGGCATGAGCCTGGAGCACCACTGGCCTGGAAAAATGGGAATTTGAGGCAGCTGGGAACCAATTCAGAGCTGGATTTGTGCACTGATGACCTTGGATCAATTCAGGTGAACGCACAGGACAAGGGACACCACTGGGGCCACCTCAGACTGATCATCTGTCACATCAGCAACGACTTGAGAACAGCAAATCCTGAGTCCTAAAACATCAGCTGAATCAAGGAGAACGAATCAAACCAAGCCAAGGAGAGCCAGGGACTGCCAGAACCATGAGGAGGTGGCCAAGGAGAGCCAGGGACTACCAGAGCCACGAGGAGGTGGCCAAGGAGAGCCAGGGACTGCCAGAACCATGAGGAGGTGGCCAAGGAGAGCCCAGGGACTGCCAGAGCCACGAGGAGGTGGCCAAGGAGAGCCAGGGACTACCAGAGCCACGAGGAGGTGGCCAAGGAGAGCCCAGGGACTGCCAGAGCCACGAGGAGGTGGCCAAGGAGAGCCCAGGGCATTTCAGAGCCACAAGGAGGTGGCCAAGGAGAGCCCAGGGACTGCCAGAGCCACGAGGAGGTGGCCAAGGAGAGCCCAGGGACTGCCAGAACCATGAGGAGGTGGCATCTACAAGCTCAGATTTAGGAGCAGCTCCACAGAAGCCTCCCCCCACCTCTCATGTGGGACCAGGAGATCTCCTCTCCCAAGGAATCACCTCCAGAGCCCTGGAGATTTGTCCAGCACTGCCAGGAGCAGCAGGGAAGGCTCCTTGGAGCAATTCCAGGGAATCTGTGCTCAGTCTCCTGCTCAGCCCCCTCAAGGAGCTCCTGCTGCACCTTCCCTCAGATTTTCCTCCCTTCTCCATCACCTGCTGCGAGATGAATTCAGCTGTTCCCTCTCAAAGGAAGGGAACAGGGAGGAAATGTGTTCTGAATGAGGCAGGCAGCGCCAGCAAAGCCCAATTCCAGCCTGGAGCTGCCCCTCCCTCCCTCCCACGGCCCAGCTCCCGCCTCCTCTCCACCTGGAAGCTTCAAATGCAACCTCCAGGCTTGGAATTGATTCCCGTGAAACGTGAAACCTCCACGTGCTGGGGGGAATTACATCCCGTGCCCCTGGCTCTGCCCAGCTCCCTCAGCCCAGGGCAGAATTCCCGGCGGGGGCAGCTCGGCCCTGCCAAAACCTGAACATCAATTCCAGGAGGGACACAGCAAGTCCAGCCCTGGAAAAACTCATCCACGGGAGAGGGACACCACGGATCTGCGTGGAGGGAAGAGGGGATTTGGGAGAGAGAGAAGCAGCAGAGGGAAACAAGAGAAATCCAGGCAAGAAAACAGCAGGAAATTTGGAGACCTGGGTTAGCTCCTGGTGAAATTTGCACGAGCTATCCAAGTTTTCTATTCCCTCGCTGCAAAATGGGGAAAACGTGGATCCACAGACTGCAAAAAAAGCTGCATTTTGGTCTCATTCCCACCCCCCTCAAACCCTCTGCTCTCAGCCCCTCTAAGCAGATTTTATTCCATCAGAAAACCCTGGAGGTTTTCCCAGATGCAGGCGGGAGCAGGAGGCAGCTGTGCTGCTCCAGAATCACTGGGGTTAAACTCAATCAGCTGCCAGCCTCAGAGTCAGCTAAACAGAGAGAAAACAAAATTATCCCCAATTCTCTCTCCTCCCCCACAGTGCATAAACAGCGGAGCCTGAAAGCTCTCCAGAAAGTCACCGAGGGTATTTCTCTAATCAGAGGAGAACAGGGATAAGTGACTGTGCAATAAAAAAGCCAATTATCCAGCAGAGACACATTCCCTGCTCCCAGCCTGCAGACAGAATCCACGGCCACGTGCTCACCAGCCCCAACACCGAACACTCAGAGGGGTTCTACATCAGACAGGGCCTTTTTTGGGGGGTCTGGAAACCCAGGATCCAGCATTCCCATTGGTATCCAGCAGGAATGTGGCTTCCGTGCCCATTTCCATGCACAGTTGTGTGTCTGCACACCCTGAGATCCAGCACGTACAGAGCAGACCACAATGAACAGAGACAGAGCCCTGCACCAGACAGGGCCTTTTTTTTTGGAGTCTGAAAACCCAGTGCCAGATCCAGGACCCAGAATTCCCACTGGGATCCAGCAGGAATAGTGTTCCATGCCCCTTTTCCATGCAGAGCAGTGTCTGCACACCCTGAGATCCAGCATGTGCAGAGCAGCCTGTGATGAACAGAGAGGGCTGTTTTTTTGGGTCTGAAAACCCAGTGCCAGATCCAGGACCCAGAATTCCCACTGGGATCCAGCAGGAATTGTGTGTTCCATGCCCATTTCCATGCACAGTTGTGTGTCTGCACACCCTGAGATCCAGCACGTACAGAGCAGACCACAATGAACAGAGAGACAGAGCCCTGCACCAGACAGGGCTTTTTTTTTTTTGTGTCTGAAAACCCAGTGCCAGATCCAGGACCCAGCATTCCCAGATCCAGCAGGAATTGTGTGTTCCATGCCCCTTTTCCATGCAGAGCAGTGTCTGCACACCCTGGGATCCAGAGTGTGCAGAGCAAGGTGGGCACTGGGGATCCTCTGGCTGCCCTGGGCACCAGCAGAGCCCCGGGGATGTCCCCAGGGCAGCACAGGGATGTCCCCAGGCCGTGCAAGTCCCCAGGTGGGGACAGAGAGGGGGACAGCAGCCCCGAGGTGTCACCAGCTGAGCCACGGGCAGGGCTGTCCACAGGCAGCACCCACGGCAGGAGCAAATCCCGCTCAGCCAGCCCTGGGGACAGTCCCAGCGACCACTCTGCCTCCAGAAGATTTTAAGCAACTCCTCTGCCCATCCCTGGCGTGTCCCAGGGCCGGGCAGTGGGAAGAACCAGCAGGATTTGGGCTCAGCCTTGCCCTTCTCCCAGCAATGCTCGTGAACTCGGGGTTTTTTGAGCAAGAACTGCCAATTTTTGCCCGCCCTCAGGAGGGTGGACTCAAACACCAGCCCTGCAAAGGAGGAGAAGAGGTAAAACTGGAGGAAGCAACAAGGAACTGGGGGGGGAAAGGACCAGAAAGGTTCATAACTTTGTTAACAGCATTAAAAAACTGGGGTTTTGAAGGGTTTCCCGCCCCATCCTTCAGGTTTGGGACTGAGTGTGTGAGTCAAGGCTGAGAGGGAGAGAGAACAGGCTGGGTTAGGGGGATGCAGGTGCTCTCTGTGGTTATTAAAGTCATGCATTGTAATAGACCATCACTCACTGCCCGCAGGAGGAGATGCAGCAGCAGCAGCAACAGCAGAAGTGGTGGGAGTGGAATTGACGGAGGAAAGAGCTACATGGGTTGGGCTAGAAACATTTTTTACATCGTGGTGCTGGCTCACGATGGAAGGCTGTCTCCTGAGGGCTCCCTGCAAAGAGGAGGCGCCGGTCTGGAATGTGTAAACTACGTCCATCTGCAAAGAACCAGAGAGTGAGATAGCGACACCCGGCCAGGAACAGGGACAGGGACAGGGACAGGGGACAGGGGAGGGCGGGCAGACACACAGCAAGGAAGGAGGAGGATGGAGAGGCGAGGAAGAGGAGGAGGAAGGAGGAAAGAGCCCCAAATCCCACCCCACGCTCCCCGAAGCCCACGTGGGGTTTTTGCTGGTGGTGTTGGGGCGGAGCAGAGAGAGCGTCTGCCCTTCCCAGGGGAGCCAGAGCAGCAGGGTGGATCCCCCCACCAGGAAAAGGGCTGTGGTGGGAGGCAGTGGCAGAGGAAACACCTGGGGTTATCCCGAAAATCTGCAGGAGGAGCAGAGAGAGACAGAGAGGGTGGGCAGAGGTGCGAGTGGGCGGCTGGTGGAGAAGGGCTCCTGCTGCCTCAGCCCCGTGGGGCCGCTTTGGGGACGCTCCACGGGCTCCCCACGGCTCCTCTGGCAGCAGGAGATGTTCCAGCCCCTCTCCCAGGCCTCAGGGCTGCTGGGGATGCAGCACGGTTGCCCTGTGGATGTGTCCCCAAGGCTGGAGGAACTGAGCAGCACCTGGGGGCCACCCAAATCCTGGGTGATGCCAGCCCTGCGGCACCTTCCGGACACCTCCTGCAGCCCCAGCTCTGGCTGTGCAGGTGTTTCACACACGGCTCCGCTCCTGCCCCACTCCAATGTCCCTCTTCTCCCCTGGCCTGGGGGGAAGAGCCCTGTGCCCTTTTCAGACACCCCGAGTGGCGACAGGAGCCCCCCCAATGCTCAGAGGTTGGACCCTAAAGAGGCTCCAGGACGTTTCTCACGAGCTCCTCTCAGCTCCAGCACAGGGAAACACCCGGGAAGCTCCAGGCTCGGCCCCAGGGGCACCTGTGGCTCTGCAGCCCTTCAGAGCTCCCAGATTTCCAGCACACCCGCACCACTTCCAGAAGATCCTGGAAGCTCCCAGCATGTTCCTCATGTGAGTGAAGCACTGGTTACCCCCACAGAGAGCCCGGCTGCCCCTCGGGGCTCACAGCCGGCCGGGAACCGAGGCTGAGCGTCACCTTGAAGCCATCGAGGTGACACCGTGGAGGTGGCAGCTCCCAGAGAAGGGAAGTTAACTCTGCCCCAGCCCCTGTCCCCGTTTGTTTGTCACAGGGACAGTGGAGGAACAAAGGTGACCCAGCAGCTCTGCTCAGGGACACCAGGACTTCCCTCCGTGGGACAGCTCTGCCCTGGCCTCCAGGAGAAGTGAGGGGCTCGGAGCTCTCCCTGCTTGTTGGGAGCAAAAAAACACCCTTTTGAGGTGGGGAAAAAGGAAAAAAATCAGGGAAAGCAGTCAGGGAAAACCAAGTGATATAAAAAGAAGACCGAGAGATTTTCTCCCCTCGTGTGCCGTGGGGCTGAGCTCCGGGGAGCTGGCACAGAGGGGTGGCACACGGAGCCACAGCAGGGAGGCTCTGCTGCTGGCAGAGATCCCTGCTGGGCACATTCCCACTGGGAACAGCATCCCAGCAGCCAGCAAAGCACGGCAGAGCCTCCGTGCAGCCCTCACAGCCTCCTGTGCTGCAGAGGTGACCATCGGTGGCACGTCCAGCCTCCTGCTGACCAGCAGCACAGCGTCTGCAGCAGAACTGCCTCCCCCCACCCCCAGCTGCCCCAAAATCCAGGTTTTCCTGACTCCCTGGAAAGGCACAGGTGGAAGCCTGGCCCGGGAGGCGACGGCATCGGCGAGCAGCAGCTTTCACCCCTGCAGGGGGAGAGAGAGGAGGAGACACAGCAGGCAGAGCCCCCCCGGCCCCGCTGCCCCCCCAGTACCTGGGTCTGGATCCTGTTGAGCCCCCGGAACCACAGGATCTGCCCCCGCCGCAGCTCCATCTCCGCGTGGTCGATCTCGTCCACGTCCTCGGGCAGCTCCTCCTCGGGGATCTCCTCCTTGGTGATGCCGTGCCCGGCTTCCTTCAGGAACTTCAGGTGGCTCGTGGGGACGGTGCAGATCAGCTGGGGACGTTCAGGGACACAGCAGTGACTTAGCCTGAGGTCGTGGTGAGGCCTCAGCGTTTAGGTTTTGTGTTTTTCAGATTCTGCGTGGGGCTGGGCTTGGTATTAAGTCTTGGTAAGCTCTCTTCACAGAGTAGGGAGACAAAACAATTCCTGCTCTATGATCCAAATTTCAAATGATCAAAATCTCAGGCCCAAAAGCATTAACAGTGTGGACTGAAGAGAGAAAAACAAGCAGGATGGGGCTGCATGGGCTAAAGCTGGAATTGGACAATTAACTCCAAGATGCAAATGAACCAGAACTTATAAAAGTCAGAGACCCCGTGACCGGTTGTGCATTTTGTGACCATTTGGGTCCATCTTGGGACCATTTTGGGTCCATCTTGGGTTCATTTTGTGGCTATTTGGGTCCACCTTGGGTTCATTTTGGGACCATTTTTGTTCATCTCGGGTGCAGCCCTGGCTGGGCTCTTGTGCTGCCCAAGGTGGGTCCATTGAGGAGATCCTTTGAATAAATCCCTGCTTTATTCCTTAGCCCTGTCCAGCCTCTGCTCTAGCTCAGCCTTCTCAAGGCAGCAGTTCCAGTGCCACCAGCCCGGGGGAGCTGCCAGGACCCAGTGGGAGCACTGGGAATGTCCCTGTCACTGCTGGCCGTGTCCCTCTGCAGCAGGAGGAGACTGAGGAGGGGACCAGCGACCTCCTCTCCTGCTGCTGGGCTGGGTTGGGGCATCAGCCCCTTCCTAAACACCTTCCTAAGGAGCTGCCCTGCAGAAAAACCAGGGAGAACAAGGGCAGGGAGGGACAGATGGGGCAGGATTTTGGGATTGGCATTACCTGGCCCCACAGGAGCTCTCCCACTCCGATGAAAATGCACCAGAACCACTGGCTCAGGGTGAGCCCGGAGCAGCTGAAGGGCTTCCCACCAAACTCCACGATGATGATCTGCAGCACACGAGACAAGAGTCACACCCTGGGCATGGAAAGGCCCCCTTGGGCCACACTTTTCCCTCTCTGCTGGGATTACAAGAGGAGCAAGGACTTCACATCCAGGCTGGGAATTTTAGGAGCGAGGACCTCACTCACTTTCAGGCTGGGAATTTTGTGTAACAGCAGAGAGGTGCAAAGACCTCTCATCCAGACTGGAAAATTTATGGGACACCAGAAAAGAGCAGGGACCTCACATCCAGGCTGGGAACTTTATGAAACACATCCCAAAATACTCTAGACCCCAAATCCTGAAATCCCAGGATGTTTTGGACTGCAAAGGATTTAAAGCCCACCCAGATCCATGCACAGGGACACCTTCCACCAGCTCAGGTCACTCTGAGCTCCACCCAACCCAGCCTTGAGCATTTCTAGGGTGCCTTCCCAGGCCTTGCTTCGAGGAGTTTTGAGAAAGCTCAGAGAAAGAATTAAAACCATCCTGCAGCTGGTGTTTTGAAGGTGGTGTTTACTTGTACGAGGTGCAAGAAGGGTGTTGTTCCTAATTAGGCCACGGTGTGAGGGGTGTTGATTAAGGGGTGTTGATTAAGGACCAGTGAGGTCCGACTTTCTCGGAATTGTCCATAAAAGATTGTGTGGTTTCTAATAAACTTGCTTTTTGCCTTCTGAGAACTTGAAGTCTACGTCGCTTTATTCACCCGTCCTTAATACAACAGCGACGCCCTGGCAACCCTTCAGACAGGATAAAAAAAGCACCAAACCAGAGTTTTCCACCATAGAGGAATTCCCAAAGCCTGATCCAGCACATTGCCTGCAATTGGGGTGAAAAACTGTGAGGAAAACCAAATCCTGGGGCTCCCATGGCTCTCCTGGATCCAGGAGAGACACCAGGACAGGGCAGGTCCCTGCTCTGGCACCTCCAAGGAATTCCCAACTGTAGATATTCTCAGTTCAGTCAGAGAGAAAAAGAGAAAGATTTCTGCCAGGCTACGCCTGGGAAGAAGTCCCAGAGGAATATAAACAATCTGTTCTCTTGCTTTCCATTCATATTGTTTATAGATCTGTTCTACCACACTGACCCGAGTCCAGCGTGCCAATCAGGTGAAATGTTTTTACTCTAAGACCAATGGAATGAACGTTCACGATGTTCTCTACGAAAGAGAGAGGTGCTTTTGAATAAAGGCTCATTCTTTACCTTCTGAAGATGGAGTCTCTTCATTCCCATCCCTGCCTCAACAGCAACACCCAACCCCTTGCTCAGACCCAAACCCAACACTCTACAAAAATTCCTTTTTGGGTTTTTAGTCCATCCCACAGATTTGGACAAGCGTTCCCATGGTGTGGAAGCAATCCCAGTGGAATAACCCCCGGAGCAAAGGAAACCCCCCAGGCTGGGGTCACCTGGGCCAGGAAGGTGCCCAGCACCACGGTGCAGAAGATGGGGTTGCGGTAGATGGCCTCGAAGACGTTCCTCTCGCCGTGGATCTTGCGGGCGTTGATCTCGTTGAAGAGCTGCATCATCACGAAGGTGTTGAAGACGATGGTGTAGTGCTCCGTGGGGGGAGAGTGCAGGGGCGCGTTCCGGCCGCTGTCGATGTCGAAAAACTTCTCCCCTGAGCAGAGAAAAGGGGTTTGGGGAAGGGAAGATTTCTCTTCTTCCCTTTTTCCTTTTTTCCCTTTCCCTTTTCCCTTTCCTTTTCCTTTTTTCCCTTTCCCTTTCTTTTCCATTTTCCTTTTGCCTTTCCTTTTCTCCTTCCCCTTTCCTTTTCCGTTTTCCCTTTCCTTTTCCCCATTCCCTTTTTCTCTTACCTTTTCCTTTTCCCCTTTCCCTTTCCTTTTCCCCTCTTCCCTTTCTTTTCCTTTTTTCTCTTTCCTTTTCCCCTTTCCTTCTCCTTTTCTCCTTTTCCTTTTCCCTTCCCCTTTCCTTTTCTCCTCTTCCCTTTCTTTTTCCTTTTTTCTCTTTCCTTTTTCCCTTTCCTTCTTTTCTCCTTTTCCTTTTCCCCTTTCCCTTTCCTTTTCTCCTCTTCCCTTTCTTTTTCCTTTTTTCTCTTTCCTTTTCCCCTTTCCTTCTCCTTTTCTCCTTTTCCCCTTTCCCTTTCCTTTTCTCCTCTTCCCTTTCTTTTTCCTTTTTTCTCTTTCCTTTTTCCCTTCCCTTTTCCTTTTCTCCTTTTCCTTTTCCCCTTTCCTTTTCCCTCCTTTCCTTTCCTTTCCTTTCCTTTCCTTTCCTTTCCTTTCCTTTCCTTTCCTTTCCTTTCCTTTCCTTTCCTTTCCTTTCCTTTCCTTTCCTTTCCTTTCCTTTCCTTTCCTTTCCTTTCCTTTCCTTTCCTTTCCTTTCCTTTCCTTTCCTTTCCTTTCCTTTCCTTTCCTTTCCTTTCCTTTCCTTTCCTTTCCTTTCCTTTCCTTTCCTTTCCTTTCCTTTCCTTTCCTTTCCTTTCCCTTTCCCTTTCCCTTTCCCTTTCCCTTTCCCTTTCCCTTTCCCTTTCCTTTTCCCCCCTTCCCTTTCCTTTTCCCCATTTCCTCTTTCCCCTTTCCCTTTCCTTCACCTTTTTCCCCTTCCCTTCCCCCGTTTCCCGTCCCGGCCAGGCCGCGCTGGCGCTGCGCCCTCACCGGCGAAGAGCAGGGTGAAGATGATGGTGAGCTGGTAGACGGCGTGGCCCAGGATGTTTTTCATCATGGTGCGGGAGATGAGCGGCTTGTTGCGCCCGTAGGGTTTGCGCAGCAGCAGCGACTCCGACGGCGGCTCCGTGGCCAGCGCCAGCGAGGCGAACGTGTCCATGATCAGGTTCACCCACAGCATCTGCACGGCCTTCAGGGGGGAGTCCTGAGGGGGGAGAACAGTCACACCACCAAAATAAACCTTTCTTCCCTCTTTGTTTCGCTCTCCTCCTGAAGAGAACTCCAAAATCTCTTCAAAACTCCAAAAAACTCTTGGGTACTCAACACCTTCCTAAAACATTCCCAAGAATTTGTCCTTTGCTCCATGGCCTTCAGGGGAGAGTCCTGAGGAGGGAGAACAGTCACACCACCAAAATAAACCTTTCTTCCCTCTTTGTTTCACTCTCCTCCTAAAGAGAGCTCCAAAATAACTCTTGGGTATTTAACACCTTCCGAAAACATCTCCAAATATTTCTCCTTTGCTCCAAGCTCTCTGCACAGTCTTTAGGGGAGAGTCCTGCAGGTAGAGACTGGGAGAACATGTCAACACGACCAAAATAAACCTTTCTTCCCTCTTTGTTTCACTCTCCTCCCAAAGAGAGCTCCAAAATCACTCTTGGGTATTTAACACCTTCCGAAAACATCCCCAATTATTTCTCATTTGCTCCAACTCCCCGCACGTGACCAAAATAAACCTTTTTTTTTCCTCTCTTTGTCTCACTCTCCTCCTGAAAACCTCTCCCAGAATTGCTCTGGGGTGTTTAAAACACTCCCCAAGATATTCCTTCTTTTCTCTGAGACCCCCCCGCAGTGTCCCACCCATACCCAGGTGAGCTCACCTGGGTGATGCAGGCGCCGGTGAAGGCCACGATGACGGCCACCACGTTGACGGTGAGCTGGAACTGCAGGAACTTGGAGATGCTGTCGTAGACGTTGCGGCCCCACATGACGGCCTTGACGATGCTGGTGAAGTTGTCATCGGTCAGGATGATGTCCGAGGCCTCCTTGGCCACGTCCGTGCCCGCGATGCCCTTGGGGACAAAGCTGGGGGTGAGCGACGGTGCCAGGGACGTTCCCAGCAGGAAAAGCCCCTGGGGCCAGTGCCAATCTCTGCTCCAGAGCCTTCAAGGACAGGCTCTGAGGTAGCCCAGCTTTCCCAGACAGAGCCACGGTGCAGAAAAGCTGGGAAACAGCTGGGAAACAGCCAGGAAATAACCAGGAAAATGACAGGAAAATGACAGGAAAACAGACAGGAAAACAGACAGGAAAATGCCAGAAAACTGACAGGAAAACTGTCAGGAAACAGTTGGGAAACAGACAGAAAACTGACAGGAAAACAGACAGGAAACAGTTGGGAAACAGCCAGAAAACAGCCAGAAAACAGCCAGAAAACAGCCAGGAAACAGCCAGGAAACAGCCAGGAAAACTGACAGGAAAACTGACAGGAAAACTGACAGGAAACAGCTGGAAAAAAGCTGGAAATCTGCTGGAAAACAGCTGGGAAAATGCTGGGAAACAGATGGAAAATGGCCAGAAAACAAGCTGGGAAAACAGCTGGGAAACAGCTGGAAAACAGACGGGAAAACAGCTGGAAAACAGCTGGAAAACAGCTCCCTCCTCATGCCAGGAATTGACTCCATTCCGGGCTGGGCATCTCTGCTGGGAGCCCAAAGGAGAGAGAGCTCAGCCCGGAGGTTTCTGCCCCAGCCCCGGGCTGAGAAGGGCCCCACAGCTTCCCAAAAATCCCCAAAAATCCCCGGCAGCATCTCCAGGGCAGCGGGCCGGGCTGCGCTTCCCGGAGCCGGCACAGCGAGGCGCTCGCCCCGCAGGAATTCCATGCAGGAATTCCATGCAGGAATTCCAAGCCGTGCCCAAAACGAGCCCATTCCTGGCATTTTCCCGGATTCCCCAGATCCCAATCCCACCTCAAAGGGGAAATCCCTGCCCGTTGCAGTGCATGGGGTTTAGGGGAACAGCCTTCCCTGCTCCTGGAATTGTGTTTGGATGTCCAGCACATTCCTAAAAACATTTCCCAAAAGTCTCTCATTTGCTCAAAGCTCCCTGTGCAGCCTCCCCCCACCCAGCTCCTGCTCACATCCCTAAAATTAATCCACAGGGAACCTGTTAAAAACAACAGGTTTAATTCTCTGCTCCTTTCAGACAGGATAAAAAAGCATCAAACGAGTTTTCCACCATAAAGAAATTCCCAAAGCCTGATCCAGCACATTGCCTGCAATTGGGGTGAGAAACTGTGAGGAAAACCAAATCCTGGGGCTCCCATGGCTCTCCTGGATCCAGGAGAGACACCAGGACAGGGCAGGTCCCTGCTCTGGCACCTCCAAGGAATTCCCAACCCCTTGCTCAGACCCAAACCCAACATCCTAAGAAAATTCCTTTTTGGGGTTTTTAGTCCATCCCATAGATTTGCAAAAGAGTTTCCATGGTCTGGAAGCAATCCCAGTGGAATAACCCATGGAGCAAAGGAAACCCCCCGGGCTGGCCCTACCATGGCAAAGCCAACGTCTGCCTTCTTCAGGGCTGGGCCGTCGTTGGTCCCGTCCCCCGTCACAGCCACCACCTGCCTCTGGTCACCCACGGTGCTGTCGATGATTCCTGCCATGGAAACGAGAAATTGAACCCCAAGGGAAGGATCCCAGCCTGGATCAGGCTGGGAAAACGCCAGGGAGGAGCCCCTGGGGAGGGCAGTGCCCACCTTTCACCAGGGTGTGCTTGTCTGTGGGCGAGGAGCGCGCCAGCACCCGCAGCTTGGGCCAGATCTTGTCCAGCTGCTCCTGCTCCACCTGCAGGACCAGGAAAGGGGAAGTGATTCCCCCCCAGGAATCTTCTGTCCCACCAGAGAGCAAATCCCAACTGGGACGGGACAGTGGCTTCACCCCAAACACTGCTGAGCACCCCAGCAGCTTCCTGATGCAAGGAAATGAGGAAAACCCAGAAGGATTTGGGAAATTCAGCAGGATTTGGGAAATTCAGCAGGACTAGGAGAACCCAGAACGACTTGGGAAACCCATTAGTATTTGGGAAACTCCTCAGGATTTCGGAAATCCAGCAGGATCTGGAAAACCCAGCAGGATCTGGAAAATCCAGCAGGATTCAGCAAACCCATCAGGATTCTGAAAACCCATCAGGATTTGAGAAACCTCTGAGGATTTGGGAAACCCAGCAGGATCTGGGAAACCCAGCAGGATTCTGAAAACCCCTCAGGATTCTGAAAACCCATCAGGATTCGGGAAACCCATCAGGATTCGGGAAACCCATCAGGATTTGGGAAACCCCTCAGGATTTGGGAAACCCCTCAGGATTTGGGGCTTTGTGCTGCTGCAGAAGCCTCCCTGCCCCGTGCAGAGCAGAGCTCTCCCACCTCTCCCTTCTCGTTGCGGATGAGCCGGTTGAACTCCTTCCCCTCCAGGCACAGGAAGTCCTCCCCGGGCAGCAGGATGCCACACTTGGTGGCGATGGCACGGGCAGTGTTGATGTTGTCCCCTGTCACCATGCGGACGGTGATGCCCGCGCGCTGGCACTTCAGGATGGCGTCGGGCACCTGGGGACAGGGACAGGCTTGGCACTGGGAGCGCCGGGAGCGAGGCAGCTCCTCGTCCCTAAAAGGATCTGGAAAGGGCTCTGGAGGGGTGTGGGAGCTGCATCTGCCACCCCAAGGGGAAGGGACCTCGCTGCCACCTGGCTGTCACCTCCCTGGGTGACAAGGCATGGACAGGCCGTCCATAAAGGCAGGAATTTCATCCTCTCCCACCCCTCTAATGGGTTTATCCACCAGGGAGCAGTGGGGGAAGAGAGGAAATTGGAGTGAGCAATGAGCAAATCGAATCAGGAGCCTCCAGAGCCGCTGCAGCCAGGGGATCTGTAATGCAATTCCCAGATTTCCAGATCCCTGAACATCTCATCAGGGAGCAGGGGAGCAGCGAGGAGAGCTCCAAACTGCATCCAGAGGCAGGAACAGGGGGATTATTGCATTAGCCCAGCACACAGCTCAGAGGGAAAACCAGCTCCAGGAGCCTAGGGATTCTTCCTGGCTGTTTCCATCCACGTTTGGCGCAGCCTGGAGCAGCACAGACCCCAATGACTGGGAATTTTGGGTGGGAACACGCTGCCATGGCGTTGTTTAGTCCAAAAAATGGGAGAGAAATGCCCACAGCAGGGAGCTGGGGGCACAGCAGGGATGGGCAGAGAGGAGCTGCTGGAATTCCTGAGGGGATCACGGCCCTGAGCAGCAGGAAAAGGGCCGGGAAGAGCACAGGAGAGGGGGCTCAGGTGGGATTTGGTACCTCGGGCCGTACGGGATCCTCGATCCCCACCACAGCGATGCAGGTCAGGTCAGACAGGATCTCGTTCTCGCTGTCCCAGTCGGGCTCCGCGTCCGCAGGGAAATCCCGGAATGCCAGGCAGATGGTCCTGAGCCCGTGGCAGGCCATGGGCTCGATCACCTTCTTCACCATCTCGTCCCTGTCCTTCACCTTGAACACCCGCGGCTCGCCGTTCTTGTCCAGGATCTTGGTGCACCTGAGGGGACCGGGAGGTGAGGCAGTGTCACGTTCCTGGCACCCCATCCACAAAAAAGGGGCTGTTCCTTTTTCACAGCCCCCTCCAGATTTCCTAAATCCACCCAAAAACCACTCAGCACATTCCTGGCACCCCCTCTACACAAAGGGGCCATCCCTTTTTCACAGCCCCCTCCAGATTACCTAAACCTACCCAAAAACCACTCGGCACATTCCCCACACCCCATCCACAAAAGTTGCACATTCCCATTCCACAACTCCCTCCAACTTTCCCAAACCCACCCAAAAACCACTCGGCACATTTCTGTCACCCAATTTCCAAAAGGGGTACATTCCCATTCCACAAGTCCCTCCAACTTTCCCAAACCCACCCAAAAACCACTTGACACATTCCTGACACCCCATCTACAAAAAGGGACTATCCCTTTCTCACAGCCCCCTCCAACTTTCCCAAACCCACCCAAAAAACACTCGGCACATTCCTGGCACCCCATCTACAAAAAGGAGCACATTCCCTTTCTCACAGCCCCCTCCAACTTTCCCAAACCCGCCCAAAAACCATTCCTGGCACCCCGTCTGGACATCCCCCTTTCCCTCCAGCTTCCCCAAACCCACCCAAACCCCACCGGGCACCTCCCAACACCCACCCCCCATCCCCCCTTGGCCTGTGGGGCAGCCAGACCCCATCGATCCCCCCGGGCTGGTAAATCCAGCAGGATTTACTTGCGCAGGATGATCTCGGAGGCGCCCTTGCTGTACATGCGGAAGCCGCCGCCGCTGTTCCTCAGCACGGTGCTCATGGACTTGCGCACGGAGTTGAAGGTGTAGACCTTGTAGAGCTTCTCCTCGGGCACCTCGTTGCGCACGGCCTGGTAGTCCTGCTTCAGGTCCAGCACGAAGCCCAGCAGGGCACACTCGGTCTTGTTGCCCACCTGGCGGGGCAGCCCTCCCTCCTTCTCCGGTGGCTGCAAAAAGGATGGAGAAGCGATGCCAACCCGGGCATGGAGCAGGATGGCGTGGCAAGAACATTTCTCTCTCTCTCAGGATTTTTCATAGAGGAGCACAGAGGAAAGAAAGAGAAAACCATTTCTATTTCTGCTCCTTGTTTTTCCCACGTGGAATGTGTTTGGAGAATTGTTTCCCTGGGGTGGTTGCTTGGTTGGAGTCTGGTGAGGATTGTTTGAGCCTGGTGGCCAATCCAATCCAACCCAACCCAATCCAATCCAATCCAATCCAATCCAACCCAATCCAATCCAACCCAATCCAATCCAACCCAATCCAATCCAACCCAATCCAACCCAACCCAATCCAATCCAATCCAATCCAATCCAATCCAATCCAATCCAATCCAATCCAATCCACCTGTGGCTGGACTCTCAGAGAGGGCCACGAGTTGTAGTTAGTTAGAGATGGTAGTTAGAACATTGTAGTTTTAGTATCTCCTTTGAATAGTATATTAATGTATTACAGTAGAGTTATAATAAAGAAATCATTCAGCCTCCTGAACTGGAGTCAGACATCAGCATTTCCTCCCACTGGGTTCACCTGCATTTACAATAGGATGGAATGATGGATGGAGTGATGCCTTAAGTTTTAGCTTTCATATTTTCCAGACTCTGTGCTGCATTAATAAATAACTCTGAACTGCACAAGTTCTCCTCGCAGCTCAGGCACACAGAACAATCCTTTTCCAGCCCCACAGCCAAGGACACCACTGCAGCTTCAGCCCCAAAAAGTGCAAACAGCAGGGAATGGAGCAGAGCAACCTGGGAGGATGGGACTGCATCACCTGGAGCTGGAATTGGACAATGAACCCCAACATGGAAATGGACCAGAACTTATAAAAGTGTCAAAACTTGTGACTCTGAGTCCATCTTGGGTGGAGCCATGGTCAGGTTCTTGTACTGCCCAAGGTGTATCCTTGAAGATTCACCTTGGGCAGGTAGGACAGGGGACAAGGTGAGGGGACATCGGGGACAGGGACAGCCCTTCCCCAGCAGCTCTGGGATCACTGTCACAATATTTTAATAAATCCCTACTTTATTCCTTTAACTCTGTCCAGCCTCTGTTCTAGGCACCCTCTCAAGGCATCAGGACACCACCAAGCTCTGGTGCTGCAGCTCACCAGGATTTTGGAGGTGTAGGCAGAGTTGATGGCCACGCCGTGGACGATGAGGTCCAGGATTTTGGGCAGGATGGCCTCGGGGTCGGGGATCTGGCGGTAGTGGGTGTCCCCCACGTAGGCCTGCACCACGGTCATGCGGTTCATGGTCAGCGTGCCCGTCTTGTCCGAGCAGATGGCCGTGGCGTTGCCCATGGTCTCGCACGCGTCCAGGTGCCTCACCAGGTTGTTGTCCTTCATCATTTTCTGCAAGCACCCAGAAGGTCAGGGCTGACCTCACCCCAGTCACCCCCGTCTCCCTCCTCAGCCCCAGGCCTCACCTTGACGGAGTAGGCCAGCGAGATGGTGACGGCCAGCGGGAGCCCCTCGGGCACGGCCACCACCAGCACGGTGACGCCGATGATGAAGAACTTGACGAAGTACTGGATGTAGATGGGGGTGCACTCGGCCAGCCAGGGCCGCTTCTGCACCCCGAAGGTGTCGATGACGAAGTAGAGCACCAAGATGATGACGGTGATGGCCGACATGATCAGCCCTGGGGACGAGGACGAGGTGAGGGGACACAGGGGACAGGGACAGCCCTTCCCCACCAGCTCTGGGGACACGGGATGGGGACAAGGATGAGGTGAAGGGACACAGGACAGGGACAGCCCTTCCCCACCAGCTCTGGGGACACTGGGGACAGGGACAGCCCTTCCTCACCAGCTCTGGGAACAATGGGGACAGGGATAGCCCCTCCTCACCAGCTCTGGGGACACAAGGGGTGGGGACAAGGATGAGGTGAAAGGATACAGGACAGGGACAGCCCTTCCCCACCAGCTCTGGGGACACTGAGGACAAGCACAGCCCTTCCCCACCAACGCTGGGGTCACTGGGGACAGGGACAACCCTTCCCCACCAGCTCTGGGGACACAGGGGACAGGGACAGCCCTTCCCCACCAGCTCTGGGGTCGCTGGGGACAGGGACAGCCCTAACCCAGCAGCTCTGGGGTCACTGTCACTGTCAGTGTCACTGTCACTCACCTGCCTTCCCGATCTGCACCGCCAGGCGCGTGAGCTTCCCCTGCAGCACCGACTTCTCCTTCTTGGGCACCTTCACCTTCTTCTTCTCCTTCTCCTCGTTCTCCACCCCCTCCTGGCTCTTCAGGGGCTGGATCTCTAAGGCCACACCATCCTGAGTTTTAGCTACAGCCCGGGGGGCAAAACAAGACACCACGTGTGAACAGGAGAGACCCAGGCCAGCCTGGAGGACACCACTGAGGAGGATGGTGGTGGCAGAGAGAGAGAGAGAGAGAAATCCAGGACAAGAACCACTCCCGACCACACACGCGTCCGAGCACATGGAAGCTCCGTGTCCAGGGCCCTGCCACCTCTCTCCGGGGTGGTTTTCTGTCATCTACCCCCTGCCCACGGATAAGGGATCCTCAGAGGTGACTCTGCAAGAGACCCTCTAGGCCAGATTTTGGGGTCTCTTCCGGCCTCTAAGCCTGCGGAGGACTGGGAGCGCTTTGGGATGAGCCCAGAGATGCTCCAGTGCCCCCAGTCCCTCGATGAGTGCCCCCAGTTCCCCCGGTGCCACCTCTGCAGTGCCCTGTGGGCAGCCCAGCGGGAACCACTCGCCAGGGAAGCGACTGAGGGGGTGAGATGGAGGGGAGGGTTAGAGATTGGGATGGAGACTGAAGAGCAGGGAGCCAGGAATCCTCCAATCCCAGCCTGGAGCCATCCACCACGCCTCTGGGACCCGAGAGAGAGCCTGGCTTCCCGTTCCTAAAACTGGGCTAATCCAGCTGGAAGGCTGCCCTGGGGAAACCCAAGCCTGGATGCTTTGGAGAGGGATGGGCAGCCCAGCAGAGGCTCCTCCTGAGCTGCTGGAGCTGGAGGAGCAGCAGAACATCCCGGGACCTGTCCCCTCCTGGGCTGGAGGCCACCCCGGAGCAGCTCCAGAGAGGAACCTCCGCGGTGACAAGAGACCTGACACGGACACAACAAAGCACCCGGACACACCTGACGGCAAGGAGGGCAACTCAAACTGCTGAGAGAGGGAGAAACAGAGAGAGAAAGAGAGAGAGAGAGGGGTGGAGAGAGAGGTGCAGAAATGGGGCTTCCTCCACAGCCTGCAAAGAACAGGGTGAGAAACACTGGCGAGGAGACGCTCACGGAGTCGAGGCCATGGCAGGACAGGGTGCAAGCGTCCCGTGGGCCAGGCCCTGGGGGAGATCTCAGCCCAGGAGTGCCAGGAGGGCACCTCCAGCTCCACCCTGAACACCAACCCCGTGCAGGGACAGCTTTAAACCACCAAATCCCTGCTGGGACTCATGGAGTTACCCCAAGAAGAGGGATGCTCTGCTGGAAGAGCCCTGTCCTCCCTGAAAAATGGCTTTTCCCCACGCAGGGACAAGGGAAGGTTCATCCCAGTGATGCCTTAGCATTTCAGCTTTTATCTTTTCCATACATTTATAATCCTGCAGTTCTTTGGTGTGTAACTCCAAACTCCACACACAGTGTGACCTGCTGCTTTCCCATTTTGACAAAACAATTCCTCTCCAGGCCTGGCAGTCAAGGACACCTCACTGCCTCAGGCCCTGAGAGATGGAAACAAAAGTGAGCTGGGGGGAGCAAAATTGGGGTCAATGATTTCATTACCTGAAGCTGTAATTGGAGGATTAACCCCCAATATGCAAATGGCCCAAATTATGAAATTGTGAAACCCGTGACCCGTGGTCCATCTTCGGGGCACCAGCAGCCCGTGCTGGGGTTTTGGGGACACCACGACGCCGTGCCACGGGACCCTTGCACCCTGTCCTGGAGAAACGAGGCGAGAGTCCCGCCGGAGCAGCAAAGAGCACAGACTGATGAGGAGAAGGAAGGAAGGAAGAAGGAGGAAGGAAGGAGGAATGCTCGGTAGTTAGTGTGGTGCTGGTTCAAAGGATGGAGAGCTGGCGTTACCTTTGTTGCGGTTTTCGGGGGCTCCGCTTTTTTTACCTGTTCAAAGAGAGAAAGGGGGGAGGGCTGAGCACACGGAGCCGCATTCCCCATCCAGCTGGGATGCTCCGAGGGGCCACTCCAGTGGTCACCCTCTGGACACCACGCCTTGGTCCACGCAGCTCGAGGCTCCAGAGCTCCCTGGGCACCCCATTGCCAAGGATTCTGATTTTCCCCACCTGTAAATCACCCCCAAACCCCAGCAGTGCCTCGAGGGTGCCTGGAGGTGCCTCAGATTTTCAGGAGGAGAAACCACGGAGCTCCATGGAGCAGATTGTCAGGAGAAGAAACCTTCCTGCAGCTCCAGGTCCCTCCCTCCCGCTGCCATCAGATCCAGATGGGAAGTGCAGACTTGTCCCCCACCATGGGCAGCACCAGACCCAGAGCAGGGAGGTCTGACCCCCCAAAATCCGTCCAGGTGGCACATGGGGGTGCCCAGGGCTGCTGCACCTCAACCAGCCTCAGGTGACAAGGGCTTTATGTCACCCCAGAGCTCCGGTGGGGACAAACTGGTGGCATCCCCTGGCCTGCTCTGCTCCCAAATCCATTGAGCTTGAAGGCTGGGAAAGCTCCAAGCACTGGGTGGCTCCCAGGGCAGTGCCACTCCCAGTGCCATTCCCAGTGCCACTCCCTGGACACCTTGTCCTGCCACCTCCACGGTGGCAGCCGAACCCAGGAGCTCCAAAGCTCCCAAATCCCAGCGGTCCTGGAGCTGGGAAAAGGCAGGATCCAGCTGGGAGCTGGGGAAGGCAGGATCCAGCTGCAGAGCTGGGGAAGGCAGGATCCAGCTGGGAGCTGGGAAAGGCAGGATCCAGCTGGGAGCTGGGAAAGGCAGGATCCAGCTGGGAGCTGGCAGCCAGCACAGCCCGGGAGCCTCTCCTGCCTGGCATCTCCTCCCGGGAAGGGCTCCCTGGCACGGGGATGCCGGAGCAGCTGGCAGTGCCAGCGCCTGATCCCGGTGAGGCCAAACCTGCTGAGCAGGGCATCAGGGACACGGGGAGCTTCCCCAGCAGGGAATAAAGCAGCTGGAGGTGAAAGCTGAGACAGGAGAGCGCTCGAGTCCCAGCACGATGGGAACACCTCGGCCTGGCTGCTGTCCCACCCCTCCTCTGCCTCCTGCCATCCCCTCCTTTCCCCCAGGGAGCTCAGGGAATGCTCAGGAGATCCTCAGCCAAGTCCTGCAGGGTTTGGATGGGCTAAAAACACCCTGTGGGCACCCAGGACTCACCTTCCCACCACCACGGGGTGGGCAACGAGCACCACGGGGGAGTTGCCCACCAGGGGATCCTTGACCCCCCCCACCCCCAGCTCCAGGATGGAGAAGGGTCCCAACGAGGTCTGGGAGCACCTGGACCAGGTGGAGGGGACAGGGAGGGACCCCCAACCTCTCCCTGTTCCTGTCTGGGCCCAGGGAGCTGACCCTGATGTGGAGGAGCCTGTGGATGTTTCCCAGGAAAGGGAAAAGGAGGGAAAAGGCAGGTTCAGGGCATTTTCTTACCTTTCTTCACTTTCTTCTCCTCGTCGCCTTCTCCTGCTCCCAAGAGGGTGAAGATGATCCCTGTCTGGGAGTTGATGCCCACGGCAGTCACCACCATCCTGCCCGAGCCCTCCATCACGTGGGTACCTGGCAGGGCAGGAATGCCATGGGCACACAGGTGAGACCCCCAGTTCCCATCCCACAGAATCCCAGACTGGTTTGGCTCAACCCCATCCTGTTCCACCCCCTGCCACGGGCAGCGACAACTTCCCCTATCCCAGATTGCTCCAAGCCCCATCCAGCCTGGCCTTGGACACCTCCCTGAGAGCAGGACCCACCCTGATCTTGGCCCAAACTCATCCCAGCCCTGAACCCTCACCTGACAGCAGCATGGGGTCTTTATCCATGGATTTCTTCACCTGGTCTGACTCCCCGGTCAGCGAGCTCTCGTCTATCTTCAGGTCATTGCCCTGGATCAGGATCCCGTCCGCTGGCAGCAGATCACCTGGGAGAGGAGGAAAACCAGGGATCAGCCCAGCCTGGGCTCTGCCTGCTCTATCCCACAGGAATGCTCCAAAAGGATCCAAAACTCAGGCTCAGAGCAGCTCTAGAGGGAGGAGAAGCAGCAGGTGGGGTTTGTAAGGGACAGGTGCAATCAAATGAAATCCAAGAGCTCCCAAATCCTTGCTGGAGAGTCCTGGGGAGGATTTTGCTCGGTGCTTCCCCATCTGGTTTTAATGAATCCTTCCCAGAGCTCCTGATGCATCCAAAATCCACCGTATCCACCTGCCAAGTATGGAATTGGGCCCTTGGGAGAACAAACACGGTGCTGGATCAATCTCCTTCCTGAATGGGAGGAATATTCCCCCTGGGAAACGAGGAGCAGGGCCTGATTGATCCCAAGGGCTGCAGCTCCTGGATAAGGGAACATCCACCAGTAGCTCCAGGCCAAGGAAATATTCCCCAACTACTTCTGGGTAAGGAAACATTCCCCAGCATCTCCTGGATAACAGAATATTCCCCAACATGTCCTGGGTAAGGAAATATCCAGCAACTTCTCCTGGATGAGGAAATGTTCCCCACAACCTCCTGGATAAGGAAACACTCCGTAACATCTGGCCAAGGAAACACTCCCCAGCATCTCCTGGCCATGGAAATATTCCTCAACATCTCCTGGATAAGGAAATATCCTCAACAGGGACAAGGTTGGGAAAATAAACTAATACAAACTGATAAAATAAACGAATTCTGATCCAGCAGCTCCTTAAAGCTCCAGGGCAAAAAGAGAAGGCGAGTGGAGCTCCATCACCTCCACGGGAGGAGCTGCTGTTTGTCCCCAGGAAGAAGGGCTGGAGAAGTGTGACATTCCCATTCTCTGGACAGAGAGACACAATTCTGTCTCTCAGGAGAAGCACAGGGAGAAGAAGAGAAAACAATCTTTGTCTCTGCTCCTTTGTTTTCCCCATGTGGAATGTGGTGTGGAGATTGTTCACCTGAAGCGATTGCTGGGTTGGATTCTGGTGAGGATTGTTTGGGTTCAATGACCAATCGGAAATACTTGGAAATATTTTGGGCAGGATTAGGGAGCAGATCCTGGATTTATGGAATTCCAGACTGCTTTGGGTCGAAGGGACCTTAAATCCCATCCCATTGCATGGGCAGGGACAACTTCCATGATCCCAGGCTGCTCCAGCCTGGCCTGGGACACTGCCAGGGATGCAGGGGCAGCCACAGCTGCTGTGTCTCGGGCTCTCAGCAGAGTCACGAGTTTGTAGTTAATTGGTTAGGTAAGTAAGGAGTAAGTATGTAGAACAGTATAGCATCTCTTTAAATAGTGTATTAATGTAATATAGTATAGTTTTAATAAAGTATAGTAAATAGTATATTAATGTAAATAGTATGTTAATGTAATAATTAACAGTATATTAAATAGTATATTTAATAGTATATTCTATTTATATAATAGTTGTAGTAGTATATTTATGTAGTATATAAATAGTATATTAATGTATATAGTTTTAATGAATATAGTATATAGTTCTAAGGAATGTAGTTTTATATATATATTTTATATATATAATTATATATAATATATATAATATTTAATATATATAATATATATAAATTATATATATATAATTATATATATATATATATATATATATATATATATATATATATATATATATATATATATATATATAAATGAATATAGTTTTAATAAAGCTATCCTTCAGCCTTCTGATCTGGAGCAGACATCATCATTTCTTCCCTGATTTCCGATGGAGAAGCAGGGAGGAGGCTCCCGGGGGAAGGAGGGCTCCAGCCCCACTCACCGTACTTGATCTGGGCGATGTCCCCCACCACGATCTCGGCCACGGGGATCTGGATCACCTGGCCCTTGCGGATCACCGTGAACTTCTGCTCCTGCTCGATGCGGCTCTGGAGGCCCCGGAACTGCTTCTCCTTGCTCCAGTCGTTGAAGGCCGTCACCAGCACCACGATGATGACGGAGAACAGGATGGCAGCGCCCTCGATCCAGCCCGCCTGCGACTCGCCCTCGTCCTCCACGCCGCCCGAGGACTGCCCGCACACTGCCCGAGAGAATTCCCATGGGATAACCCCAAACACTGCCCAGGATAACCCCAAACACTGCCCGGGATAACCCCAAACACTGCCCGAGAGAAATCCCGTGGGATAACCCCAAACACTGCCCGAGAGAAATCCCGTGGGATAACCCCACACACTGCCCGGGATAACCCCAAACACTGCCCGGGATAACCCCAAACACTGCCCGAGAGAAATCCCGTGGGATAACCCCACACACTGCCCGGGATAACCCCAAACACTGCCCGGGATAACCCCAAACACTGCCTGAGAGAACTTCCATGGGATAACCCCAAACACTGCCCGGGATAACCCCAAACACTGCCCGAGAGAATTCCCTTTGGATAACCCCAAACACTGCCTGAGAGAATCCCCTCAGGATAACCCCACACAAAAGAATTCCCATTGGGATAAACCCAATGAGAAAAACCCACACATTGCCTGGAGAGAATTCCCCATTGGATAATTGCTCCTCCCACAACGACCCCAAAGATGGGGAGATGCCACCACCCAATGCCCCCATCCCAAACCCCTGCTCTCACAGGGCATGGAGCAAATCCCAGGATATCCCCACAGGGAACAGAGCAGATCCCACAGTGCCCATCCCAAACCCCTGCTCCCACAGGGAATGGGGCAGATCCCACAGTGACCATCCCAAACCCCTGCTCCCACAGGGAATGGGGCAGATCCCAGGATATTCCCACAGGGAATGGGGCAGATCCCACAGTGCCCATCCCAATCCCCTGCTCCCACAGGGAATGGGGCAGATCCCAGGATATTCCCACAGGGAACAGGGCAGACCCCACAGTGCCCATCCCAAACCCCTGTTCCCACAGTGCCCATCCCAAACCCCTGCTCCCACAGGGAATGGGGCAAATCCCACAGTGCCCATCCCAAACCCCTGTTCCCACAGGGAATGGGGCAGATCCCACAGTGACCATCCCAAACCCCTGTTCCCACAGGGAATGGGCAGACCCCACAATGCCCATCCCAAACCCTTGTTCCCACAGTGCCCATCCCAAACCCCTGCTCCCACAGTGCCCATCCCAATTCCCTGTTCCCAGTGCCCATCCCAAACCCCTGCTCCCACAGTGCCCATCCCAATTCCCTGTTCCCACAGTGCCCATCCTAAACCCCTGCTCCCACAGTGCCCATCCCAATTCCCTGTTCCCAGTGCCCATCCCAAACCCCTGCTCCCACAGTGCCCATCCCAATTCCCTGTTCCCAGTGCCCATCCCAAACCCCTGTTCCCACAGGGAATGGGGCAGATCCCAGGATATTCCCACAGGGAACAGGGCAGATCCCACAGTGCCCATCCCAAACCCCTGCTCCCACAGTGCCCATCCCAATTCCCTGTTCCCACAGTGCCCATCCCAAACCCCTGCTCCCACAGGGAACAGAGCAGACCCCACAGTGCCCATCCCAAATCTCTGCTCCCACAGGGAACAGAGCAGACCCCACAGTGCCCATCCCAAATCTCTGCTCCCACAGGGAACAGAGCAGATCCCACAGTGCCCATCCCAAACCCCTGTTCCCACAGTGCCCATCCCAAACCCCTGCTCCCACCGTGCCCATCCCAATTCCCTGTTCCCAGTGCCCATCCCAAACCCCTGTTCCCACCGTGCCCATCCCAATTCCCTGTTCCCAGTGCCCATCCCAATTCCCTGTTCCCAATTCCCTGTTCCCAAGGACTCACGCTCGTTGTCCCCTCCCGGGGGGTGGTAGAAGGAGAGCCCCAGGGAGATGATGGCCGCGATCTCCAGGATGATCAGCGTCACGTCCTGCAGGGCCTCCCACACCAGCTGCAGGAACGTCTTGGCCTTTTTCGGGGGGATGAAGTTCTGGCCGAAGACCTGACGCCGCTTCTCCAGGTCCGTGGGGTTCCCGGACAGGCCTGGAGGGGTGGGGAAAACAGGGATGAGGGGAAATCCCACTCTTGTCCCTGTGGAATTCATCCTGGAGCAGCTCCCCGACCGTCCCGGAGAAGGTGAGGTGCAAATAAATAAATAAATAAATAAAGTATAAACAAATAAATTAAACATAAATAAAGTACATAAATAAATTATCTAAATAAAATCAAAATATCAATAAATAAAGTATAAATAAATAAACTATACAAAAAAATTTATAAACAAATAAATAAACTAAATAAAATTAAAATATAAAGTATAAATAAATACACTAAATAAAAATTTAAATATAAATAAAGTATAAATAAACAAATGAAATAAAAATGAGAATATAAAGTATAAAGGAATAAATAAACGTAATAAAAATTTAAATATAAATAAATAAAGTATAAACAAATAAATTAAATGAAACTAAATAAAGTATGAATAAAGTATAAACAAATAAAAATATAAATAATATACACAATATAAAACATAAATAAAGTATAAACAAATAAACAAAACATACATAAATAAAGCATAAAGGAATTAATTAAATAATACATTAGAAGATAAAATAGAAATATATAAAAATATAAACAAATCAATCAAACTATAAATAAACCAAATTATGAACAAATAAATAACTAAATAAAGCAAAATATAGACAAACAAACAAATAATATATCAGACTGCAGCCTGGCGAGTGCCCAGGTGCTGCCAGCTGGCACCGGTGGCCTTGTTTACATCAAACGAGCCGTAAATCTGGGCAAATCTGGGCAATTCTGGGCAATTCTGGGCAATTCTGGGCATTTCTGGGCAATTCTGGGCAATTCTGGGCAATTCTGGGCAATTCCGGGCAAATCTGGGCAATTCTGGGCAATTCTGGGCAAATCTGGGCAATTCTGGGCAATTCTGGGCAATTCCAGGCAATTCTGGGCAATTCCGGGCAATTCCGGGCAAATCTGGGCAATTCCGGGCAATTCTGGGCAATTCTGGGCAATTCCGGGCAATTCCGGGCAATTCTGGGCAGTTCTGGGCAATTCTGGGCAATTCTGGGCAATTCCGGGCAATTCTGGGCAATTCCAGGCAATTCCAGGCAATTCTGGGCAATTCTGGGCAATTCTGGGCAATTCCGGGCAATTCTGGGCAATTCCAGGCAATTCCAGGCAATTCTGGGCAATTCTGGGCAATTCTGGGCAATTCCCGGCAATTCTGGCGCCCGTGGCCACCTGAGCCCTGTCTGTGCCAGCCCCGGGAGCTGCGGGAGCGTCCCCGAGCCCCGGGGACACCGGAGCCGAGCTGGGATTTGGGCTGGTGCTGCTGGAAAAGGGTGAGACAGGGAGAGAGCAGGACACGGAGCTGGGAGCGAGGATGGGGGAAAAGGGGAAAAACGGGGAATGAAAGGGAGCCTGAGCCCCTCCGGAGCCCTGCCAGGGCAAGGTGGCAGTGGCAAGGTGGCCATCTCTAAGAAAGCCATAAATGCTGACGGGCTTTCAGGATGGAGCGATGGGTGACAGTGGCGAAGTGACAGGGCCACCCCTAATAAAGCCATAAATGTTGAGGGGGTTCCAACCCATGAGTCAGCGAATGGTGACAGTGGCAAAGTGACACGGCCACCCCTAATAAAGCCACAAATGCTGAGGCGGGTCCCAGGAGGGAGCAGTGGGTGACAGTGGCAATGTGACACAGCCACAAGTGCTGAGGGGGTACCAGGACATGAGGCAGTGATGGTGACAGTGGCAATGTGACACAGCCACCCCTATTAAAGCCATAAATGCTGGTGGGGTCCCACTAGGCAACAGTGGGTGACAGTGGCAGTGTGACACGGCCACGGGTACCAGGACACAATGATGGCAGTGATGGTGACAGTGGCAATGTGACACAGCCACAAGTGCTGAGGGGGTACCAGGACACAATGATGGCAGTGATGGTGACAGTGGCAGTGTGACACAGCCACGGATACCAGGACACAATGATGGCAGTGATGGTGACAGTGGCAACGTGACACGGCCACCCCTATTAAAGCCATAAATGCTGGTGGGGTCCCACCAGGCAGCAGTGGGTGACAGTGGCACCCCCATAAAGCCACAAGTGCTGAGGGGGTACCAGGACACAATGATGGCAGTGATGGTGACAGTGGCAGTGTGACACAGCCACCACCATAAAGCCACAAGTGCTGAGGGGGTACCAGTTCATGAGGCAGAGATGGTGACAGTGGCAATGTGACACAGCCACCCCTAATAAAGCCATAAATGCTGGTGGGGTCCCACTAGGCAACAGTGGGTGACAGTGGCAGTGTGACACAGCCACCCCCTTAAAGCCACAAATGTTGTGTGGGTACCAGGACACAATGATGGCAGTGATGGTGACAGTGGCAGTGTGACACGGCTGTGTCCCCAGACAGAGCAGCCCCCCTGCCCAGCACCACCTTAAGGGACCCCCCCTCCCGTCTTTCTCCACCTTAAGATGTCCCCAGGGCCGCTGCCAGGTCCCGGGATGCTCCGGGAATGGCCCTGGGCACATCCCGCTGGTGCCTGGAGCAGCCTGGCAGTGACAGGGGACCCGGGCCTGGCACTCAGGGGACAGCTCCGAGTCATTCCAGGGGACACCTCCCTGCCAGCTCTGTGTCACTCCGTGGGACACCCCCGTGCCAGCTCCGTGTCATTCCAGGGGATGCCCTTCCTGCCAGCCCCGTGTCACTTTGGGGATACCCCCCTGCCAGCCCCGTGTCACTTTGGGGATACCCCCCTGCCAGCCCCGTGTCACCCTGTGGACACCTCTCTGCCAGCTCCGTGTCATTCCAGGGGACGCCTCCCTGCCAGCCCCGAGTCACCCTGGGGACACCTCCGTGCCAGCCCTGTGTCACTTTGGGGACACCCCTTTGCCAGCTCTGTGTCACTTTGGGGGCACCTCCCTGCCAGCCCTGTGTCACTTTGGGGACACCCCTTTGCCAGCTCTGTGTCACTTTGGGGACACCCCCCTGCCAGCTCCGTGTCATTCCAGGGGACACCCCTTTGCCAGCCCTGTGTCACTTTGGGGACACCCCCCCTGCCAGCTCCGTGTCATTCCAGGGGACACCTCTCTGCCAGCCCCGTGTCACTTTGGGGACACCCCTTTGCCAGCTCCGTGTCACTTTGGGGACACCTCCGTGCCCGCCCCGTGTCCCTCAAGCAGGAGGAAGCAGCAGGGTCGATCCCATCCCGCTCCCGCTGCGGCTCCAGCCCAGCTGCAGGGAGGGGACAGCTGGCAGCTGGCGGAGCAGCCGGGCTGTCCCCACCCAGCCATGACGAGGAGGCTGAGCAGGATCCTGGGATGTCCCGGCCTCCATTCCCGACCAGAGGGCGGAAAATGCGGCTCACGGCCACGGAGCCGCGGGGACACACATCGGGACACACGTGGGGACACACGGGGACACGGGATGGTCCCACAGGACACGGCAGCCAGAGATCCCAAAGCAGATCCCACCCATGGGAATGATCCCAGGGCTGTCCCCCACCCTCCCCGGGGAATTGTGGGGGGGGTTCAATGGCTCTGTGCTGGCACAGGGAGGGTGACAAAGTGCCCCGTGCCACCCAAATGCCACTGCAGGGTCTGGGGGACCGATTAGAAGGTGACAAAGAGCAGCAGCCCTGGGCAGGTGCCACCCATGGGGCCACTGCAGACTCTGGGGTCAGGATTAGCACGGGAAATGGGGTAGAAATTTTGGGTGGAGGCCACACGTGACAGCGGGGAGCTGTCACCAGTCCCTGATCTGCCTGGGGACGGCAGCTGTGGGGTGGCACGAGGAGCCCCCCCTCAGGAATGGGGCCGGGGGTGGCAGCCCTGGATGAGTCAGGGTGGCTGTGCTGGCACCGGGCACCCAGGGGACACGGGTGACTCAGAGGAGCCACCACCCGCTCGTGGCACCCCATGCCACCCCAAAGCCACTTCGGGAGCAGCCCCCAGGGTTTGGGGTCTGCTGGCACCTCCTGGGGCAGAGCTGGAGCTGCCAGAACCAGCAGACCCCAAACTGACACCGGGGACCCCTCAGGCTCTGGGGGACCATGGCCAGTGTTTGCCCACGAGGACAGTGCCAGGCGGGAGAGGGGACAGCCAGTCCTGCAGCACAGGGTGGCACCGAGGGTCAGGAGCCACATGGATCCAGGTGGGATCAAAACACTCCAGAACACGGATCCTACAGCGGGACAGGGGTGCTGGCAGGACACCCCGGGCTGGCCCTGCTGGTGACACGCAGGAGGACAAGGCCCCATGCCACCCCAGCAGGGTGATCAGCAGAGGGACAACGAGAATGGGGATGGGGGACAAACATCTGGGAGCAGGGACACGGAGCTGACCCTGCTCAGTGGGGTCAGACAGAGGTGCCACAGGTTCCCTTGGGATTTTGCTCTTCCCAAAAATCCCCGAGGATTTGGAGGAGAGAACCTTTCTTTGCTCTCTGGGCTCAGCGGGGTTTGGGACAACTCAGCTCCATGGGAGGGATGTGCCAGGGGCATCGGGGTGGGACTGAACCCTTCACCGCCCATAAAAGAGCCTTTTGGGTTCTCCTCCTGCCTCTCCTCCCACCCCAAAGCAGCGTGATCCCACTTTGGCAAGGCCGAGCACATTGTTTTGTGACCTGGGCTTTGTATTTCCACCGGGATTTCCCCCCCTTCTCTAACGACATCCCGATATTGTCTCTCCTTCCCGGTCCCGCTCGCAGCTGGAAAGCTGCAAATCCCCCCTTTGCAGCACTAAAAATATCCCACAGATTGTCACAGCTGAGCCCCCCATCCCACAGCTCCAGGGCTGAGCCCCCATCCCACAGCTCCAGGGCTGTGTCCCCATCCCAGATTGCCACAGCTGAGTCCCCCATCCTACAGCTCCAGGGCTCAGTCCTCATGCCACGGCTCCAGGGCTGTGTCCCTATCCCAGATTGTCACAGCTGAGTCCCCCATCCCACAGCTCCAGGGTTGTTTCCCCATCCCACAGCTCCAGGGCTGTGTCCCCATCCCAGATTGTCACAGCTGAGTCCCCATCCCACAGCTTTAGGGCTCAGACCCCATCCCACAGCTCCAGGCTCAGTCCCCATCCCACAGCTCCAGGGCTGTGTCCCCATCCCAGATTGTCACAGCTGAGTCCCCATCCCACAGCTTTAGGGCTCAGACCCCATCCCACAGCTCCAGGCTCAGTCCCCATCCCACAGCTCCAGGAAACCCCTCAGAGCTGGAATCAGGGGCTCTCTGCCCCTGCACCCCCTCAATGCCAGGGAAGGCTCCACTGCTGTGCCAAGGTGCCCCCAGTGCCACCAGCCTCGCTGATGAGGGGACCCCAAAAGCCAGCCCAGCCCCAGAGAGGGCAGAGGTGCCACCCTGAGATCCTCCCAGAGGTGACCCCAGGTGTCACTGCCACCACTCCAGCTGCACTGCCCAGGTTTTCCTTGGAGCATCCTCAGACCAGGAGGGACCTGGGCCCATCTACCCATCCCTGGGTGCATCCCCCACCCCCTTTGGGGACGCACTGCCCCTGTCCCTCACCCAAAGTGCCACCAACAGCTGCAGGTGGCATCTGGCCACCTCGCCAGCGCCCTCCAACCTTTAATACCTCCCGTCCCACCCCATAACTCCATAAATTATTAAACAGGGAACAGCTGGAGCAGCAGCTGGGTGTGGGGAGGAGCTCCTCACCCCATCCCGTATTTCTGACAATCCCAGAGGTGACAACCCCAGATCATGGGACAGCCACTGGAGACACCATCTTCGAGTGTCACATTCACATGGTTCCAACCCAAAAGTGACACCCCCAGACCACGTGACACCCACTGGAGCCACCACCCTTGGGTGTCACCTTCACATGGCTCCATTCCAGAGGTGACAAGCCCAGACCATGGGAGTCACCACCCTTGGATGTCACCTTCACATGGCTCCATCCTGGGGGTGACAACCCCAGAGGTGACAACCCCAGACCATGGCAGCCACCACCCTCAAGTGTCACCTTCACATGGCTCTATTCTGGAGGTGACAACCCCAGAGGTGACAACCCCAGACCACGGGAGCCACGACCTTTGGACGTCACCTCCACGTGGCTCCGTCCTGGAGGTGACAACCCCAGACCTTGGGAGCCACCACCCTTGGGTGTCACCTTCACATGGCTCCATTCCAGAGGTGACAATCCCAGACCATCGGAGCCACCACTCTTGGACGTCACCTCCATGTGGTTCCGTCCTGGAGGTGAGAACCCCAGACCATGGGAGCCACCACCCTTGGGTGTCACCTTCACATGGCTCCATCCTAGAGGTGACAACCCCAGAGGTGACAACCCCAGCCCACGGCAGGGCCACTCACCTTCGACTGGCGACGTCTTCAACCTCTTGCAGACGTTCTGGACGCCGCCATAGGAGTCGTTGAGCCGGGCCACGGCCTCGGCGCTCCTCAGCTCCATGAGGTTCCTGAGCTCCACCAAGGAGCACCCAAAGTCCCCCTCATGGTTGCCCTCGGCCACTGAGTTCCCGGGGTGGTGGTCGGCCACGTTGTTCGTCATCTTGTCACAGCGACGGTGCCACCGGCGCGGCGCTCCTGGGGCGGCCTCGCTCGCGGCTCCGGCGGCTCCGGCAGGGGGATGCTCCGTGCAGCCCCTTCCCTGGGGGCTTCCCGGGGGGAACGGGCGGCTCTATCCGAGCCCAAGTTGTCGGGATGAAGGTGTAAACAGGATGTGCATGTTACCGCGGAGGCGACCTTAGGCGACCTTAGCAACGCCCGGCGTGCAGCTCCTGCAGCGGGAGGAGGAGGAGGAGGAGGAGGAGGAGGGCTCCCTGGATACCACAGCAACTGGAGCTGCGAAAACAACCGTGGGAAACAAAAATATCGGCGTTAGGAGGGCTTGGGAAGGAGCGAGGCGCCCCATGGGGTGGGAGAGGGGAGCGGCGCTACCCCAAGGGGGGGATTTTCAGGGAGAATGAGGCGTCAGCGTGGTTTGGGCAGAAATTCCTGGGTGAGAAGTTGAGCTCGGGGTGTGGAGCAGGGGAAAGCCGCAGCTGCGGGGCCGGGCAGGAAAGGAGCCCAGGTGGTTCTTCACTTTCAGCCCAGACAAACCCTCCCGTTGATTTTGGGTTAAAAATACCCCTCGGCGGTGGGAAACAGCTGCTTCCTCCCTGGGCAGGACGTGGGGGCCGGAGCATCGCTCCCCGCCCTGCCAGCAGGTAGGGAATGATCCCAATATCCCAAAATCCTGATAACTTGGTATCCCAAAATCACAATGTCCAAATATCCCAATATCCAAATATCCTGAAATCCTGATAACCTAATATCCCAAAATCACAATGTCCAAATATCCCAATATCCAAATATCCTGAAATCCCGATAACCTAATATCCCAAAATCACAATGTCCAAATATAGCAATATCCAAATGTCCCAATATCCCAATATCCCAGTTTCCCAATATCCCAAAATCCCGATATCCCAATATCCAAATATCCCAATATCCCAAAGCCCCAATATCCCAAATTACCAATATCTCAATGTCCCAATATCCCAAATTCCTGATATCCCAATATCCCAATGTCCCAAATCCCAATACCCCGATATCCCAGCATCCCAATATCCATAGGAAAGGGGCTGCACCACCCCATGAGCTCTACATCAACTGGGAGACGCCACAGGAACCACGAAAGAGAAGAGGGAAGTGGCAGAGAAGCCACCAAAACCTGGGAGTTTTTTGCAAATCGAGGCTTTTCCGTTAATGACCTGTTCCAAGGTGGCTCCCTGAGGGCAGCGAGTGGCTCTCAGTGTCCCTAAAGAGCTGCTCCCAGGTCACAACCCCCCAGCGAGGACAGGGGAGCCCCAAAAACACTTCAACCAAGCCAGGCAAGGACCACGAGCATCCCACAGCTCCCCCATTCCTCAGGGATTTGGGGGCTGGGATTTCCTGCTGGCATTTCAGAGTTCTAGGGACAAATAGGGACATGGAGGGAACAGCACAGGCCAGAGGGGAAAAGGGCTTTTTGTCAGCCAGGGTTTGCTGTGTTCCCAAGCTCCAGGGAAGCTCCTGGCACTCCAGAGGCAAAAAGGCTTCGAGGGGAGGCTCTCATGGAGAGAAAATTAAATCTTTCTGAGGGCAGAATAAATAAAGAACAACAAGGGAACGGCCACTCCGGCAGCATCTGCCCCAGACGGGGCCCAGAGCAGGCTGGGGAGGGACAGGGGAGGGCAGGAGGGAGGAGGGAGAACGTCCACGGCTGATCCCAGAACACACGGGATGCACCAGCCCTCACAAACCCCACAGAAAGGCACCAAATCAGCACAGGGCTGTCCCAAATTGCCCCAATTCCAGCCCCAGGGCTGTCCCAAATTGCCCCAATTCCAGCCCCAGGGCTGTCCCAAACTGCCCTGTCCCAAACTGCCCCGATTCCAGCCCCAGCCACAGGGACTTTTCAATCTCTGGGGCAGCACAAGCCCGAAGAACCAAACCCTCCCTGCCTGGCCCTCCTTATCCCGCCAGCAGCACCCCCAGGGCAGCTCCCAGCGTTATCAGGGCACCACAGGCACCAACTGAACCTCGGGGACAGCAGTGACAGCGTCAGAATGTCCCCACCTCGGGAGGGACCTGTGCCCCAGCTGCAGGGAGGGGGGGAGCATGGCAGGATGGGGGAACAGGGATGGGGACACAGGGATGGGACACAGGGATGGGACACAAGGATGGGACACAGGGATGGGACACAGGGATGGGGACACAGGGATGGGACACAGGGATAGGGACACAGAAATGGGGAGAAGAGGGATGGGTACACAGGGATGGGACACAGGGATGGGACACAGAAATGGGGACACAGGGATGGGGACACAGGGATGGGACACAGGGATGGGACACAGGGATGGGGACACAGGGATGGGACACAGGGATGGGACACAGGGATGGGGACACAGGGATGGGACACAGGGATAGGGACACAGAAATGGGGAGAAGAGGGATGGGTACACAGGGATGGGACACAGGGATGGGACACAGAAATGGGGACACAGGGATGGGGACACAGGGATGGGGACACAGGGATGGGAAGAACACAGGGATGGGAAGAACACAGTGATGGAAGAACACAGGGATGGGGCACAGGGATGGGGACACTGCAGCTCCTGGGACACAGAAGTGGGGAGAAGAGGGATGGGGACACAGGGATGGGACACAGGGATGGGACACAGGGATGGGGACACAGGGATGGGACACAGGGATGGGGCACAGGGATGGGGACACAGGCATGGAAGGGCACGGGGATGGGGCACAGGGATGGGGACACTGCAGCTCCTGGGACACCCAAGCTCCTCGGGCCAGAGCGTTGCTGCTGCCCCATCCAGCAGGGATCACTGCCCATCCCCAGCCCCGTTATCCCACGGCTCCTCGTGGAGCTGAGCTCATCCATCCCTGCAAGGCAGCAGCTCCCAGCAGCGGGAAGCAGGAGGTGGCAGGCCCAATTAAGCAGGCTCCTGCTGATTAAAAGAAAAAACGCTAATTCCCCCACCCCACCACGCTCATTTCCTCCTCTTTCATAGCAACCGGCGCTGTCTGAGGAGCGCTCAGAGGTTAAGAGGGAGACAGTTAATTAATACTGTAACGGCCTAGCCCTTAATTACCCCTGACAGAGCTCAGGGGGCAGCGATCAGCACCATCCCTGTGTCCCACTGCAAGATTCCAGCCTGGAATTTGCTCTGTCCTGGGGGGAAAGGAGGGACCCAGCACCATCCCTGTGTCCCACTCTGCAATCCCAGCCTGGGACCGAGGTGTGGGATGGCTCCTGTCTGCTCTGAGCATCCTCCCCCAGCCCTTTTGGGATCACAGCCCCGTTCCCAGCCCTGCCCCATCCCACCAGCACAGGCTCCCTGGCCGAGCTGGGAAGGATCCACCCGGATCAGAGCCGTGGCTCTGAGGAGCTCCCAGTGACTCCTGCAGGTTCTGTCCTTCACTCTGGGAATCCATTCCCAGAGCCCCCAGGCCCTGGAGAGGAACAAATTCTCCCTGAGGGAAGAAAACAGCCCAGGTGGGAGAGGACCCGAGTGCCCTGTGCTGGCACCAGCTGTGTCACCTCCCAGATGCCATCCCTGAGCTGGCAGGAGCTGGGGACCCACCCCGGAGCCTGGCAGGGTGTGAGGGGAGGAAGGAGAGGAGTGTGAGGGGAGGAAGGAGAAGAATGTGAGGGGAGGAAGGAGAAGAATGTGAGGGGAGGAAGGAGAGGAGTGTGAGGGGAGGAAGGAGAGGAGTGTGAGGGGAGGAAGGAGAGGAGTGTGAGGGGAGGAAGGAGAGGAGTGTGAGGGAAGGAAGGAGCGTGCGGGCTCCAGGCAGGAGGAGCTGGCGAGGAGCGGCGGAGCCGGTGCTGCAGCTGAACCTGCCCGGAATAATAAACGGCAGCCACGGCACCTCCGTCCTGCCAGGGACAGTGCCCGCAGCCAGGGCCACCGCCCGAGCGGGGCCCGTGCCCACCCCGGCCCCAGGACCTGCTGGATTTAACCTCGGAGACTGCAAAGCGCTCGAAAAGCGACGAGGAAAAATGAATCGGCTGGAGGTGCCACAAGTGGCAACTTCAGCCACGCCGAGGGTGGCCCTGATGCCATGCTGGTGGCACCAGGAGCCTGGCATGTGCCAGCAGCAGCCGTGGTTGGGTCCCTGGGTGAGGACAGGGATCTTCCTGCCTCGGGACATCAATCAGATCCAGAAGGACAGCAGGAGCTGCTCCATGCTCCCACGGATGATCAGAGATGGAGCAACCCCTGCCCAAGCTCAGGAGGTTTTTCCATTGATCCACGAAGGAGGATGAAATCCATGCCCCAGCTGGGACATCTCCCACCACCAGGCCAAGGAAAAGCATCACCAGCCACCACATTCCCTGCCCAGAGCCACAAATGCCAGCTCGGATCAGGTGGATCAAGGTGGCATCACCTTCCCCAAGCACCTGGATCCCAGCCCCACACTCTGCCCCTCTCAGCAGCACCCACCAGAGTCCATCTCCTCTCCCAGTTTGGGAATGGGGTGTTGAGAACACTTGGCTGCCGGAGGTTGCCATGGCAAACTCAATGTAAAGCTGTCCGGGATGCTGTTTATGTTGCCAAGTGGGGAGGAAGGGAAAAAAAATAATAAAAAGGAAAAAAAAAAAATCAACTCCGCCAAAATTACCCTTCCTTGGCTCAGGTTTGAGATTTTTTTCTCTGTGGACATCCGAAGCTGCATCCACAGTGGGATGAGAGAGGCTGCACGGACAGAGCCGTTCTCCAGATGGACAGACGGACTCCACGAGCCAAAGTAGCCAATTAAAGCAGAAAAACGGCCTTGGAGCACCTCTGCTGCCCTGCTGGCTGGAACTGCCCCTGGGGAGGCCAGGAACTGCCCCTGGAGAGGCCACGCTGCCCTCCCACCCCAGCACAGACCCCACTCACTCCCCTGGGAGCTGGGCCCACGTGGGAGCGGGGCTGGGGGGGCACAGGGAGGTGAAAATCCTCTGGAACGGCTGAATCCAGGGAGGAATCACCGGGAGAGACCCGTGCGGTGCTGCCATCACCGAGGGGGGGGGAGGTTGGGGAGGGGACGAGATCCCCCCCTGCAGCCCCCCAGAGCCAGGGGAGACACCTTCCCAGTGGGAATGTGGGACCAGCGCTCTGCACCGGCACCTGGGCACCGCCAACAGGCGCCAGCCTTGGGGACAGCGAGGGCACCGGGGGAGGGGGCACAGCGGGGCTGGGGCGGGTCCCTGTCCCACCAGGACAAGGACACCGGGCCACGTGGAGCGCGTGGCGCCCGGCCCGCGGTGACAGCGGCTCCGGGGGGATTTCACGGGCTCCCCAGTCCCCCCCACTTCGGAGCCGCCGCGGAGCCCCGCGGGCAGCGGGGGGGCCCGGCAGCCCTGGGGGCCCCTCCCCTGCACACTCACCAAATCGCAATGTGCAGATGGCAGCGGCTCCCGCTCCTGCTCCTGCCTGTTCCCAGCAACACCCCTGGCAAGGGAAGCCTTCCCTCCTTAACCCCTGCGGCGCCGGGCGAGGCCACCCGCAGGGGACACCGCGGGGGTGTCACCTCCCCTGCGGCGGGGAGGGGACAGGGCGGCGGCGCACAGGGACAAACCTCATGCTCGGGGCTGGCTCGGAGGGTCAGGGGACATCCCAGCCGGGATTGTCACCCTCGGGGTGCAGAGCTTCCAGGGGAGGAGGGGCAGGGTGGCAGAAGGTCACGGTGGCGGCACCTCCATCCCGGTGCCACGGAGAGGCGAAGGGGACAAGGCAGGCTGCGACAGCCCGGACAGACCCCGGGACACTCAGGGACCTTGTGCCAGCTCAGGAGGACCTGTCCCCTTCCCCCGGTCACGCCGGTGTCCCCTCGCCCCGCTCCCTGCCCCGGGAGGCTGCAGGTGCCGAAAGCAGAAGCGGTGGCACCCGGGGACAGCCACCTGTGGCACCCGCGGGATGTCCCCTCCTCCCGCCGCAGCATCCGCTTCCTCCGCCAGGGGTGGGGACAGCGACACTGCCCCGCCCGGGGGGGCCCCCCCGCACCCGACAGCGACACCCCCGCCACACCTTGGGGACACTCCGGAGCCAAACCCTGGCACGGGGGACACCCCGGTGACGGCCAGACCCCCTCGCTCCTGGCGGGGCGGAGGGGGAAGGAGCCCGCAGGCTCCATCCTGCCATGTGGGGGGATAAACGTGGGGGGAATAAACGTGGGGGGAAAGCCCTGGAAAAGGAGCAGGAAAACGCCCAGGAAGAAGCGCTGGGGCCTCACGGAGCGCGGCAGCAGCAGCAACGCTGTGCCAGGGAAACTGAGTCACCAGCCGGGTGACAAAGCGAGTGACAAAGCAGCCACGGAGCAGTGGCGGAGCCCAGGGCGCGGGGCTGGAGCTGCAGCCCGGGAATTCCTGCGGGAATTCGCTGCTGGGATCCGACCCCTGAGGCTGCTCTCGCCAGTCCCGGCGGGCAGGGCAGGGCAGGGCAGGCTCCCCCCGTCCCGCATCCCCGCGGGTCCCCGCGAGTGACAATTCCCAACTCCCACACCGCTCCTCCGCACCTCCCCATCCGCGACATTGGGCTGAGGGGACACGCCACGGCTACCGCAGGCTCAGGGTGCCACACGCTGTCGGCAGGGAGCCGCTGGCCCCGCGGTGTCACCGTCAGCGGCGATGTCACCGTCACCCCCCGGTGACAGCCCCGTAGTATTTCCTCCCACTCGGCTGTGCCAAGCGCACGATTCCCGGTGCCAGCGGCGCAGCCACGGGGCTGCCACGTGCAGGGCACAAGGCTGGGGGCCTGTCCCCAAACCAGCTGTCACCCCCTTGGCCGCAGATCCTCGTCCCTACACGGGTGACACCAATGGTGGGGAGGCCACCAGAGCACTGTCCCATCCCTGCCTGCGTCACACCATCCTCCTCCTCTCCTTCCTCCTGCCACGCCGTGGGACCAACAGGAGGGATGGCAGCAAGGCCAAGGTCACAGGGAAAGCAGAAGGGAAAGGCAGGAGGAGGTGACATTCCCCAAAATGAATGTCCCTGCTGCCACCCTGCAGGGCACTCACGCGGCCGCCACCACCCTGCTCATTCCAGCTGCCCTGGCTCCCATTTTGCTCCTGTTTTGCCTCCTGCTAATTGACGTTGGAAAACTGCTGGGTTTTGGCGTGCCCAAGGCAGCAATTAACTCCTGCAAAGGGCAGGGAAGAGGCTGGAGGCGGAACGCTGGGCACGGCCTTGGCATGGATGCGGCGATCCACGACGTGGCTCCCCAAATCCCGCTGCCCTGAGCCCCAAAATCTGCACCCCTGAGCCCCTAAACCCACAGCCCTGAGCCCCAAACCCCACAGCTCTGAGCCTGCTGCCACCAGGGGCTGTGACAGCCCCGGCTCGTGCTCTCCAGGCCTCCAAAAGCGTCACATCCACGTGCCAAAGCCACCGGCGCAGCTGGCGGTGCCGGGGGTCAGGAATCTGCCCTCGCCCCCGGCCGGGGCTTCCCCGAGCCTCAGGGTGCAGCAGCCCAGGAATTCCAGGGCGGGTGGAAGCAAAGGAAAAGCAGGGAGCCTCCAGGCGAGCTGTCAGGGGGAATGTTTCCATCTAAGGCCTTGGTATTTCTCTGGCGGCGCCTGCACTAAATCAGCGCCGCTCCTCTCATTATTCTCTCGTGCTTTACAAGGTAGCACGGCCGGTGCAGGAATGCAGGAGCACGGGGAGCAAAGCCAGCCTCTCCTGCAGCAGCAAACACCTGCAGGCCTCACCCTCTGCAGGGGCACAGCATCCCCTGGGCAGCCCCTCTGCCACCTCCCGAGCAGCCTCGGCACTTTTAACACCAGAATGGTTTTGTTTGTGATCGTCTGGCCACCAAAATCAGAGAATATGGCTTTCACCTGCAGAGTGTAACACCCAGAGGGTTTTGAAAGACACGTAGATGTGGTGCTTAGGGACGTGGTGTAGTGCTGGATTTGGACCTGACAACCCTAAAGATCTTTTCCAACCTCAACAATTCCGTGATTCTACACAGGAGCCCTCAGGCAGGGAGGAGTTGGGCTGCCTTGCTCTTTGCTCTGCATCTGTCCCTCTCTCCCCAGACTCACCTGGTCCCTGGAGGTGACAGTGGCACAGCCCCGGTGCTGCCAGGTTGGGAGGATTGTCCTGGATGCCAGCAGGAGGTTTTGTCCCCTCCTTCTCCATCCCACTTGGCACCAGGAAATGGGTTCTTCCCAGCCTGGGAGCAGTGGGAAGCCACCACGGGGTGATGTGGCAGCGGCTGGCACACAGTGGGTGACCCTTCTCTCCTCTCGTCCCTTCCCTCCGGGCAGATCTGCTGCAGGGAGGCGACCAGGGCAGCAGCTCCCACCCTGCTGCCCCCTCCACCTCTCCTCCCTCCTCCAGACCCATGCTGGGCTTGGCTTAGCGCTGATTCACAGCCCAGAGCGAGTCCAAAGCCGAGGTTTGGGATTTGGGCAGCTTGGAATTGCGGAGCGGGACTGGAGGATGAAAACAAAGCAGCAAAGCAGGCCCTGGGGCTGCTCCGGCAGCACCTCCAGGATGGACACGGAGCAGTGGCCACATCCCAGCCCTGCCAGAGGCACCTGGACCCTCCCAGTTCCTGGCACACCTGGCCAGCAGGGAGGTGACACCCAGAATCCTGGCAGGATGGGGATCCCACTGGCAGGGAGATGCTGCAGCCCCAGCACTTGGATGCTGTCCCGGGAGGTCCCTGAGGAGCAGGAGAGGCCGGGAAGGGCTGGGGGCAGTGTCCGAGCTGGCCAGGCCGGAGGGCAGGAGGGAGGAGCCCGGAGCCCTCTGCTCCAGAGCCGTTCCCGGGCACAGCCCCAAGCAGGATTTTGGATTTTTGCATCCCAGGACAGTGGGATTTAGGCAGGAGCTGGGGCAGAGCCTGGTGGATCCCAGCCCAGGGCAGGGAGGCTCCTGCCATTCCCAGCTCTCCCGTGGGATGGGGCAGCCCAGGAGCAGTTGGTGTCCAGCTCATCTCCCCACACACCTGACAGCCCCAAACAGCAGGGATCCCACCAATCCCGACTCCCACCTTCCCACATCCCGTTCGGAAAGCGCAGGAATTTTAAACTCGGCTTAAATTAAATCAAACCCAGAGCACGGGGCAGTCAGAGAGGCAAAAACAACACTCGGGGGACAGGAGAGCCACCGGGCGGGACAGGAGGACACAGGCACGGTATTTTTAGCAGGATTACACAGGGACAGGGGATTCCTACCCCGAAGATCCCTGGGGGATGAAAATAGGGCCCGTCACTTCCTCCAGCAGCAGCCGGGGGAAGCATCTGCTGCTCCGGGAAGGCGGCAGGAGGAGAGGGGCAGCCCGTGGGTTTTGGGGTGCCCGGGACACCCTGGGGCAGCGGGGGGCACCTGGTGGCTCACCTTGTCACCGCCGGGAGCCGCTTCCTCTTCCCTGCTCCGTGAAGAATCCCGTGGGAAAAAAAAAAAAAAAACCAAACCGGCAGCAATCCCTCCCAAAAATGCCCCTCTGGAGCACAGCAGGGGAAACTGAGGCAGGAGAGGCGGAGCTGGTGGGACACCACAGGGGAATTTGGGGGATCCCCTAAAGCTGGGGATGTGCAAGTAGGGGAACAATTCCAGATGTGCTGTAGGGGAACCCCAACAATTCCAGAGCGGGAAGGGCGCTCCAGCACCCAGATCCCGAGGGTGGCAGCAGCCCTGGGGACACGGGGAAGGGCTGGGGACAGCAATGCCCCTCCTGCCACCGCCACCACGTGAGCCGGGATGGGTGTCCCTGCTCCCAGCTCCGAGAATTCCCGCTCTGGATCACATCCCTGCCGGCCACCCCGTAACTCCTGCCAGCCCGGCTAGCTGGGATCCCTCTCCCCACACTCCTCCAGCCCTAAATCCATATTTTCCCATCAAAAAGAAAAAAAAACACCAAAAAAAACACCCGAGCCCAGCATGGATTTTCTAAGGGACAAACCGTCAACAAGGGATGGGAGAGGGATAAAAAAATAAAATAAAATAAATAATTAAAAAAAAAAAAAAAAGGCTGCGAGCGCTTTTCGCTGCTGCAAAGGGTTAAAAAAATAAAGTCGGGAAAAGCGATAGGAAAAACACACGCGGCTCCCAGGGAAGAGTGCGCCGGCTGCTCCCGTTTCCCTTCCCAACATGCCCCGCTCCTGGGAAAGTGTGGGCTGTTTTCCATATATAACTGCGAACTGTTCCATGCAGTAAGAAGTCTAATTAAAGGGAGCCAGGCGAGCAGGGGAAGGCGATATTTATCCCGGAGAAAAGAACCCCCATCCTCAAAATCCTAAATGCAGACCCTCGCCCAGCAAGGGGGGAAAAGAAAAAAAAAATAAAAATAAAGAAGTCCTGTGGTGGTGGTGGTAAGACCGCAAAAAAAAAAGTAAAAAAAAAAAAAAAAAACAGGCGGGAGAGGCAAATCAAAGCTTGGAAAATATGGAGAAATAGGAGGGGAGAGCCAGATGGGCCAGGAGAGCATGGGGAGGGGCAGGGCAAGGAGGAGGGAAAGCTCCTCCGAGCTGGGATGAGCTCGGAGGAGCTGGGAATGAGCTGGGAGGGGGCACAGGCACCCCCGGGAGCCTCCCAGGGTCCTCCTGCCCCGTCCCCCGGAGGTGGGAGAAGCGAGGATTTGAGCAAACAGCAGGAATCGGCTTGGAAAATAAATATGAAAGCGAATCTACGCGGGCGGGAAGGGGCTGGGAAATGCCTGGAGGCACCGGGAGGGATCCAGGGTGGGTGGGAGAGGCTGGGAGGGAAGGGGCAGCACCCTGAGCACCCATCCCGGGCACCCACCCGCTCAGGGGGTGACCCCCAGGGTCTCACCCCACCCCGACACCCCGGCCCAGCTGAACCCCAGCGGTGTTTTGGGGGAACTGTCTCTTCCCGCGTCCAGAGGGATGGAAAAAACCTTGGAAAAACCCTGGATGTGCTTTTCAGAGGCGCTTTGTTCGAGCTCTGCTTCCCACCAGCGCCAGGCACTGCCCTAATCCAGAGCAGGCACCGCATTCCCGGTCACCGGGGCTTCTCCAGGGGCAGTCAGAGCAATTAAAAACCGTTAGCGGGCTTTAATTAAGTGCTGATTGTATGAGTTTGGGGAGAGGCACCACCACCACCACCATCATCATCATCATCATCATCATCATCATCACGGGCGACGATTCCAACTGGGTGGGGCTCTTTGCTCCCTAAAATTGCACTTCGTCCTGTTGCCACCCCGCAGTCACCCCGATCTGGAGCCACGGAGTTTGGGGTGTCATTCCCAGCCCTGTCAGTCATTCCCAACCCTGACATTCCCAGCCCTGACATTCCCAACCCTGACATTCCCAGCCCTGACATTCCCAGCCCTGTCAATCATTCCCAGCCCTGTCATTCCCAGTCCTGACATTCCCAACCGTGTCATTCCCAGCCCTGTCAGTCATTCCCAACGCTGTCATTCCCAGCCCTGACATTCCCAATCCTGACATTCCCAACCCTGTCAATCATTCCCAGCCCTGTCATTCCCAGTCCTGACATTCTCAACCGTGTCATTCCCAGCTCTGTCAGTCATTCCCAGCCCCGTCAGTAATTCCCAACCCTGACATTCCCAGCCCTGTCAATCATTCCCAGCCCTGACATTCCCAACCCTGTCATTCCCAGCCCTGTCAGTCATTCCCAGCCCTGTCATTCCCAGCCCCACCTCCACACCCCCGCCCTGCATCCCAGCAGTCCGGACCTGCCATCCTGTTTATGCCGCATCCAACCCCACGTGTTCCCTCCTCCCAGCACCTCCCAGCTGCACCAGTAACCCCGGCAAACTGGGATATCCCTTCCCTCGGCTAGAGATCCCTGCAAGGAGGGACTGGGGCCTTCCAGCCCCTCGTGCACGGCCCCAAAGCCAGGCTTTGCCATAAATGTGTCATAAATCCCAGCTAAACAAAACAAACCCGCCTGCAACGACGCTGGGATGGAATCCCACAATGGTCTGGGATGAAAGAGACCTTAAAGCTCATCCCATTCCCTGGGCAGGGACACCTCCCATTATCCCAGGGAGCTCCAAGCCCAGCCTGGCCTTGCTTGGATGAGCTCAACCTCAGACACAACGGGAACAAGGACACGGCGCTGCCGGGGGGGGCTCACACCCCAAATAACGCCCCCAAAAACCCCACAACCTCTGCCCAGCCTCCAAGCAAGAGGGACAAAGCGGCCCTGGGGTCACCCGAGGTGACAGTGGCCACCGGCCCCTCCGTCCTGGCCAGAGCCGGAGCTGCGGGAGGCTCTGGCACGGCCGGCCCTGCCCCAGGTGGGGCTCTAAGCACCAGCGCTAATCCAGGGATAATTGCGGCTTTAGCAGCGATAGGGCCCAGATTAGTGGGAAAATCCCGGTGTTAGGGGCACCGAGCTGGCACCGAGCTGCCGGAGCCAACGGAGAGAGGGATCCCGGGAACACAGCGAGGGATCCCGGGGATACAGCGAGGGATCCCGGGAATAGTGAGGGATCCTGGGAATACAGCAAGGGATCCCGGGGATAGTGACGGATCTGTGAGAAGAATACAGCGAGGGATCCCGGGAATAGTGAGGGATCCCGGGAATACAGCAAGGGATCCTGGGGATAGTGAGGGATCCTGGGAATACAGTGAGGGGTCCCAGGGATAGTGAGGGATCTGCGAGATACAGTGAGGGATCTGCAGGAACACAGCGAGGGATCCTGGGAACACAGTGAGGGATCTGTGGGATACAGTGAGGGATCTGTGAGAATACAGCGAGGGATCCCGGGGATAGTGAGGGATCTGCGGGATACAGTGAGGGATCCATGGAAATACAGCAAGGGTTCCATGGGAATACAGTGAAGGATCCTGGGAACACAGCAAGGGATCTGTGGGAATACAGTGAGGGATCTCTGAGAATATAGTGAGGGATGCCAGGAATACAGCAAGGGATGCCAGCAATACAGTGAGGGATCCACAGGATACAGCAAGGGATCTGTGGGAATATAGTGCGGGATCCATGGGAACACAGCAAGGGATCCCAAAAATACAGCAAGGGATCCCAGGAATACAGCAAGGGATCCATGGGATACAGTGAGGGATCCCAGGAACACAGTGAGGGATCCACATGATACGTGAAGAATCTGTGGGAATACAGCGAAGGATCCACGGGATACAGCGAGGGATCCATGGGAATATAGTGAGGGATGCCCCGGACACTGGCACCCAGCACAGACACACACACCCGTGGCTCAGGGTGTGAGTCCAGCTCCCCATCCCAATGGAAAAATGCCAAACCCACGGCCAGGATTCCCCTCCAGCCCAGCTGTCCTGCCGGGATTGCTCTGCCTGCTGGAATCCCCTCCACTCCCAAGGCTTTGGCTCCTCTTCCCTTTCCCAGCATTTTCCCTGCAGTATCAGGGGCCTTCCTCACCCTCTCCATCACCTTCCACCGAGCCCAGGCAGGGGCTGGGCAGGGGGATTTGCTCCTGGAATAACAAGGAGAGTGGGAATGCAGGGTGGGAGCTCGGATTGGGATTGTCCAGCACTGTTTGGGATTCCCCCAGAACTGTTTGGGATCCCCCAGAACTCTGTGGGATCCCCCAGAACTGTGTGGGATCCCCCAGAACTGTGTGGGATCCCCCAGAACTGTGTGGGGTGCCCCAGCACCACCTTGGCTGCTCCCACACTCGAGGGGAGGCAGGTCCCAGGTGAGGAGGCTGAGATTTGGGAAAATCCCTCTGCTCCCTGCTGGCTTTTCCTGGATCCCTTCCCAGCGACGCTGTTCCCAAAGGATCATCCCAAGAGGAGGCAGATCCCAGCCACAGACTGAGACACAACAAGGCCGGGCTGTGCAGGCAGCTGCATCCGGGGGAGTGGGAGGAGGAAGGGAGGCTCCCTCATTGTCCTTTCCAGAGAGAAAAGGGACAGTCCTGAGCCTGGAAGCGCCAGGAAACGCCAGGAAACACTTCCAGCTCGTCGCTCCGGCCCTCGGGGCCGCAGGGCCCCGTCCCCCCGGCGCTGCAGAAACTCCATCTGCAGCATCTTCCCGGGATTCCATGCACTTCACGTCCGACTGCAGGAGCCGGAGGATCCCCTGGCTGCTGACCTGCACGGAAACGCCCGGCTGCTGCTGCTGCAGGAGGGAGGGAGGGGCAGCAGGGGAGGAAAGGCCATTCCTGCAGCCGGCTCCGGGCGGGGGATGCTCCAGCAGGTGCCCGGGGAGGTGAGACAGGCACGGAGCACATCCATGGGTGGGGAGAGGTGGGAAAACAGTGCCAGGAAGGGAAGCAGGGAATGGGAAGGGGTGAAAGGCAGCGGGGTCAGGAGCTGGCACAACAGAATCCAGCGGTGGATACGGAGCTGGAGCACGGCGTGGATGGGTTTTGGGCCCATGGGATGGGCTGGATCCATCCTGGGGAATCCATGGATACCAGGACAGCCCCCTCTGGATGAGCTTCCCCCAAAACAGGGAGAAGCATCTCAGCACCCCGCCCGTGGCTGCAGCCTTTTCCACCTCCTCTAGGAGCCCCAGCCAGCACCCAGCAGTCTCCAATAAATCCAAAATGCCCCTGAGATGAGAAACCCGTGGATTTAACAACCCGTGGAACAGGCAGGCCGGCTCCCAGGAGCACAGCACACCCCAGGGATGCCAGAGCAGGTAGCAGGATGAGGTTTTCCAGCTGGATTTCCCCATGGGGATGCTGTTTACTTTCTCCTTCCCCCAGGAAATCTCCTGCTGACTCAGGAAACACCCTCAGGCGCAGCTCTGCAGGGAGGAGACACTTCCCAGCCACAGCTTTGGTCCTTCCTTTCATTTTTTTGGCCAGTCCAGCTGGGGTCAGATTGGAGAGCAATCAGTCACTTGGGAAATAACACCACTCCAGGCCTCCTCCCTCAAAGAAACCTCAAAAGACAGCATTTAAGACGAGCTTAATTTGGACAACTAAAAATAGCCAGCACCAGTCACACTGGAAAATGCAGGATGTGGAGCTTCACCCTCGCCCAGCTCCAGCCTGCACACAGGGGTTTGTGGCCCCCAGCCCCACGGATTTGTCCCTAGGGATGAGCTGGCTCCCACAGGGAATCCAGCAGGACCCTCTGAGGCCCATCCCAGAGCCCTGCCCGGCTGCTCCGATGAAAGTGTGGGGACCCAAAACTTTCCCAGGCAGGATGTGGTGACTCAGAGCCACGTCTGCAGCAGGACACCCAGGAAAGATCCCAGCCACGCTTCCCAGCTTCTCCCAGCCCAGCCAAGTCTCTGATCCCGGCTCCCTGCAGCTGATTCAGCCCCGGGTGAAGGCAGCCAGGCCTGTGCCATCGGGGCGAATCCTGGTTGTCACTCCCGCTGCTCCAGAGGCTGTCCCCCACGCTGTGACCCCTCTTCCAGCCTCGCTCCGGCCATCCTGGGGCTCCTCCAGTGCCAGCCTGGCATTCCCAGCTGCCGGCACGGCCACAAATCCAGCCTGCCCTCATTTCCCTGCGCTCCCCCTCCTTGCACCGAGCTCTCCCTCCTTGCACTAATCCCTCCCTGCTCCAGAGGCAGGAATAATGTTTAACTCAGGTTCACGCCGGAGCACGAGCTCCCTCCCAGCCCGGGTCAGCCCCAGGCATGTCCCCAGCACCGAGGCCGTGCCGGATCCCTGCTGCTGGCACGGCCACGTGCCCGGCTCCGGCAGGAAGCCCCTCCGGAGCGGGAAGCTCCGGGAAGCTCTCGGCACCGCGCGCTGCCGGCTGCCAGCTGCAGCGATCCGTCACGCCGGGACTGGGACGCAGCCGGGCCGAGCTCTGCAGGTGCCACGAGAATCCCACAGCCGGCACATCCCGCTCGGAGCCATCCCATCTCCCCGGGGCTCATCCCAAAATCAGGGGCCTTCGACAGAGCAAGGATGAGAGGGGACAGTGCTGGAGGACTGAGCCATCTCCTGGCTCGTCCCGGTGTCCCTGGGCTGCCTGTGGAATGGCAGGAGTGGGAAAGCAGCTTTTCTCCAGGATCCTGGGCTGTGCCCCCAGCAGCGCTCCAGCAGCACGGGGTTATTTTTAAGAAGCTGGCAAGAAGGTGGGAAGGGAGGCGAGGAGCTGGAATGCTGCGAGGGCCACGCCACTAAGCCTCTGGAAAGGCTGGAGCCCCGGAGAGGCGAGGCATCGGCATTCCCAAGCAGGAACAAAAGGCGAGAAGCGAAAAGCCGAGGGCATTCCAGGGGCCACGGGCACCTCCCGGCTGAGCGAGGGGTGGCGAAGGGACAGTAAAGCTCCAGCTGCTGCAGCAGGGTCCTTAATTAGCATCTCGAGAAACGGCGCCGAAAATCAGACACCTTCTGCCCGAAATCCGAGCCCGGAGCTGAAAATCCGATCACCGACCCCCGATGCTCAAAGAGCAAAGGTCACTTCCAACCCCACACAGGCCCTGCCACCGCCCCGCGGGGCTGCGCTGCCCCGCGGTCCCCCCGGTTCCTGGGTTCACCCCCTGCCCACCGCCACCCCCCCCAGGACCGAGCAGAGGCAGCACGGTGAGGGCCAGCGGCTTATTTTTAGCCTGGAGGAGGCAGGAGCCGGGAGCAGCCATCCCGACTCTTGCCCTTGGCATGGGACACGCCGCTGTCCCCCCCGGGCCGCCCGCACCCCGCTGCCCCCCGGCTCTGCAGCGCTGCGTCCCCCCCCCGGGCTGGCATCACCTCCCCTGGCACGGCTCCTGGGCCCGGGCAGGAGGAGGAGGATGCTGGGCTCAGCCCTGGAGCCGGCCCCGCGGCACAAGGAGCGGGATTATTTACAGCTCCTTAACGGAGCGAGGCAGGGCTGACCTTTCCGAGCCGCAGACAAAGAGGAGATGTCGGGAATCGCTGCTGCGGGACCCTTCCCGGCCCGGCGGGATGAGCGGGGGGCCAGACCCACGCTGGGGGGGTTCGGCAGAGGGGAGCCGGCCAAGGCCACGGAGAGCCAAGCGCGCTGGGATCCCAGCCTGGGAAAAGGAGGGATCGGATTCCTCCCTCCCCGGCCCCGCCGGACAAACTCTTCCGGGTGGGGACTCCTACGCGCCGCGCTCTGCCCAGGCACAGCTCGCTGCTCCTTCCCGCAGCCCACGGCTGCCTCGGCGGCAGCCAAACACAGCGATACGGCACGGAGTGGGAAAATCGGGACTGCTCCTCGCCCCCGGCGCCCCGCTCGGCTCAGCCCAGCTGCCGACTCATCCCTGCCGTGGAAGCGTCGAAGGAAAAGTTTCCCCGTCAGCACAAAACGCGGACACTTGGCCGAAGCTTCCCCTTGGCTGCTGCTGCCCTGGCCAGGAGTTCCCCACGCTGGGGACACGCCAGGGCCCGGCCCCGGGTGGCCGCAGTGGGCAGGGGTGGCAGGGGACAGGCCTGGTCCCTGCAGTGTGGCACTGGTGTGGCACTGGTGTGGCACTGGTGTGGCACTGGTGTGGCCCTGGTGTGGCACTGGTGTGGCCCTGGTGTGGCACTGGTGTGGCACTGGTGTGGCCCTGGTGTGGCCCTGGTGTGGCACTGGTGTGGCACTGGTGTGGCCCTGGTGTGGCACTGGTGTGGCCCTGGTGTGGCACTGGTGTGGCACTGGTGTGGCCCCGGGGGCTGCCACAGCCCCTGGTGCCGCAGGGAAGGGAGGGATCCCCGAGGCCAGGAGCTCTCCCATTGGCACTGGGCAATGGATGATCGATCCCATCCCATGATGGATGATTGATCCCACGATGGATGATCGATCGCACGTCCCTTCCCTCGCTCTGAAGCTGCGGGATTTGGGCAGAGGGCTGCTGGTGTCACAGCTGTGTGTCCCCTCCCCGGCCTGCACTCTCCTGGTCCGTATTTAGGTCCCCATGTAGGACTTGATGCCATGATCCAGAAATGCCAGGAAGCTGCCCAGGAGAACTCCACCAGGGTCCCCATGTCCCTCATCACCAGCCTGGGCCACAGTGGCCTGGTCACCCTGGAGGGAGCAGGGCCAGCCCCAAAAGGGAATCCCACAACCCCAGTTCCTGATTCCAGGGGCCTCTCTGTGCATCAGCTTCCCACGTTCAAATCTGAGACCCCTCCCAGAAGCTCACAAACACAGGAGGACTCTGAACTCAGCTCTTACTCACAGAGAGCTCTCCCAGGATTTAAGGTGCTTAATTAGCGGTTTAAAAGAGTCACCAGCTGGGTGGGTGACACCCCAGCGGGTGTCATGCACTCCACAGGGCTCTAGCTTCCCTCCTGTCCCTACCCAGGCTTACCTTGTGTCTTTTTTCCCTTTTCCTAATGATCCAGCAGAGGGGCAGGGTTTATAAGTCCATAGAAACTCTATTATCCCCGTGCATTAAAGCCAAAAGCAACTAATTAAAACGTCAAAGTCACAGGGTTCATTAGCTCAGCCTCAGCGCTGGTAGGAGGTGACAGGGATTGTGGCTGTCACCCAACTGCTCCCAGGGACCCCAAGGCTGGCCCTGCACCCCAAAACACATTCCCTGTCCCAGTGTCACTGGGAAAACCAGTGGCTTCCATTGGAAAACCACTGGGCTGGGCAGGATCCTGTCACCTGCCTGTCCCTGTCCCCCAGCTGGTCACCTTTGCCTGCACCAATGTGAAGAGAAGGGAGGTTGGGGACAGCTCTGCCACCTTTGCCATCAAAGCTCCTTCCCCCAGGAGCCTCTCCAGCCCTATCAACACCCATCGGATCCCTATTCCCCCCGGTACAACATGAGGGGGAGAGGGATGGGTTCAAATTCCCAGCTCTGCACACCAGAGCCCCTCCGGTGTGCCAGAACAGCCATTCCTTACCGGGAATGCTGCAGCACCCCTGGATCCAGGAGCTCCCAGCAAGCCATGGGAAATGGGGCACACCAGGGAAGTGGCTGCAGTGGCCACTTCCCATCTAAGGGCCTGCATCCATCTCCATGGTCACACCGAGCACTGGTCACTCCCACTGCCATGGTCACACCGAGCACTGGTCACTTCCATTGCCATGGTCACACGGAGCACTGGTCACTTCCATTGCCATGGTCACACCGAGCACTGGTCAGCTCTCACTGCCATGGTCACCTCACACTGAGCACTGGTCATCTCCCACTGCCATGGTCACACCGAGCACTGGTCACTTCCACTGCCATGGTCACACCGAGCAGTGGTCACTTCCCACCTAAGGGCCTGCATCCCACTGTTGTGGTCGCACTGAGCATCGGTCACTTCCCATTGCCATGGTCACATGGAGCATGGGTCAGTCACTTCAAAGGACCTGCACCCATTTCCACGGCCACACTGACCGTCGGTCACTTCCCAAAGGCCCTGCACCCATTTCCACGGCCACACTGACCGTCGGTCACTTCCCAAAGGCCCTGCACCCATTTCCACGGCCACACTGACCGTCGGTCACTTCCCAAAGGCCCTGCACCCATTTCCACGGCCAGACTGACCGTTGGTCACTTCCCAAAGGCCCTGCACCCATTTCCACGGCCACACTGACCATCGGTCACTTCCCAAAGGCCCTGCACCCATTTCCACGGCCAGACTGACCGTTGGTCACTTCCCAAAGGCCCTGCACCCATTTCCACGGCCACACTGACCATCGGTCACTTCCCAAAGGACCTGCACCCATTTCCACGGCCAGACTGACCGTTGGTCACTTCCCAAAGGCCCTGCACCCATTTCCACGGCCACACTGACCATCGGTCACTTCCCAAAGGACCTGCACCCATTTCCACGGCCACACTGACCGTTGGTCACTTCCCAAAGGCCCTGCACCCATTTCCACGGCCACACTGACCATCGGTCACTTCCCAAAGGACCTGCACCCATTTCCACGGCCACACCGCGCCTCCCCGCCGGGGCTCGCTGTCCCTGCCCCAGCGAGTGCCTTCCCTGCCCAGGCGCTCCCGGAGCCCAGCGGGATCCCCCCGGGCTCTCTCCGCAGGTTTTCCGCCGGCTCCTTTCCCAGCACGGCGCAGCCGTGCCCGGCGGGGAGGAGCCGTGGGCGAGGAGGAAGCCAGAGCTGCCAGCCCTTCGCCGGGCCCTGCGCGGGGAGCAGCAGCAGCGAACGGGCGGCGGCTGCGAGTCCCCTCCACAGCAGGGATTTGGGTCCCCAAATCCCCGCGGGCTCCAGCCCGCGCTGCTGGAAGGGGCGCGTGTAGCCACTGCGGGAAAACTCCGCTCGTGGCCTAGCAGGGAGGAGAAACAGGAAAAGGGAAAAAAAAAAAAAAAGAAAAAAAAACCACAACCCGAGAGAGGAGCGGGGAACGCGCGGAGGACTCGCGGTCCCGGCGAAGGGCGGGCGGGGAAGGAGTGGGTTCGTCTCCCAGGGCTTGGGGACAAGGGGAAACTCCAGGCTCAGCTCCACCCCGGCGCTTTCGACTGCTAAACAATAGTGGAGAGGAGCAGCCGTCCCTCCCTGCTCTTACTCATCCTGCCCAAGGACCTGTGCCACCCTTCGGCTGCCCCCGCCCTGCCCGGGGGCTCGGGCACGGCGGCTCCCCGCTCCGGAGGCGCAAGGCTCGGATGACAGCGACAGATTCCCCCGGGAAGAGATGCGGACCCACGGCACGCGAGCGGCGAGCCGGCAGCGCAGGGAATTCCCTCCGTCATCATCGCCAGCGGAAAAAAAAAAAAAAAAAAAAAAAAAAAAAAAAAAAAAAAAAAGAGAAAAAAAAAAAAAAGAAACCAACACCCAACAACAGCCTGCGCCCTCTCAAACATCTCTACCTGCAGCGCTCGCAGCACTTCCCAGCTCCCAGCGCTTTTCCAGCCGGGAAGGAAGCAGGGAAGGAGCCGGGGCTCGGACGGGCAGCGGCAGCCACGGCCCCGCCGGCGGCCAGGGCGGGACGGGGCCGGAGCCCGCGGGGAATGCGCGGGGCCAGGGGAGGAATGGGGAAGCGCTGCCTCCTGCCCTGGGCGCTTCCCAGCTCCACCTGCACCATCCCGGCACCGGCACCTTCCCCGTGCCACGGCCATCCACGCAGCCAAGGCAATCCAGCCCGGCCTCAGGGAGTCACAGGGTGGAATGTGGCCCCCAAGCCCACCCAGCGCCCACCGTTGAGGAAGGGTCCGCCACCCCTCAGATCCGAGGGGCACCTGCAGCCCCCCTGAGCTGCCAGCCTGCCCGCAGAGAGGGCTCCGGGGGGGTCACCCGAGGGGGCAGCCGGGGAGGGAAGCCCAGGGTCGGGGAGGGATCCCCGGGGCGCGGCGGGGTGGGGCTGGCGGAGCGCGGGGGCGTCAGCCTCTCTCGCTCATGATTTAATAATTTAGGTGCGTTTCAGTGCTCAGAGAAGCGAAAGATTGAGGGCAGTGTCTGGAGCCAGGCAGGGCGCAGGCAGCGGTGCAGCCCCTGCCTTGTCCACGCAGCCCAGGGGGTTTGGGGTGGGGGGCTCAGCTCGGGGTCCCCCGGCCCCAGGACGGCTCTGGGTGCCCCATGGCGAGCTCCGAGCACTCACCTCTACCCCAGCTCGCTGCCCTCGGCTCCTGCCCGTCCACCCACGTCCAGGGCTGCCAGTCCACGGCCACGGGCAGAAACTGGCTGCACTGGTTTGAGCTTCGCAATGCAAACCCCCACCCAAGCTCAGGTCTCCAGAGATAAGAGCACAATAACCTATTGTCCCTCCTCCCCTCCCAACATCTCCACTCGCCTCTGGCGAAGCAGGGAGGGACCACCCAGCTCCGCACAGCCCCCCCGCCCCCGCCGCCGGCAGCCCACGGGGGGCACGGACCCACCGAGCCAGGCCAGGGATGCTGGGAGGCTCCGGAGCCGGGGCTGGGATGCAGGAAAAGCGCTGAGGACAGAGGCAGGAGGAGGCGGACGAGGCCAGAGCCTGGCCGGTCTTCCAATAGATTTCCTGATTTATTTTTTAATTTATTTTCCGCCTCCCCACTCCTGTTTTCTCTGCCGTGGCTCTGCCCAGCTGGATTGGTGCAGGCAGGAGGGGGACGTGCCCAGCCGTGGCGTGGGCAACCCCCCACGCACCTCCCCACCGCGTCCCACCCTCCCCACCGCATCCCACCCTCCTCACCGCATCCCACCCTCCCCACGCGCCCCCCACCCGAGTCACCCCACTCCAGGCAGGGAGCAGCCCCCTTTGCTGCCCCACGCGTGGGGAAAAACCACCCCAAACCCACCCACGCAGCACTTTCCCCGCTCTGTCCTTGGGCTGCCGCAAGCCCCCCTCCCCTTCCCCCGCCTCTTCCTTCCTCCATCATCCTCATCCTCCTCCTCCCCGCAATGCCACAACTCGCTGCCTCCCAAAAATCCAGCAACACGCGCCACCGGGAACCCCGCACCGCCACCCCCCCTCCAGCCGCCTCAAGGGCGGGCAACAAGTTGTAGGATCCGACCGGAGCGTCCTCCCCACCCCAAACACCGGGGGGCTGCCGGACTTGCCCCCCACAAGATTTTTGGGGGCTGCACTCCCCGCAGCCGCCCACGCCCCAGCGCGGCCGGACCGCGGTCACCCCATCACCCCACCCCTCTCCCACGTGGGATTGGGGTCGGGGGGGGGGTCCCACGCCGAGCCCCCCCCCCCCCGTGATGTAGGAACCCCCGCCGAGCCCCCTCCCCATCCCACCTGCTGCACCGGGACGGAGCGGGGCGGTGAAATCCCCGCTGCCAGCGCCCCACCCGCCCGGCACGGCGGGGGCAGCGATGCTCCCACCCACCCGCGCCCCCCGCTCCTACAAAGACCCCCCCCCCCTCCGCGACCACTCCCGTGCGTGTCCTCTCCCCCCGTGCCCCCAACACCTCAACCCCCCGCGGGACCCCCGTACCCCGCTGCCGGGGTCCCCCCCCCCCGGCGCACTCACCGGCTCCGGTCCCACGGCGCCCGGCTGGCGGCGGAGCCCCCGCGACTGGCCATGGGATGGAGGGGGAGCGGTCCCGGAGCTAACGGGAGAAAATGCTTGTCATGGCAACCCCCGTGCCGTGCGGGGCCGTGCGGGGCCGGGCCGGCGAGGGAGGGGACGGCGGGCAGGGAGGGGGAGGGCTCGTCCCAGCCCGCCGGGGGAGGGGCTCCCTTAAGGTGGCTGCACGCCCCGACGGCTGCTTAAGGGGGACGGCGACAGGAACGGGGTGAACGGCCCAGCGAGGGGGGGACAGCGGGGTGGGGGGACCCCAAACCGGGGCAGGAGCCCACGGGCAGAGTGGGGGGGTGCACGCCTGGAAAGGGTGGGGACACCCCCGGACAATCTGGGGCTCCCCAAGCAGGGTGGGGACACCCCCGGGAAGAGTGGGGACACCCCCAAGCAGGGTGGGGACACCCCCAGGAAGAGTGGGGACACCCCCAAGCAGGGTAGGGACACCCCCAGGCAATATGGGGACCCCCAGGTAGGGTGGGGACATCCCCAAGCAGGGTGGGGACACCCCCAGGCAATATGGGGACCCCCAGGTAGGGTGGGGACATCCCCAAGCAGGGTGGGGACACCCCCAGGCAATATGGGGACCCCCAGGTAGGGTGGGGACACCCCCGGGAAGAGTGGGGACACCCCCAGGCAATATGGGGACCCCCAGGCAGGGTGGGAACACATTGGACAGGGTGGCTGGTGCACCCCCGAAAAGGGCAGGGACACCACTGGGAAATTTGGGGACTCCCCCCCGGGCAATGTGAGGAACCCCTGGGCAATGTGGGGACACCCCGGGAAGAGTGGGGACCCCCCGGAAAGAGTGGGGACACGCTGAACACAGGCGGATGCCCCCCTGGAAAGGGTGGGGACACCTCTGGGAAGAGTGGGGACACCCCCGGGCAATATGGGGACCCCCAGGCAGGGCGGGGACACACTGGACAGGGCGGCGGGTGCACCCCCAGAAAGGGTGGGGACACCCCCTGGAAATGTGAGGACCCTCTGGGCAATGTGGGGACACCCCCGGGCAATCTGGGGGTCCCCAAGCAGGGTGGGGACACCCCCGGGAAGAGTGGGGACACCCCCAAGCATGGTGGGGACACCCCCAGGCAATATGGGGATCCCCAAGCATGGTGGGGACACCCCCAGGCAATATGGGGACCCCCAGGCAGGGTGGGGACACCCCCGGGAAGAGTGGGGACACCCCCGGGCAATATGGGGGTCCTCAAGCAGGGTAGGGACACATTGGACAGGGCGGCTGGTGCACCCCCAGAAAGTGTGGGGACACCACTGGGAAATTCGGGGACCCCCTCCCCGGCAGCCCCGTACTTGCACCCCCAGGCAATGTGGGGACCCCCCGAGAAGAGTGGGGGATGCACCCCCAGAGAGTTTGGGGATCCCCCAGGACAAGAGAATGTTTGCGCCCCAAACAGTGGGAGGACCCCACGGGTGGAGCAGGGGGTGCGACCCCAAATAATGTGGGGACCCCCCCGGGCAATGTGGGGACCCCCGGGGGCAGCCCCAGGTGTCCCCAGGCAGCGTGGGGACCCCAATGTGCAATGTGGAGACCCCACCCCGAGGGCAGAGTGGGGTGTGTGGGGACCCCTCCAGGGCGGTGTGGTCACCCCAAAAAGCGATGGCACCCTCATGCCCAACCCCCTCCCCACTCCGGGTGTGGGGGAGGCAGGAGGGACTCCGTGACCTGGGGCAAAATTGGGGTTCTTTGTGGGGTTTTAGCGGTTTTGGGGTTGATCCCCGGCTCTGACCCACCCTGTCCCCTCATGGGGCAGCGCCACTTTGGCACCCTTGAGAGCCACCAGGGTCCAGCACGACCAAACCCCCCCCACCCCAGATCCCACCCTCACCCCTTTCCCTAAAGGAACGCGGATAAAATTCCTCATGGAATCCTTCCCACAGCAGGAAAAAGCTTTGGCCCTGCTGCCCACACGCGGCGGCCTCGGGCCAGCAGGGCTGGGAGGGGGCTCCTTCAATAATCCCCCCTCCCCCCGAGGCCCAGTTTGGGCTCCAGCGGTTCCAGTTAAACCAGTGGAACACCCCTGCGGCCGCAGCCCCTCATTAGCCCCTCATTAACCCCTCATTAGCGCTCCCAAGGGTTTTTTTTCCCCCCTTGAGGGCCTGCACCTCCATAATTCCACATTCCCGAGGCTCCCAGGCCTTGAGGCGCTGCACAGGCCAGAGCCGGGCCTGGATGTGGAGCTCAGGCCTGGGAATTCATTTCCATTCCATTTTCCAGCAAAATCCCTCCCTCAGCTCACTGGGATGGACCTTCCCGCTCAGCTGAGCTGATCCAGGCGTTCTTTTGGAGCAGGGAATGTTGTTTGGAGTCACCTGAGGGACATCAGAGCTGCCCATGTTGGATTTAATTCCATCTCCGCATCCTTTGGAGCACGACCTGGCCCTGAGCTTTGCTTTGGGAAGAGGAAAATGCCCTGGGCTTGGAATTCCTCTTCAATTCCTCCTTGGGAGTTCACAGGGTTATTCCTATTGAAAATAAAATAGTTCAGGGCTGGGGATTCTCATGACAAGGACAAACGAGTCTCAAAAACCAAACTCGGGCCTCTTCCACTGAACCGCTCCACGTTTGTCTGAGACAAAAAAAATGGGAATAAACACAGGGATTTTATTCCTCCACCAAAATCTGCCAGCCCTGACCAGACTGGTTCTCCGTGGGCACGGAACAGCTTGGAAAAGAGGTGTTGGAGCAGCTGGCAGGCACCGCTTCCAATGCAAAACTGCTATTGAGACATAATGGCCTTTTCCAACAGGTTCTGGGAGCTTGGAAGGAATCTCTGACCATCTGGATTCGGGCTCCTGGAAGGAAATCAGCCTTCCTGCCTCAGGGAAGCCGTGTGAGCAGGGCAGCTCGGCTATGCTGGGAATTTGCAGCCTCCTCGGGCTCCTGGGTTTGGGTTAAAATGGGGGGAAAAGCAGATTTTCCACCCGGGGCAGTGGGTGTGGGAGGGAGCGGCCAAAATCCGTGTGGGAAATGTGATTCCCGTGCAGTGATTCCTGACCAGAACCACGAACAGCCCCAGAGCTTCTTCCAGGCCACGTTTAGAGGAAGGGAAGTGGCTGTAAGCAGGAGTGTCACCTCCAAGCCAGCACCGAGCCATCCCCACACGCTGCAGATGGGAAAAATTCCCTCACAGAATATTTTGGGACCCTCTGTGAGTGTCTCTGCTTCCTTCGTGCTCCACTCCCTTCAGCCACAGGCCACCTGCTCCTCCTGGTGGCTTGGCCACCCCCGGGGAGGTGACAGAGGTGTCCCCACACTGCGCCCGGAGCAGGGAGGAGAAGGACACGAGCCCTGAGCCAGCAGAGCTGCCACTCGTGTCCCACCCACCCCGGGCAGAGCTGCAGGAGGGGACATCCCAGGAGCAGCTCCAGGTGTCACAGCCACGGGGGTGGCACTGGGGACAGGATGGTATAGGGTGGCACTGGGGACAGGCTGGATTTGGGGTGACACTGGGGACAGGATGGATTTGGGGTGGCACTGGGGACAGGATGGATTTGGGGTGACAGTGAGGACAGGCTGGATTTGGGGTGACACTGGGGACAGGCTGGATTTGGGGTGGCACAGGGGACAGGCTGGATTTGGGGTGACAATGGGGACAGGCTGGATTTGGGGTGGCACAGGGGACAGGCTGGATTTGGGGTGACAATGGGGACAGGCTGGATTTGGGGTGACAATGGGGACAGGCTGGATTTGGGGTGGCACTGGGGACAGGCTGGATTTTGGGTGACAATGGGGACAGGCTGGATTTGGGGTGACAGTGAGGACAGGATGGATTTGGGGTGACAATGGGGACAGGCTGGATTTGGGGTGACAGTGGGGACAGGATGGATTTGGGGTGACAATGGGGACAGGCTGGATTTGGGGTGGCACTGGGGACAGGCTGGATTTGGGGTGACAGTGGGGACAGGATGGATTTGGGGTGGCACTGGGGACAGGCTGGATTTGGGGTGACAGTGGGGACAGGATGGATTTGGGGTGGGACTGGGGACAGGCTGGATTTGGGGTGACAATGGGGACAGGATGGATTTGGGGTGGCACTGGGGACAGGATGGTATAGGGTGACAGAGGGGACAGGCTGGATTTGGGGTGACAATGGGGACAGGCTGGATTTGGGGTGACAGTGGGGACAGGCTGGATTTGAGGTGGCACTGGGGACAGGATGGATTTGGGGTGACAGTGAGGACAGGCTGGTTTAGGGTGGCACTGGGGACAGGATGGATTTGGGGTGGCACTGGGGACAGGCTGGTTTAGGGTGGCACTGGGGACAGGCTGGATTTGAGGTGGCACTGGGGACAGGATGGATTTGGGGTGACAGTGAGGACAGGCTGGATTTGGGGTGACAATGGGGACAGGCTGGATTTGGGGTGGCACTGGGGACAGGCTGGATTTGGGGTGACAATGGGGACAGGCTGGATTTGGGGTGGCACTGGGGACAGGCTGGATTTGGGGTGACAGTGGGGACAGGCTGGATTTGGGGTGGCACTGGGGACAGGCTGGATTTGGGGTGACAATGGGGACAGGCTGGATTTGGGGTGGCACTGGGGACAGGCTGGATTTGGGGTGACACTGGGGACAGGCTGGATTTTGGGTGACAATGGGGACAGGATGGATTTGGGGTGGCACTGGGGACAGGCTGGATTTGGGGTGGCACAGGGGACAGGCTGGATTTTGGGTGACAATGGGGACAGGCTGGATTTGGGGTGGCACTGGGGACAGGCTGGATTTTGGGTGACAATGGGGACAGGATGGATTTGGGGTGGCACTGGGGACAGGCTGGATTTGGGGTGACACTGGGGACAGGCTGGATTTTGGGTGACAATGGGGACAGGCTGGATTTGGGGTGGCACTGGGGACAGGCTGGATTTGGGGTGGCACTGGGGACAGGCTGGATTTGGGGTGACACTGGGGACAGGCTGGATTTTGGGTGACAATGGGGACAGGATGGATTTGGGGTGGCACAGGGGACAGGCTGGTTTGGCTCTTGTCAGGAGCTTGCAGGGGAGCTCTGAGGGAGATTCTGGATCCCACTGGGAAACCCCTGCAGGGCCGAGCTGAGCCTTTGTCCTCCTCATCCTCCTCGGATCGCGGCTCGATTGGCATTTATTCCCTTTTTGCCATGGATGCGGGGATCAAATCCCCTTTCCCAGCTGGGATCCAACCAGGAGAGAGCTGGATTCCCAGGTGGATTCCCGGGTGGATCCCTGAGTGGATCCCTGGGTGGATTCCTGGGTGGATTCCCAGGTGGATTCCTGAATAGATTCCCAGGTGGATTCCTGGGTGGGTTCCTGGATGGATTCCTGGGTGGATTCCCAGATTGATTCATGGGTGGATTCCCAGACTGATTCATGGGTGGGTTCCCAGGTGGGTTTCCAGGTGGATTCCTGAATGGATTCCCAGGTGGATACCTGGGTGGATCCCTGGGTGGATTCCCAGGTAGATTCCCAGATGGGTTCCTGGATGGATTCCCAGGTGGCTTCCTGGGTGGATTCCCATGTGGGTTCCCAGGTGGCTTCCTGGGTGGATTCCCAAGTGGATTTCTCTCATTCCTTGCACCCAGCACCTGTTGCAGGCTCCTCTGGATCCCCACCACATCCCAAAGGCCTCTCCCTTCCCATTTCCTGGAAAATCAGCCAAACTCCCCCAGACACCGGCAGCACCCAAGTTCTCCATCAAGGACCTAAATCCCTATGGGAATCTCGGCTGTTATCCCAATTTTTGCCACCTCTTTTCTTTCCCCAGCACTTTTCTGGCTGCTCTGGAAGTGAAGCAGAGCAGTGGGCAGTGCCAGGCCTGGAGGAGACCTGGCAGCACCCAGGTAAAATAAATAACCCCAAAACAGAAAACTTCTCCCCCGGGCTCTTCCCTAAAAAAAAAAATAATAATAATAATTAAAAAATCCGGCTTCTCTGATGATTTCCCTTTAAACCCAGCCTCTAATATTTGGATTAATTTGCTTTTAATGCCTCCCAGGCTGGGAACTTGTAGGTGGAGTTTTGTAGCCCGAAAAATGAATTAAATCAGCCGAGTTGTATCAGCCAAGTTACAAACCCATCAAAACCCGGGGCCAGATCCTGATCTCATCCCCGGAGGGGGCGGACGGGGTAAATCCAGCGCCGCTGGAATACGCGGGGAAGGATTTTGGGAAGGATTTTGTCACGGAGCTCCAGATTGGACCCCCCCCCGGGTTTCTCATGGAAACACTGAGTGACTTTGGAGCACAAGGCAGAGTCAGGCGTCTGTAAAATCTCTCTCCATTCAAGGGCTAAATATAGGGAGAGCGAGCGGCAGCGATGTGACTCGCGGTGCTCGGGGATAAATAAACCCTGGAGAGGCTCTGCCGGGAATGCCGGGGGCTCCGGGGGGGACTGCAGGGGGACCACGGAGCTGGAGATGCTCCCACAACTGCTGGAAAGGGGATTTAAGGGATTTTTTTTCCTGCTTTTTCTCCCTTTTTTTCCCTCTCCCTGCTCATCCCTGAGCTGCAGCACCCAGAGGTGCCTGTTCAAGGCTTGGATTCTTGCCTGGAATTTGGGATGCCAATGGAAAAGGTCCCATCCCGGTCCCGTGGCATCCACACCAATTCCCGGCTCTACTCCCGGCTTTCCCCTCACTCCAAGGTCTTTGGAGACCCCCAAAAAAATTCCCGCAGCCACGGAAGTGCTAATTACCCATCACCGCACTAATGAACCTCTCCTAGCCTATTCCTCCTCCCAATTACTCCAACAGCCCCGTTAATTCCTAATTAAGCAGCTCCTTCATCAGGGAAAAGGGCCTTGACAGGAGAGGCCAGAGGAGGAATTTGGGGATTTGGAGGGATTTTTGCTTTATGGCTGTAATTAGGAGACGAAATTGTTTGCTCACCTACGGAATTCATCACCAGAGTGCCTGGGAGCCTTTCCCTTCCCCATCCCTGCACATTCCCGGCTGGAAGCACGGCAGGATTTAAATTTGTTTAGGGCCCGTTATTAAACCCCCAAAATTTGTGACAGCTCAGGAGGAGCCTCTGGGCTGCTCCTTCCCGAGCATCCCTGGGCGGGATGAGGGGAATTCCGGGATGCTGGATCCGTGCTTTTCCATGGATCCCCCCCACCAGCAGCTCTTGAGATCCTCAGGACCACCCCCCCCATTCCCCTCCCCAGCAATTCCCAGTGAAACAACTCCAGGGAAAACCCCCGAGATCCCGAAATGAACATTTTTCCCTCCAGTTCCGACCTCGTTTCATTCCTCACATCAAGGAGGAACCTTGTACTCGGTGTTTGCAGCGCGGTAACAGCTCGGGGACCTTCGTGGGCCCGAGGAATGTCCCCGCTGCCGGCGGTGACAGCGCGGTGGGCGGTGCTGAAAGGGAGGGGAGCGAAGTGACAGCGCGGGAGAGGGAGAAGAACGCTCTGCCCGTCACTCCCGAGCTGTCAGCCCCGAGCCGGGGAGGCGGGCGAGCTCCCGAGCCCTACTTTGGGGCCGTTCTTCCCTCCAGGGATGCGGGGGAAAGGGGCTGGAAGAGCTGGAGATGCCCTCGGTCCCACCTGGGTCCTGGTGACCTCACAGGGCGCGGAGGTGAAATCCTGGGATGCGACAGCAAGGGAAGGGATGACCCCAACAGGGCCACTCCTGTCACCTTCACGAAGTTGTGGGGTCGGGAGCAGCTTTTCCAAAATCACAAGACACTCCCAAAATCCAAAACCTGGAGGCCAAAGCAGAGGTGAAAACCCCACGGGCAGCCCCAAAGCCACCCGGAGCTTCCAGACATTCCCCTCCTCCAGGATCCTCCAGGATCCTCTGGATTCCTGCTTCCACAAAGGTCGATTTCCTTCCTAATCCCGCCTTCAGGTGCTGGGTGACAATAAGGGGACATCGCGGGTGTTGATGCCACAGGGCAAAGCTGTGGTGCCACCCAAAAGAGGGGTGAAATACCAAAATAAGGGGTGAAATGTCCAAAATAAAGGGGTGAAATACCCAAAATAAAGGGGTGAAATACCAAAAATAGGGGTCAATATCCAAAATAGGGGTGAAATACCAAAAGAGGGGTGAAATACCCAAAAAGGGGGAGAAATATCCAAAATAAAGGGGTGAAATATCCAAAAGAGGGGTGAAATACCAAAAGAGGGATGAAATACCCAAAAAAGGGGTGAAAATTGGTGGAAAAATCGTGGATTCAAAGGTGACTTCTCCCCAGAACAGGGAATAGGGAAAACCAGACACATTTCCAAGTGTATCCCCGGGAAAACAAACCAGGAGCGGCTCCTTTATTGGAATAATAACCATCAATAATGCATCGCTAAGGAGCTGCAGATGAGTGCAATTAAAAAAAGCAGTTCATTCCCCAAGCAAAAACCGAAATTATTCCTCACAGCTTCCCCGAGATTTATGGAAATGAAGCAGCTCCTGGAGCTCGGCAGAGCCGGGGAGCCCGGCAGGGGAGAAAGGGGGAAAAAAAAAAAAAACAGGGAAAAAAAAAAAAAAAAAGAAAAGAAACAGGGCCCTAATGTAGGGATTTATAAATATTTTACAGCTGAGGAGGAGTGGGGAGCCATGGATATAGATGGGATTGCGGGCGGCCGTGGTGGGAGGAAGGAATTAATCACAAAAACGGAGGAGAAACTTTCCTCCAGGAGCACGTGGCCGCACCCACGGCTCCCGAGGGGCCCGGGCTGCCGGGGAAAGTTTGGTGTTTGCTCTGCGAGGTGCAGATGTGACCCCGTGGTGATGCCCTCCCTCTCCTTGGCAGCGCGCCGGGCCTGGAGGAGGCACCAAGAATTCCCTGGGAGAGGCGGAGTGCAAATATTGACCAGGAAAAGCTCGTGGATAAGGGCTGGGAAAGCCACGCTGAGGTGGGAGGGCGTGATCCGGTGTTTGGGGCCACTCAGACACCCCAGAAATTCCCATCCCAGGGAGTGGGATAATCCCAGATCCCACAGCCTGGCATTCCCAAACTCCTGTCACTGTCCAGAGGGGCCCAGGACTGGGCTGGCAGCTCCCTCTCACCTCCTGCTGGGAAGGGAGCAGGGAATGGGCTCCAGGAAATGTCACCTGGGATGGGACAGCAATGCCCTGGCAGGGCAGGGGTGTGTCCCTGCTTCCCTGGAGGGCAGCAGAGGAGCAGAGGGAAGCCGAGGACGTCTCATGGGATCCTGGAATGGTTTGGGTGGGAAGGGACCTTGCAGCTCATCCCTGGGGACAGGGACACCTTTCTGTCTCCCAGGTTGCTCCAAGCTGGCCTGGGACACTTCCAGGGATGGGGCAGTGCTCCAGGTTTGTGGAGCTGGAGCCGTTCCCACCCCCCACAAAGAGCTCCATCCCAGGGGGAGGCTGGAGCTCCTCAGAACCTGCAGGGATCCTTCTGAGGCTGGAATATTTTCCTTTTCCCTCCCAGCGCTTCGCTTGTGCTTCCCAGAGACTTTGCAGCAGCTGGAACATCCCATCCTTGCTCCATCCAGGCTGAGCACAGGGACAATCCTGCACCAGTGTGGGATCCCATTCCCAGCTCCAAACCTGGCTCCATCTGCCAGGTCCTGGGTGCTGAGAGCTCCTTGATCCTCATCAATCCATCCATGATCCATGGATCCATGGATCCATGGATCCATCCATCCATCCATCCATCCATCCATCCACGCCCATATCCAACCTGGAAAAGCTCCGTGGCACCTGCTGGGAGCCTCTGCAGGTATGAAACCCTCCCAGAGCTTCTTTAAAAATTCCAAGAATTTCTCTTGGCCAGAGAGAAATGAGTCACGGCAGGGAGAGAGGGAGAGGAGAGGGAGCTCACGGCAGCAGGAGGGAAGGAGAGCCGGCAGCAGGGCTCGGACACGCCGGGCAAAGGGATGGGAATTCACTGGGAAACAGCCATGGCCCAGGACACCTGGTGGAGCTGGAGATTTGGGACACAGCCACTGTCAAGCTGATTTGCCTGGATTTTTGGTGGGATTTTCCCTGTGGACACCGAGCTTTTGGCACCCAGGAAAGCCAGGCTTGGAAAAGCAGATCTGTGTCTCGTTTGGGAAGGTGACAGGGACATCCCAGCCACCTGCTGGGCACGCACCGCCCCCGCACAGGGGAGGCTCAGGTTGGTCACCAGGAGGGATTTTTCCCGGAAAAGGCAGGATTGGAACTGCCCCGGGAGCTTTGGAGTCCCCATCCCTGGAGGTGTCCAAGCGTGGATGTGGCGCTCCGGGTGACATCGCGGGGACCGGACACAGCTTGGACTCCACGATCCTGGAGGGACCCTCCCACCGCTGAGTCTGGGATTCTGGGAACACGTCGGGCTGCAGGAATCACCTCGGATCCCCGGGACCGGCGGGAGGGTCGGCGCTGCGGCTCTGGCACAGATGTCCCTCCCTCCCTCCCTCCGTGCTGTGCCTGTGTCGCACATCAGCGGTGACGCCAGCAGCTCCTGTCCCCGCTGACTGCCGCGACAGCCGATCCCAGCTCCCGGCTCTGACGTGGGAACCTGCCCTTCATTTCCAGTGCCACCGAGCTGTTTTCTCCCCTTTTTTTTTCCACACAGCGAGCCCCGCTCCGCTCCACACAGGACGTGACAGGCGGGGATGGAGCACCGGGAGGCCCCGGGCTTGGCACCTCCGAGGAGCAATTAAGCTAACGAGGGCCACGGGCTGGGCTGGCAGCGTCCCTGGCAGCTCACGGTGAACCCGGGTCAGGAATGACACATCTCATCCATAAGGGATGGCGATGGATGAGGCTGAGCTCCGGGAAAAAAAAAAAAACAAACAAACAAGGAAGGGCAGGAGGGGAGGGAGAATCCATCCCCAAAGCCCGGGAAGAGGATGAGGGATGTAGGAGCAGCCCAGAGGATGAGGGATGAAGGATCTCTGCAGGACTGGGATGCTGCGGGTTGGGGCAAAGATCTGGGGTAGGTGTTGGAGGTAGGGATGCAAACCTGAGTCCAGGTGTGCTCCAGAACCAAACCTGAGTCCAGGTGTGCTCCAGAACCAAACCTGAGTCCAGGTGTGCTCCCAGAACCAAACCTGAGTCCAGGTGTGATCCCAGATCCAAACCTGAGTCCAGGTGTGCTCCAGAACCAAACCTGAGTCCAGGTGTGCTCCAGAATCCAAACCTGAGTCCAGGTGTGCTCCACTGGTTGATCCCAGAGAAGAACATCTGGTGATGGAAACGCTCCTGGGAAGAGCCCCCTGTGCAGGGGGGGTTTCAGGGGGGTGGCACAGGGCACCTGGCCTGAAGGGGCATCTGGAGGAGGTTTCTGCATGGGAGAGCTTGGAGCCTCTTCCAGGGCCTAAAGGGGCTCCGTGACAGCTGGAGAGGGACTTGGGACAAGGCCTGGAGGGACAGGACACAGGGCAGGGATGGATGGGATATTGGGAATTAGGAATTGTTCCTCCTGGGGAGGAGCTGGGATGGATTTCCCAGAGAAGCTGTGGCTGCTCCATGCCTGGAAGCATCTAAGGCCGGGTTTATGGGATTTGGGAAAGGGGAAGGTGTCCCTGCCATGGCAGGGGTGGCACTGGTTGATCTTTACGATCTCTTTCCACCCCAACCATGCCGGGGTTCCACGGCCAGTGCAGCATTCCCCAGGTGAGTTCTGGGACCCCTGGAGCTCCTTCCCGTGGTCGTGCCCCCACCGAGCCCCCGGTTTGCAGGGAAGGACCCACAAAGGGCTGGGCGGGAGCCGCAACCCCCGGGCAGCTGCAGGCTCTGCGCTCCTCCCCGAGCTCCACAGAGCCGGCTCTGCTCCCTTCTGGCTGCGGATCCCAGCTCCGGGCACCGCGGCCGGGAGCAGACTCTCCTCTCAGGCAGGAGCTGTGGGCAGCGCCGCGAGCAGACGGGGAGGAGGAGCAGCAGCAGGAGGAGGAGGAGGAGGAGGAGGAGAAGGCTTCGAGCAATCCCTCAGGGCACCACGGCTGCAGGTGTAGGCTCAGCTCTGCCCAGCAAAGCCCAGCAGGGAGGAATCCAGGCAGGGAGTGGGGATAGGATGCAGAGATTCCCTGTGTGCCATCCAGGAGGGACTGGGAGGGATTGAACCCTCCAGCCCTGCCACACAGCCCCTCCAGCTGTCCTTTGTCCCCGTCCCCTGGTGACGAATATCCTTCCTTCCATTATCCCTGAAATCCCAGCCTGTGCTGAGCCAGGATTGGGATCGAGGCTTTCCAACACAGATCCTGGAGGAGACCAGGCAGCTGCAGCCTGGCAAAGCAGTGTCCAGTTTGTGGGCACATCAGTGTCCATCCTGTGGGCAGATCAATGTCTAATTTGTGGACAGATCAGTGTCCTTCCTGTGGGCACATTCGTGTCCAGCTTCTGGGCACATCAGTGTCATCAGTGTCCATCCTGTGGACAGATCAGTGCCCATCCTGCGGACACATCAGTTCCCATCCTGCGGACACTCAGTGTCCATCCTGTGGACACTCAGTGTCCATCCTGTGGACAGATCAGTGCCCATCCTGTGGACAGATCAGTGTCCATCCTGCAGGCACTCAGTGTCCATCCTGTGGACACTCAGTGTCCATCCTGTGGACAGATCAGTGTCCATCCTGTGGACACTCAGTGTCCATCCTGCGGACAGATCAGTGTCCATCCTGTGGACACTCAGTGTCCATCCTGCGGACAGATCAGTGTCCATCCTGTGGACACTCAGTGTCCATCCTGCAGGCACTCAGTGTCCATCCTGTGGACAGATCAGTGTCCATCCTGCAGGCACTCAGTGTCCATCCTGTGGACAGATCAGTGTCCATCCTGTGGACAGATCAGTGTCCATCCTGTGGACACTCAGTGTCCATCCTGCGGACAGATCAGTGTCCATCCTGTGGACACTCAGTGTCCATCCTGCAGGCACTCAGTGTCCATCCTGTGGACAGATCAGTGTCCATCCTGCAGGCACTCAGTGTCCATCCTGTGGACAGATCAGTGTCCATCCTGCAGGCACTCAGTGTCCATCCTGTGGACACTCAGTGTCCATCCTGTGGACAGATCAGTGTCCATCCTGCAGGCACTCAGTGTCCATCCTGTGGACACTCAGTGTCCATCCTGCAGGCACTCAGTGTCCATCCTGTGGACAGATCAGTGTCCATCCTGCAGGCACTCAGTGTCCATCCTGCAGGCACTCAGTGTCCATCCTGTGGACAGATCAGTGTCCATCCTGTGGACACATCAGCTGCTTTTTGTGCCTCGTTCTCGGCGGAGCAGCAGCAGCCCTGCCGAGCACCGAGCAGACCGGGATCCTCATTCCAGCGGCGTTTTTCCAGGGAAGGGGAGCCTGAGGAAGGGCCCGAGGTGCAGGAGTGCTCCCAGCCCATGATGGCCTCTCCCTCCCTCCCTCCGGAAGCAGAAGTTCACTCCTTCCCTCTTGCTCCCCACTCAGATTTTCCAGTGACCCAGTGCTGATGGAAACTCGGCCGCTCTCTGGCTCTTTCTTCTCCAGAGTGTTTGGGCGTTGTTTTTTTTTTTTTTTTTAATTTCCAGCTGCCCCTCCAGTCCTGACTGACCCTTGGAGGACAAAGCATCGCCTCTGGAGCTGGCACAGCGAGGGGCTCACCTGGTTCTGCTCCGAGCAGGGGAGATCTGCAGGGAAAAGTGGAAAATTCCCGTTCCCAGCTCCATTGGGAATCCCCAGCAAAGGGGGAGCAGCCCTAAGCAGAGCCCACTGTGACGCGGGGACTGGGCCCAGCCTGGCCAGGGACAGGAAAGGGACAGAGAGGGGACATGGATGCAGCTTCCCCCTTTTCTTTGGGATTCCTTAGGGAAAGCTGGAACAGCATCCCTCTTTCATCTGGGATTTCTCAGGGACATCCAGGAACAGCATCCCCCTTTTCTCTGGGATGTCTCAGGGACAGCCAGGAGCCTAAGGGAACAGGCAGAGCCCAGCCTGGGGCACCCAGACATCCAAAAGGGACAGCCCTGTCCCTCTTCCAGGTGACACTGGTAACGCAGTGGAAAATTCCGATACTTAAGCGTACTTTGGGAATCTGGAAGCAGCTGTAAAAAGCTTCCCAGCCATGGAGAGCCTCGCTGGAGCTCCCCAGTAGAGCTGGGCACCCCGCAGCTCCCGGCCACATTCACACCTCCTTTCCTGGCAGCAAAACCACTCCCAGCAGGGCTGGATCCCGGCCGGATCCCGGCTGGATCCAGCCCGATTCCCAGCCGGCCTCGCTGACACGAACCCCCGGCGGCATCTCCGGCTCCGCTCCCCCCCAGCGCACGAGCTCGGGCTTAATCAACTCCTCAATTACTCATTAAAAGCCCCAGGTTGGAATCCACAGCCCGCGCTCGAGCGGAGGCACCGGCGGCCAACCGGAGCTCTCCCAGCGCTCATTCCCTAAATCTGCTCCTAATTAGGAGTGGACTCACCCCTGCAATTAATTGCTGGAGTCTTTCATTAGCGCCTGGATACCCAGATCTGTTTGGGAGAGGAGGCAGCAGGGTAATTAATCAGGTTGTAACTAATGAGGGGAGCGTCCAAAGCCGTGGCAAAGTCCCCGTACCTGGCCGGGGGACAGCTGGTGGCTTCCAGCGGAAAGCTGGCTGTGGGACAAGCGGGATTCGGGCAGTTTTTTTCCCGGCTCTGGCGGAGCCGCTGCTCGTGGGCGCTGGCAGCCCCAGGGGCTGTCGCTTGGCGTGACACGGCGCCGGTGTCCCCGCTCGCCCCGGCCCCGTGTCCCCGCCTGGCCGCTCCTTGTCGCCGCGGCCGAGCCCCGAGGGAGCCGGGGCTGGAGCTGGAGCTGGCGGCTCTGATTCCTCTGCAGGTACCACGAGCCTTTAAAGCAGCAGGATCCCATTTTCCCTCCTTTTCCCCGTGATTTTTTTTTCCCTGCAAACCTGGGAAATCCGCTCGGGGAAGGACAGGGAATATTCCCCATCCTGTGGCACCGCCACCACACTCAGAGCAAACTCAGGCGGAGCTCAGCCCTTTCCCAAACCTCCTTAAATCCTTCCCGTGCCTCAGTTTCCCACCCCCGCAGGCTGCACGAGGCTCGGGGCACCCGCTGAGCCCGAAAGCTCTGGGTGCTATAATTAGGATTTAGGGAAGTGAGAGTCTTTCTGTGCCTCAGCATTTTCCTTTTCCCTCAGCGTGGAAAAAAATAACACCCCCCACACAGCCAGACCCCCCAGGAAATCACTGCTGAAATCATCTGGGTGAAGCTCAGGGTCATTCCCGGGGGTTTGGAGCAGCTTCCAGAAGGTCAAGGTTGCTCTCGGGGCTGTTTTTGCAGCAGTCTGACCATAATTGGGCTGGTTTGGGGAGGCACAAACCCTGGGCTCCCGCCACTTTTGACGGGTGGTGGCGAGGGTCCCAAAAACAGTGAGGATTTTGCTACCAAGGCGATCTCAAATCGAGATATTTAGGGGAAAAAAAAAAATAGGGAAAAGTTAGGGGAAAAAAAACCGCTGTGAAGAGAGGGAGGGGCAGAGCTGCGTTCTGGGCTAATGGCTGGTGAAATTACATTAAAAACTGGAGCAAAGCAGAGCCTGGAAGGCAGATCAATGCAAACAGCACGAGAAACTGGGACGCGGCTCCTAAGCCGGAGTGTTTATGGCTGGATGGCGGCGAGGCCGCCGTGACTCACGCTGGGCTCGGCCCACTGGTCCCAGCTCTCCCGGCGACTGGTGCCGCTCCAGGCTGCGAGAGCAGAGCCCAGGATGGGCTCCGTGACAGGACCCCGCTCCTAGAGGGGGCAGATTTCTGCGTGAGGCAGCGCCATCCTCGCAAAATTGTGTTTTCCCAGCAATTTCCAGGTTTTCCAGCCGGGCTGGGAGGGCAGAGAATTCCCTGGGGCAGGCGGGCTCTGCAGGCAGTCCCCGAATCCTCCCAAGGAGGGATTTTCGCGGCTCCTGCCCGCCTGAGGGGGGTGAGGATAACCCTGAAGAGGAAGAAATCCCCTAAAGATCCCTTCGAGCCCTGAGGCAGCACCTGGGCAGGTGGATGAGGGGACTGAGAGGGATAAATGCGGGGAAATCCATGGATAACGGGCACAGCTGGGCGCGCACAGGCTGGAGAGGGCAGTGATGGATGTGGAAGGTGCCAGGGCAGCGGATGGAGGGCAGCAGGACGGGCAGAAGGTCCCCGAAGAGCCGATGATAACGATAATTGTCACATATTCACGATGATAATCGAGAATATCATGATTGTCATCATATTCACGATGAATGACAATCATGAATTGGGATAATTAACAAGCTCCGGGGCTCGCTCAGTGAACAAGGTCGGTGCAGCCCTTCCCGCTGCCTCCGCTGGCCCGCGGCCACCGCCAGCCCCGGGGCCACGGCGACATTAACCGGCTTTGTCACCAGCGGCCGTGGCAGGCGGCTCGGAGCGACGCGGAGCAGCTCCCGCAGCCCGGCCGGGGGTGGCAGCGCCTGGATCCGGCCGAGGCAGCCGGGGCAGGCTTCCAGCGGCGCTCCGTGCCCCGCTCGGGTGTCACCCGCGTGTCCCTCCAGGAGATCCCGCTGGGAATGGGGCTTTAAGGACATCCTCTCCCGATTCCTGCCTCCCTGGGGGTGCGGAGCTCGCCCAGCCCGGCTGGGACCGTGCCCTGAGCGAAGAGCAGCCGGGATGAGACAGAATCTGTCCCAAAACTCCGCTCCGGAGCCCAGAGTGATTCCGGGGATTTCTCTTCCCTTTCCTCCGCTTCCATTTCCCCCTGTGGCTGCTCCTCCTGGGATCCCTGACAGAAGGGGGAACATCCACCCATCACCCCCCTGCTCCAACGGGACCCCCCCGTTCTCCCCCGCGGCCCGGAGCGCCCCAAATCCAGCCTCTTGTGCCTCTCGGGGGAACTTGGCAGCAGCGCCCGCTCCTCCCGGATTAATCCCGCTCCTCGCCACGGGCCAAGGGCTCCGACAGGAATAAACACATCCCAAATGCCTTTCCATAAGGGGAGAGAACCTGCTGGCCGAGGTGCCGCTCTCCCGGCTCCTTTCCAGCCCGGCGGTCACCTCGGGCCAGCGGGAAAGGCTCCGGCACATCCCGGAGCTGGGGATGGCCCCAAAGCCACCCCAAACCACCCAGCACCTCCGCTCCCCACCCCAAACCAGGGAAGGACAGCTGGGGACAGCCGTGAATTAATAAATGAGTGTTAATTAGCGATAGGGGGGTGGGAGCTGGCTGTGCCCCCGCTGAAGGGGGACAGAGCAGGGGGTGGCTGCGCCCCTCGCGGGTGCCACCGCGGGTCCCGGGTGCCACCTCACCCACCAGCAGGGATTCCCCTGCTCCGAGCAGCTTTTCCCATTCCCGTCTGTTTTCCCATCCTGCCACGGAGGTGCCTCCTTACATAAACCCCGCTAAGTAGGGCGGCCTTTTCTATCCCCTGCTGCCATCGCCGCTGTCGCTGCCGGTGGCCCCGGGTCACCACGCTGTCCCCTCTGCCCGCCTGGCAGCCGAGGGTGACGCTGGGCTGCCCTGGTGCCCTGCCCCATGCCATGTGTTTGGGGTGGCCGTGGGGACAGGCTCGTTTGGGGTGACAGGAAGGACAGACTGATTTTTGGGGTGACAGTGGGGACAGGCTGGATTTTAGGGTGGCAGTGGGGACAGGCTGGATTTTAGGGTGGCAGTGGGGACAGGCTGGTTTTGGGGTCACCCCCAGCGCGGCCATCGGCCACCAGTTCATCCAGCAGGGTCCTGGAGGGCCCTGGGATGGCTTTGGGGCAGGAATATGGGATTGGGAATTCGGTGGAGTGGCTGAGCCCGTGCTGTGCCCTCCCCGGGGTGGGGACACTGAGCAGGACTTGGTGGCTCTGCTGGCTCCCAGCTGGAATCAAACCCTGAGCACTTGGACCAAAATCCCATTTTCCAGCCCCAGTCTGGCTGCGGGACCAGGGAGCTCCCGGGGCTCTGTTGGGATCCTGATCCATCGGGATCCTGATCCCAAACTGCTCCCAGTCTGGGCTCCTCCATCCTGAGGGAAGCAGCCAAGAGGAATCAAACCCTGGCTGAGCTGGAGCAGCAGCAATTAAACCCAAATGATTAATCACAGACAGAGAGTGGCCATAAAACTTCCCAGCAGAAGCAGGGAGAGCTGGAGAGATTCCGGAGCAGGGCTGGGCTTCCAGCAGGATTTGGGATTTCCCCTGGTTGCTGGGTTCCTTTTTGGACTGGGAGAAGGATCAGCTTTGGCTGGAGATGTCTCCGTGGATGGAGCTGGGAATGTTTGCCCAGCTGGATTTTCCTCCAGGACAACCAGGGCTGCTCTCCTTGGGCTGGAAAACCAGGGCCAGGATTCACCCAGGGCGTGGAATCCACCTCGGAATGTCTTTGGGATCCTCTTCCACCCCAAAGCTGTGATCAGCTCAGAATCCAGGGGAGCATCCAGGGCTTCATCCCGGTGCTGCACTGGGATTGTCCCCAGAAAGGGACAGGTGGGGACACAGGTGGTGGCTGCAGAGGAACAACCAGCGATCCCAGCCCTTGGAATTCCACTCTGGATCGCCACACGGCAACGTGGAGTGGGAGTGCGGGGCTCTCCCGCTCCTCGGGATGGATTTGGCTTGGAATTTTCCCGGCGTGTTTGGGTGTTTTTGTGTCCCTGAACACGCGTGGGAGTGGCGGCAGCAGAGCCTGAGCTTCCCACGGGGCTGTTCCCGCATTCCCAGCACATCCCACGGCTCCGATCCCACCCCATTCCCAGCGCATTCCCATGGGGCTGTCCCCGCATTCCCAACGTATCCCACAGCTCTGATCCCACATTCCCAGAGCATCCCAGGCTGTGATCCCACCGCATTCCCATGGGGCTGTTCCCGCATTCCCAGCCCATCCCACAGCTCCGATCCCACCGCATTCCCGCCCGCGGCCAGGAGCACAAAACTTTCTTCCCTCTGAGGAAGGGAAAGCCGAGGACCAGTGCGGCTCTCCCGTTGCCACGGCAACCCGCAAACATCCATCGGAAAATCGCCCAGGGCCCGCATCCCGCTCGCTCGGGCCCGCCTTTTCCCTGCCCCATCCCTTCCCGGCGATTCCAGGGTGTCAAATCCCCGTGGGAACTCCAGGAGAGGCCAGGGAATGTCCCCAACACCGTCCTGTCCCCGGGACAGCCAGGAAAAGGCTCCTGGGGGACAGGGATGCTGTTTCCATGTCCATTTTTACTATGAGGGGTGTCCACCCGCCCTTTCTCTGCAGGAACCTGGAGGTATCGCCGTGCTGGGAATGAAAATCCATTTCCAGCACTTGATTATTCTTGTTAATAATAATTTTAAAAATTGGCTGGAAAAAGGCGTTGCTGACCTTGGCACAAAGAGCGCGCAGGGACTCGGCACCGGGTGGGGTAAATGGGATTTTTGGCCTCATCCCAAATCACCGGCTCCTCCCGGAGCCGGTCATTAATCCCAGGAAATGCCCTGTGGCTTGGGGCAGCGCTGATTTATTAATGCGGGCTCCCATCCCCGCTGTCCTGGGGCCAAATCCTGAAATCATCCCATGCACAGCTGCCCCTGGCTCAGGGAGCTGCTGCCGGGGCTGCGGGGCCAGCCTGGGGCTGAGGGGCGAGGGGCTGGGGGATGTGGGTGCTGGGGGATTTGGGTGCTGCAGGATTTAGGTGCTGTGAGATGCAGGAGTTGTTGGGATTTGGGTGCTGCAGGATTTGGATCCTGTGGGTGCTGCAGGATTTGGGTGCTGCAGGATTTGGGTGCTGTGGGATGCAGGAGTTGTTGGGATTTGGGTGCTGAGAGATGCAGGAATTGTTGGGATTTGGATGCTGCAGGATTTGGGTGCTGTGAGATGCAGGAGTTGTTAGGATTTTCGTGCTGGGGAATGTGGGTGCTGCAGGGTTTGGGTTCTGCAGGATGTGGATCCTGTGGGATTTGGGTTTTGAAGGGTTTGGGTTCTGCAGGATGTGGATCCTGTAGGATTTGAGTTCTGCAGGATTTGGATCCTGTGGGTGCTGCAGGATTTGGGTTCTGCAGGATTTGGATCCTGTGGGATTTGGGTTTTGAAGGATTTGGGTTCTGCAGGATTTGGATCCTGTGGGATTTGGGTTTTGAAGGATTTGGGTTCTGCAGGATGTGGGTCCTGTGGGTGCTGCGGGATTTGGGTGCCGCAGGACGCGGGTGCTGCAGGCACTGGCGAGCCCAGTGGATAATCACCCCCACCTGGATCCAAGGATAACATTTCCTCGTGGATTTGGACCATTCCAGAGCCAGGAAACCCCTGTGGGGTGAGCACGCCCCTGAGCAGCGCAGCACAGCACCCCAAAAACGCGGAGCCACCAAACCCCTCAGCCCTTCCTGTATTCCCTCCCTCCCTGCAAGGAATCCTCAGCATTCCCTCGGTTCTCCTCATCCCACCACCTTTATCCCACAATTTTTCCCTAATGGAAAACTCAGCACCTCCTTTTCCCTGCTCCTGCCCTGCTCCTTTTCCACGATCCCGCTCATTGAAAGCGAAATAAACCCCATTTATCACCGGGACGATTTTCATTTCCCGGCTCGCCGCTGATTTATGGAGCTGCTTCCCGGAGCTGCTGAAAGTTCAGGAATGGGCTGGGGGTGGCGGGGGACACACAGGGACGCCGTGGGCTCCCGGAGAGTCCCGTGGCAGCACGAGCCGGGAAAAGGCTCAAAATAACCCGGGGGGGGGGGTGGGGGTGACAGGGAAGGGACATTTCGCCATCCCACAGCACGGAATCAACCCCGGAGCCGCGTGGAAGTGGGAAAATCACGGGATGTGGGAGCAGCCGGTGGCACCCGCACTGTCCCCTGCAGCTGGCGGTGTCACCCGGCCCCGCTGGCGCTCGGGGTGGCGGTGACAAAGCGACCTCAAAAACCGGAGGGGTTTGAGGCCATAAATCCAAGGAATGTCACCCTGCCCTGGGTGTCCCCAGCATGGGCAGAGGGGGTGTGGGGCTTGAAAACCTGTGGGGTTTGGGTCCGGGAATCCCGCCGGCTCCATCCCACGGCCCTGCGGCACTGGGAACCTTTGGAAAAGCCCCTTTGGAGACAATTCCCGATGCAGACCCTTCCCAGCATCCCCATCCCTCGGTCAATCCAGGCTGCCTGGGGGTTTATTTTCACCTGCTTTCATTTGCCCACAACTCTCTCTTTCCCCTTATTTTATTCCCCTTTTTTTTCTTATTTTATTCCTCTTTTTTTCCCTCATTTTCCCCCCTTGTGCCTTATTTTATTCCCCTTTTTTCCTTATTTTATTCCTCTTTTTTTCCCCTTATTTTTCCCCCCTTTCCCTTATTTTATTTATATTTTTCCCCTTTTTTCCTTATTTTATTCCTATTTTTTCCTTATTTCCCCTTTTTTTTCCCTTATTTTATTCCCCTTTTTTCCTTATTTTATTCCCCATTTTTTTCCTTATTTTCCCCCCCGTTTGTCCCAAGTCCCGGCTCGATTTCGGGAGTTCCAGAATTTAGAAACAATTTGCTCCACGCGCCACTTTCCTGAAGGGATCGAAGGCACCTCCCGGGAATCTCCGTGTCCCCTGGGAGGGTGACTTCCAGAAGAGGGGACGGCGACAGCGGGGCCACACCAACCTCCACCCGCGGGTCACACACCCAGGGGGAAAAATCAATGTCAGGGGGTCCCGGGGGAAGAATTCAAATTTCCCCACCCTGCTCTGGGTGCACAAAGGAACATCCCCCCCCCCCCCAAAAAAAAAAACAAAACCAGCAAAAGGAGAATTTCCCCCAAATCCTCGCATCCCGACGAGCAGGGCCAGGAAAAAATCAGCTGGAAGCACCAGGGGGAAGGGAAAGGCAGGAATAATTCCTGGCAGGAATAATTCCTCGAGCAGCAATTTGGGCTAAGCGTGCTCTGCGTTCCCATAATTTTCCCTGTGGGGAAGCCTTTTCCCGAGCCCTGGAGAACGCGGATTTCTCCCCAGCTGAGCCGGGTCCTTTCCCTGCAATCTTGCAGCTCCAACATTTCTCTGATCATAAATTAGCGATCCTCGCACTCGGCTCGCTCGGAGCTGTTTCTCTCTTCCCCCTCTGCAGGTTTTCCACATCCTACAGCAAGGGAAGATCCAGGCTCGGCGTGGTTATTTTAAAAGACGCCGATCAATCAGAGCTCCCCTCCTCCCGTCCGATCCTCGGCTCCCCGGCTGCTGCCCCCCACCCGAACCCCTCCCCGGGCAGAGCATCCCCCCCAAACCCACCCAAATCCCGCTTGGAAGAGCTCGGATTTTAGTCAAAATTCTTTAAAAAAGACAAATAAAAATGGGGGAGCACTGAATTCCCGCTGGGGGGGAGCCTCGTGCTCATCAGGATGCTGGATGTGGTCCTCGGAAAAGGCGGGATTGCGGCGTGGAAGGGCCGTTCCCGCTGGAGTTTTCCTCCATTTCGTCCCTTCCCCGTGATCCGATGGGAGATGATCCCCTGGGAACGGGGCTGGAGGGAATTTTCCCTGGGGCGGGATTTGGCCTGGGAGCAGCAGCAGGGTGGGAGAACATTCCCTGTTTTGGGGAGCCACGCTGCTGTCACCCCCCCAGGGAGGTGACACTGCCACAGGGCCACCACCCCCCTCTCCTGGGCATCCTCCATCCCATCCCGGCACCCCGAACCCCCTTCCCCCAAACGCAGAGCCCTCGGAGCCGCTCCCTGAGCAGGCACCGGGTTCATCCCGGGCCCACATTCCCGGCAATTCACGCTTCCCATCCCGGAGCTTTTCCCAGGCTTTGTCAGGGCTCCTGTTGACAGGACCTAACGCGTGGCTGCTAAAAATAGCGGTGTGGCAATCACATCTCCCACCCCGGAGCCGCTCAGGGCACGGGATCCCGATCCCAGAGAAAGCCAGGAAAGCCCCGGGATGCTGCAGGAACCCCCAATCCCTCGGGAATGCTGCAGGGAGGGGGCTGAGCCGGAGAAATCTGAATTTCTACAGATTATTTTTATACAATTCGAGGGGGAGGGGGATGTGGAAAAAAACAAGGAATGTGTTTGCTGCGTTTTGCTGCGTTTTTCCCTCCTCCTTTTTCTTTTTTTTTTCTTTTTTTTTTTCTTTTTTTTTTCTTTTTTTTTTTTGTTTTTTTTTTTTTTTGTTTGTTTGTTTTTGTGTTTTTCCAGTGGTGAAGGGGAAAATGGGGAGAAGGAAAGCTCGGGCTGTTCCCCCCATCCCGTTCCCATTCCCATTGTTGAGTTTCCCTGGAGGGACCCCAGAGCTGTCTGCACCTCAGGGATAATTCATGGGTGTCCCTTTCATCCCCTGCTCCCACCTAATCAATCCCAGCACTGGGATATTCTGGAAAAATAAAGGGGAAAAAGTCCAGAATTGGAGCAGCACCATTAATAATCAGAATAATCTGTTAATCCCGGGGGGAATTAATGACTCCAGCAACGACCCCATTGGGATTGGGGCAGGAAAATGAGGTTTTGGTCATTCTGGGGGATCTTCCCAACTTTTCCAGGGCCCAGGAGGCCGAAAAGTTCCATCGTCCTTCCCTGATTGCAGTTTCACATCCCTGAGCTGCCAAGGGACACCAGGGGACGGCTCTGTCCCCACGTGGTGACCAAAGGACCAAGGGAAAAGGGAGAAGGAATTTGGGTGAGGAGCAGGGAGAGGGAATTGGGAATGCGGACTTGGAGGTGGAAACTGCTGGGCAGAAGGGGATGGGGGGAACACACACAGAGCCCCCGGGGTGTCACCCAGAGCCCCCAGGGTGTCACACAGAGCCCCCGGGGTGTCACACAGAGCCCCCGGGGTGTCACACAGAGCCCCCGGGTGTCACCCAGAGCCCCCAGGGTGTCACCCGCTGTTCTCCAGGGATGTCACATGCAGTCCCCAGGGATGTCACACAGAATTCCCCAGCGATGTCACATAGAGCCCTCACAGATGTCACCCGCAGATCCCCAGGCTTGTCACACTCTGTCCCCCAGGGGTGTCACACAGAGCCCTCAGGGATGTCACAAACTGTCCCCCAGGGATGTCACAAACTGTCCCCCAGGGTTGTCACACGCTGTCCTTCAGGGATATCACAAAGAGTCTCCCAGGGGTGTCACCCAGAGCCCCCAGGGGTGTCACACTCAGCCCCCAGGGATGTCACCCTCAGCCCCCAGGGGTGTCACCCTCAGCCCCCAGGGGTGTCACCCAGAGCCCCCAGGGGTGTCACCCAGAGCCCCCAGGGGTGTCACCCGCTGTCCCAGCTCCCCCCACACCCCCAGCGAGGCCCGTGCTGGTGCCCCCTCCCGCGGGGGCAGAGAGGAAGCGGGTCCCGCTCTCCGGGTCTCGGAGCGTTTGGAGAATTCCCCGGCTGAGTTTGGGGCTGGGAGCGGAGCGGGGAGGGCGGGACGGAGGAGGAGGAGGAGGAGGAGGAGGAGGAGAGGAGGGGGCGGGGGCCATATGGAGCAGCCGCAGGATGCTGAGCTGGCGGGGGCTCGGGAGCGCTGCGAGCCGGCGCTGCCAGAGCCGAGCGATCAATACGTGACAGCCCAGCCCCGCCGAGGGAAGGTGACCTTGAGCGGCACAGCCACGAGGGAGGAGGGAGGCCGAGCCAGGAATCCACACGGAAACGTTCCCCGAGCGAGGGAGCAGGGATGGAGGGGAGGACAGGGATGCAGAGACCCCCGGGAGGGCTCTGTGCCCTCCTGGCTGCTCCAGGACGGGATCACGGAGCCCGAGCAGCGCCTGGGGACAGTCCCTGCCCACGGGGGGGGGGGGGGACGAGTGGCAGGAGGGGGTGGCCGTTCCCAGTGAGGACGCGAGGGCGCGATCAATAACTGCCCCAATAATCAATAACCGACCGCAAAACAGCCCCAGCTCGGCCCCTCCGGGGTCCCTCCTGCCCCATCCTGGTCCCTCCTCCCTGGGGGTGACAGGGACACAGAAGCCACCCAAGGCGCCCGCCCTGAACCTCAACTCTCCCAGCAAAACCCCCGCCGAGCCCCTCCCTGCTTTCGGGAATTTGGGATTTCTGTAAATCCAGGAGCCACCTTCGTGCTGCCCTCACCCTCCTGCCGCAGCCCAGCCCCCGCAGCTCCTCGGAGCCCTTCCCCGGATCATTCCCGGGCTGTTCCCGATCCCGGCGGGCATTCCCGGGGGGGCCCGAAGGCTCCGGGAGGGAGAGCGCGCTCCGAGGGGAAGGTCCGGCATTCCCGACGCTGCCTTTGCCCTCTAGCGGGACCAACGCGAAGGACCCGGCGGGGGAAAATCGGCCAATTCCACCCTGCTGGAGCCTGATTTGCAGAAATCCCAACTTTTCCAAAAGAAACGAGGAGCTCCGAGGGGGATGTGCTCCAGGAGAGTTGGGATTTAGGAGCGCTGTCTTGCCTTGGGTGGCTTTGGGGTCCCCTCAGCCAGGATGGGACGGGGGGGTCCCACCTTTTCCAGAGCTCTGGAGGGGCAGAGGTGGGGCTGGATTTGGGGAGGGGGTGCTGGGGGCTCCATCCCATGGGATCAGCGGGATGAAGGCTGGTGGGAAGGTGTTGGAAGGGTGGGAGAGGATGGAGGAGGACGCGGGGGCAGCGGATCCGTAGGCTCGAGGGTGACACAACAGCGGCAACAAATCCTGGAATTCTGACTAAAACAACTCCAAATTCCCATTTCCCAAGGATTTTGGGTCAACAATCCACGCCTGGGCTGGGTTTTGCACGGAAAAGGGGCGAGAGGAGGTGCCCACGCTGTGCCAGCGCCGCGGGCACCGCGTCCCCACGGATGAGGAGCCGGATCCTCTTCCCAGGTTTTCTCCAGCCGCCTTCGGATGCCTCCCCGGGCTCCGAGGATGTGGGCTGAGCTCCGTGGTTTCAGTTCAGGGCTTTGGATTCTCCAGGGATGTGTCATCCCCCTCGCGGTGTTCGTTACACGTGGATAAAAATATAAGGGATGAATACATCGCGTCGAAAATATCCCGCACCGCTGGGCAGCTCCTGCTGGCTGCGCAAAGCCGGGATCAGCCCGGAGATTTCAGCTCCAGCCCAGGGATTTCCTGCTGCTCCTGGCCCGGCTGATGGACTCGGGGATCTCCGGGTTTCTCTGCAGTTCCAAATCCATGGGCACCATCCCAAATCCATGGGCGCCATCCTAAATCCATGGGCATCATCCTAAATCCAGGAATGCCCTCCCAAATCCATGAATACCCCCCCAAATCCACTGACACCATCCCAAATCCATGAATACCATCGCAAATCCAGGGATGTCCTCCTAAATCCATGGATACTATCCCAAATCCATCTATACCTTCCCAAATCCATGGATACTATCCCAAATCCATTTATACCCTCCCAAATCCATGGATATCTTCCCAAATCCGTGGGCGCCATCCTAAATCTAGGAATGCCCTCCCAAATCCAGGGATGTCCTCCCAAATCCGTGGATGCCATCCCAAATCCATGGATGCCATCCCAAATCCATGGATACTGTCCCAGATCAAGGGATCCCTTCCCAAACCCATGGATACCATCCCAAACCCAGGGGTGCTGGAGATCCCACCCAGTTCCAGGAGAGCTCCCAGTCCCTATTCCTGGAACTCCACGGGTCTGGGGTGAGGGGATGGAAGGTTCCAGCCGCCCTGTGTGGGGATTTCCTGTTTTACCCTCTTTGGGAGGACACGGGGACAGTCCAGCTGTGCCCAGAGGTCACACCTGGATGTGCCACACCCCCCCTGGAGCTGCACAGCTGGAGCTGGGCCAGGGGACAGATCACAGCTGAGGTCTGGAAGCGTCACCTCCCTGGAGCAATGCAGCTCCTGGTCCCTGGCCGGGACACCCTGACCGGGATCTCAGGATCTCCCTGAGGCTCTGTCTCGGGGTCCAGGTGTGGAGGTGACCCCAGGATTGTAAAACTCCTCGTTCTCCCAGCCCCGCAGCCAAAGAAGAAATCTGAATGCGCAGGGTCGCATTCTCAAGGTTGTTCATTTTCCCTTCTCTAGAACATTCTCTCTCTGCCCTGCTGAGCTCTGTCCAGCAGCTCGGCCATGGCATTCTGTCTGCCCTCAGGGCAGTGTTCACATTTTATACCCAAAACTCCGCCGTGGTTACAACAACGTGCCAATGTCTGTCATTGATGTTGGGCAGTGTGTCTGTGCCTGAAACCAACAGAAAAGTGTCACCAGCACAGCGAGACATGGAGGGCAAGGAGAAGGAAAAGGAGGTCAAGACATGCCCAAATCCCTCTGTCTTGTCCCCCTGAACCCCATTCTAAAAAAGCCCCAAAATTCCACTTTTCCACCCTGTGTTAATTCAACCACCACACTACTCAAACCCTTGTGGTTTGTAATTCCTCACACAGAGCTGGCAGCTTTTTCCACGGGCTAAAATCGAAGCCACAGGTGTTCTTGACACCGTGCCAGGGTCTGCGAGCCCCCTGCCAGGGTCCTGAGACAGGCAGGGCAGCCAGAGGGGTGTCCTGGGCTCCGACAGCTCTGGAGGGAATGGAGGGAGAAACGGGGCGCAGGGAAATCCCATCAATCCCATCTCTGCAAATCCAATCAAAGCTGCTGGGCTGGGGCTGCGTGAGGGCTCCTGGCTGCTCTCACTGCCAAGAACAAGGCTTTGAATGCGTTTTAAAATCTTTATTTTATTTTCTTTTTATTTTTATGCGTTTGCCCTGGGGTGGAACACCTCCACTTCTGCCACATTTTCCGTGGAGCAGCAGGGTCTGAGCGCTGTGGGACGGGGTCTGGGAGCACTTTGCTGCGTTTGCAGCCCCGGGGGCTCAGGAGAAGCGGCCGGTGGGCAGGCGGGGCAGGCAGGAGAAGGCGTTGGGGAAGAGGCTGAGGTTGATGGGGTTCCCGTCCAGGCGGATGTCCTCGAGCGCCCGGCGGATCTGGCCCTGCTCCTGGCTGTCACAGAACGTGTCCTCGTGCATCGTCTGGATGTTGTTGTTCTGCGGGGACGCAAAGGGACGGACCCGAGTCACGGGGAGCGGGAGAGGAGGAGGAGGAGCAGGAGCAGGAGCAGGACCAGGACCAGGAGCAGGACCAGGAAAAGGACCAGGAATAGGACCAGGAGCAGGACCAGGAGCAGGAGCAGGACCAGGAAAAGGACCGGGACCAGGACCAGGGCCAGGACCAGGACCGGGAGCAGGACTGGGATCAGGACCGGGACTGGGACCAGGACCAGGACCGGGACCGGGACCAGGAAAATGACCAGGAATAGGACCAGGACCAGGAGCAGGAGCAGGACCAGGAAAAGGACCAGGAATAGGACCAGGTCCAAGGCCAGAACCAGGAAAAGGACCCGGACCAGGACAAGGAGCAGAAAAAGGACCAGGACTAGGAAAAGGACCCGGACCAGGGCTAGAGCCAGGATCAGGAGGACCAGAGCCAGGAAAAGGACCAGGACCAGGAAAAGGACAATGAAGAGGATGAGAAGGAGGAGGAGGAGGAGGAGGAGGAAGAAATGGGATCTGCTAAACTCAGGTAAACCTCATCCCACCTGGAGGTGCAGGGAAAGGGACAAATCTGAGTCAAAGGGATGAGGAGGAGGACCAGGACCAGGCCTAGGCCCAGGATAAGGAGGGCCAGGACCAGGAAGAAGAGGATGAGGAGGAGGATGAGGAGGAGGGGGATGAGGGCTCTGCTAGGCTCAGGTACAGGCAAACCCCATCCCACCTGGAGGTGCAGGGAGCGCAGGCTCTCGGGAAGGGGCACAGGGATGAAATCCAGCTGGTTATCAGAGAGATGGAGGAACTGCAGCTGCTTCAGGTCCTGCGGGGAGAGGGCAGAGGGGAACCCCTAAAGATGAACCCCTAAACATGAACTCCCAAGAGATGAACCAATGAACCCTCTAGAGATGAACCCCTAAGGATGAACCCCCGAGAGATGAACCCTTAAAGATGACCCCATAGAGATGAACCCCAATAGAGATAAGACCCCCGATAGAGATAAAACCCCAACAGAGATAAAACCCCAACAGAGATTAAACCCTAATAGAGATTAAACCCCAACAGAGATAAGACCCCAATAGAGATGAACCCCAATAGAGATAAAACCCCAACAGAGATGAAGCCCCAATAAAAATGAACTCCAATAGAAATGAAACCCCAATAGAGATAAAACCCCATTAGAGAAGACCCCCCTGGAGCTGACCCCCCTGGAGCTGACCCCGCTGGAGCTGATCTCCCTGGAACTGACCCCCCTGGAACTGCCCCCCCTGGAGCTGATCTCCCTGGAACTGACCCCCCTGGAACTGACCCCCCTGGAGCTGATCTCCCTGGAGCTGACCCCCCTGGAGCTGATCCCCCTGGAACTGATCTCCCTGGAGCTGATCCCCCTGGAACTGATCCCCCTGGAACTGACCCCCTGGAGCTGATCCCCCTGGAACTGCCCCCCCTGGAGCTGATCTCCCTGGAACTGCCCCCCCTGGATCTGCCCCCCCTGGATCTGATCTCCCTGGAACTGATCTCTCTGGAGCTGATCTCCCTGGAACTGATCTCTCTGGAGCTGATCTCCCTGGAACTGATCTCTCTGGAACTGATCTCCCTGGATCTGCCCCCCCTGGAGCTGATCTCCATGGAGCTGACCCCCTGGATCTGCCCCCCCTGGAACTGACCCCCCTGGAGCTGCCCCCCCTGGAGCTGACCCCCCTGGAGCTGACCCCCCTGGAGCTGCCCCCCCTGGATCTGCCCCCCCTGGAGCTGCCCCCCCTGGAGCTGGCCCCCTTGTCGCCCCCCTCGGCACCCGCCGTGCCCCGGGGCGGGCAGGCCCCGGCGCGGCTGTCCCGGCACACACGCGGAAGGCCTCGGGGCGCAGCCCGGCGCTGGCGATGCGGTTGAGGCGGGCGTCCAGGCGCACGATGCCGCGGGGCAGCTCGGGCAGCGCCGTCAGGCGGTTCTCGGGCAGCAGCAGCTCCTGCAGGCTGGGCAGGCGCCGGAACGCGTCCGCGTCCGCCCACGAGATGGAATTGCTGCTCAGGTCGATGCGCTTCAGCTTCTCTGAGGGCAGGAGGAGAAGAGGGACAAAGCCAGGGAGGTTTATTCCCCTCATTCCCCATCCAAATCCTGGTTTTTTCCCTTGTGCCAGTGATGATTTTTATGCATTTTTTCATGTATTCGTGGCTATTTTACAGCTCCTTAGCTAGCTCTGGTGCTTTTGCCACCCTTTCTCTCAGATTCTAGAACAATCGACTGCCCTTCTGAACACATTCCTGAAATACTGGTTTGGTGTTATTCCATCTTCTACAACAAGAAGTGGGGCAGAGTGGGGCTGGTGCAGGGGTGGAACAACTGAACCTCCTATGGGACGCACCTGTTAAATATCCCAATTCATTAACCCTATAAAACCATCAAAACCCAGGTATACCTGTTAAATATCCCAATTCATTAACCCTATAAAACCATCAAAACCCAGATATACCTGTTAAATATCCCAATTAATTAACCCTATAAAATCATCAAAACACAGGTATACCTGTTAAATATCCCAATTCATTAACCCTATAAAACCATCAAAACCCAGGTATACCTGTTAAATATCCCAATTCATTAACCCTATAAAACCATCAAAACCCAGGTATACCTGTTAAATATCCCAATTCATTAACCCTATAAAACCATCAAAACCCAGATATACCTGTTAAATATCCCAATTAATTAACCCTACAAAACCATCAAAACACAGGTATACCTGTAAAATATCCCAATTAACTAACCCTACAAAATCATCAAACTCCAAATACACCTGTTAAATATCCCAATTAATTAACCCTATAAAACCATCAAACCCCAAATATACCTGTTAAATATCCCAATTCATTAACCCTACAAAACCATCAAACCCCAAATACACCTGTTAAATATCCCAATTAATGAACCTTACAAAACTGCAGAAATCAAATTCCGGGCGCGCCCGTCACCACCGGGATAAAACTCTGCTTTTTTGACTTTTTAACTTATTCTTCCGATAAACTCTTTAACTTCACTATTCTGAGGCCGCTGCGGGGGGGGGGGGGGTTTTCTCCTGGGGTCCCCGAGGGGTGACCCCGACGCACCGAGGCCGCTGAAGTCGCCGGCGCGGATGGCCCCGATGCGGTTGAAGCGGGCGTACAGGTACGCGGTGTCCGGGGGCAGCGCCGGGATCTGCTCCAGCTCGGCGTCGTCGCAGTACACGGAGGTGCCGAGGCACAGGCACAGCAGGCAGCTGGGCAGCCCTGGGGGTGCATGGAAACAAGCCCTGACCCCATTAAAATACCCCACAACAGCGGGAGGAGCCCACGCGGCTGTGGGGATGTGGGGTCTGTGACACACGGAGATGTCACGGCCTCCTGACCCCATAAAATACCCCAGAACAACACAGGGACATGCTCACACTGTGGGGACACAGAATGCATGATACCAGCGCTGTCACAGCCCCTTGACCCCATAAAATACCCCAGAAGAACACAGGGACCTGCTCACACTGTAGGGACACAGAATCCATGATACCAGAGCTGTCACAGCTCCCTGACCCCATAAAATACCCCAGAACAGCGGGAGGATGTGCCCACTCCGTGGGGACACAGAATGCATGATAGCAGAGCTGTCACAGCCCCTTGACCCCATAAAATACCCCAGAACAGCAGCGGGATGTGCCCACTCTGTGGGGACACAAAGTCCATGACATTAAAGCTGTCACAGCTGCCTGACCCCGTAAAATACCCCAGAACAGTGAGAGGATGTGCCCACCCTGCCCTGGGGACACGGATCTGTGACACCCAGCACTGTCACAGCCCCTTGACCCCATAAAATACCCCAGAACAACACAGGGACATGCTCACACTGTGGGGACACAGAATGCATGATACCAGCGCTGTCACAGCCCCTTGACCCCATAAAATACCCCAGAAGAACACAGGGACCTGCTCACACTGTGGGGACACAGAATGCATGATACCAGAGCTGTCACAGCTCCCTGACCCCATAAAATACCCCAGAACAGCGGAATCTACCCACCCTGCCATGGGGACATGGATCTGTGACACCCAGAGCTGTCACAGCCCCTTGACCCCATAAAATACCCCACAACAGTGAGAGGATGTGCCCACCCTGCCATGGGGACACGGAGCTGCTGACACTCAGAGCTGTCACAGTCCCTTGACCCCATAAAATACTCCAGAACAGCAGGAGGATGTGCCCACACTGTGGGGACACAGAATCCATGATACCAGCGCTGTCACAGCTCCCTGACCCCACAAAATACCCCACAACAGTGAGAGGATGTGCCCACCCTGCCCTGGGGACATGGATCTGTGACACCCAGAGCTGTCACAGCTCCCTGACCCCATAAAATACCCCAGAACAGCGGGAGGATGTGCCCACACTGTGGGGACACAAAGTCCATGACATTAAAGCTGTCACAGCTGCCTGACCCCACAAAATACCCCACAACAGCAGAATCTGCCCACCCTGCCCTGGGGACACGGATCTGTGACACCCAGAGCTGCCACAGCCCCGCATCATCCAGGGAAGGGCCAGAAACTCCCAGCAAAAAAAAACCAAAAAACCCCAAACTGTTAATAAATGCAGTGCCCAGGATCAAATCCCTCCTGCAGGAGGAGGGGAGATTAAAGCCCCCCAAATTCAGCTTTTTACACCCAAAGCTCTCCTGGCCCCCTTAATTTTCCCACTGGAGGAAGCAGAACTCAAGAAAATTCTTTTGGATCAAGAAAAAATCTGTCCCAGCTGCCCCCAAAGCCCCAGCACGAGCCCACCCCACACCTGATCCCCCACCCCTTCCGGGGGGGGTTCAAAGCAGCTCAGCACCAATTTCCTTTCTCCTCCCACTTAATTTTTCCCAGCCTGGAGTGACAGAAAAGGAATAAAGATATTTATCCTCGCTGCAGGATTTTAATTGTCACTAATCTAATTGCCACTGTCGCAAAGCCTCTGCTCATTAAAGCCTCGCTGCTTTGCTGGAGTTCATTTTTTTCCCCAGTAATTTCTCTCTCTGCCGCCCTCCTGCCTCGCTGTGCGAGCAGACTCAACCCCAAAACCCTGCAAAGAGCTGCTGGCAGCACCAAAATTCCCCCTTTTTCCCCCCCAAAACTCCACCGGTGTGATGTGGGGATGCATCCCAAGGGAACACAACTCACCCTGCCCGGGGATGGGCGCTGGGGACATGGGGCCAGCACCGCTCGGGGGCTGCGGTTTTGGGGTTCCAGCCGTGGTTTCACCCAGCTCTGGGAGGGGTTTGGGGTCCTTGGGGCGAGGAGCCAAGGTGCCAACCTCGATCTGCAAACATGGCTGGGTGTGAGGGTGGGCGACTCGTCCCCTCCGGGGTGGGTGGCACCAGTCAGGGTCACAGGCACCGGGTTGGGATCATTAATTCCTTCTTGGAAAGCTCTCCAAGCTCTCCAAGGAACCCCCCCTGGCCCAGAGGGATGAAGGAATCCTCACATCCAGGAGCTGGCAGAGCTTTGGCTCGGGTAAAACCTTCCCCAGCGCCGGGAGAGCTGCCAGGGCTGCTGCTGCCAGGAGCTGCCGTGCCACATCCGTCCCTGGCACCAAATCCCTGTCCCGGGATGCAGCCAGGGGCTCTCCTGTGTCCCCCTCACCTTCGGGACAAGGTCCCCGTAGTCGTAGAGCTCCTCGTAGTTGCTCAGGTCCAGGATGTCCCCGTAGTTATCCAAGGTCACCTCGTAGTTGTCCAAATCCAGGTTTCCATAGAGGGTCAGCTCAGACTTGGGCTTCTCCGCCTTCCTCCTCTCCTTGGCTGGGACAGCCCAAAGTGTCCCCAGGCACAGGCTGGCCACGCCCAGCCAGCCCAGGGGACACATCCTGCACCCGGCCGGGGTCACCGCGCCCGGGGATGGGACCTGGAATGGTCACCAGGGGACCTGGAATGGTCACCAAGGGCTGGAATGGTCACCAGGGGACCTGGAATGGTCACCAAGGGCTGGATGGGCCACCAAGGGATCTGGAATGGTCACCAAGGGCTGGATGGATCACCAAGAGACCTGGAATGGTCACCAAGGGCTGGATGGGCCACCAAGGGACCTGGAATGGTCACCAAGGGCTGGATGGATCACCAAGAGACCTGGAATGGTCACCAAGGGCTGGAATGGTCACCAGGGGACCTGGAATGGTCACCAAGGGCTGGAATGGTCACCAGGGGACCTGGAATGGTCACCAAGGGCTGGATGGGTCACCAAGGGACCTGGAATGGTCACCAGGGGACCTGGAATGGTCACCAAGGGCTGGATGGGCCACCAAGGGACCTGGAATGGTCACCAAGGGATCTGGAATGGTCACCAAGGGCTGGATGGGTCACCAAGGGATCTGGAATGGTCACCAAGGCTGGATGGGTCATCAGGGGACCTGGAATGGTCACCACGGGCTGGATGGGTCACCAAGGGACCTGGAATGGTCACCAAGGGACCTGGAATGGTGACCAGGGGACCTGGAATGGTCACCAGGGGACCTGGAATGGTCACCAAGGGCTGGATGGGTCACCAAGAGACCTGGAATGGTCACCAAGGCTGGATGGGCCACCAGGGGACCTGGAATGGTCACCAAGGGCTGGATGCGGGGCCGGGATGTGGCTGAGGCAGCCCCGGGGTGGGGGGGACAAGCAGCCCAGCCCCAGGAGGGGACAGGCAGCCCCCAAACGCTGGGGAGGACAGGCAGCCCCCGGCCCCAGGGGAGGACAGGCAGCCCCCGGCCCTGGGGAGGAAAGGCAGCCCCCAGCCCCAGGGGGGGACAGGCAGCCCCCAGCCCCAGGGGGGGACAGGCAGCCCCCGGCCCTGGGGACACTCGGTGACCCTTTTCAGCGCATTTCACGCTCGGCTGTGCGGGAGAGGCCCCGCGGGGCTGCCAGGGCTGCCCGGCTTTCCCAGCCCCGGGAAGCACGGAGAGGTCGGGAGGGGATGAGGGACTGGGAGGTGTTGAGGGACTCGGGAGGTGATGAGGGGGTCACGGCGCTCGTGGCGATGGGTGGAACCGGCCACTGGCCCAACAAGCCCAGCAGCTTGAGGAGAACCAGCCCCAGGGGCCCTGGACCTGCTGCTCTCCCCTTCTGCTCCCACATCCAGGTGTAAATCCCGGTCTAAATCTGCTTTTCCAACATCCTGGCAGGCCAGAGGCCACAAGATCTGTGTGACAGCACGGGGACCCCCCCACCCCAGTCCTGGCAGCTCCACATCCAAACCCTCCAGGGCCCATTCCCACAGAATTCCCTCCCTCCAGCTCCCCTCCCGTGGGACACCCACGGCAGAGCAGGGGGAGGGTCCCAGCCCCCTCCAGCCTCTCCCAAATCCCAAATCCCAAGTCCCAAATCCTAAATCCCAAATCCCAAATTCCAAATCCACCACCCAGCCCAGAGTTTTTTCACTCCGTCCTGAGGATGCTGCCCCCAAATTCCTGCTCTTTCCCCCCAAATCCGCCCTTTCCCAGTGCGCTGAGCCCCCTGCACCCCCCCCCGCCCAAACCCTCCCATCCCCCAGCTGTCCCAGCCCGGGGGGGGGCTCTGGAGGAGCCAAACGAAACCAGGACAGACGTACCCCCTGTCCTTCCTCTTCCTCCTCCTCCTCCTCCTCCTCCTCGGCGTGGAGAGCCCCGCTGGGCTGCAGGGGCTGGGGAAGGGCTGCCCGGCTTTTAAGGCACGGAGAGGAGGAGGAGGAGGAGGAGGAGGAGGAGGAGGAGGAGGAGGAGGAGGGGGCTGCTCGAGGGTCTGGCCGAGGGGACAGGCGGGATGCGGCCAATCAAACCGGCGGTCCCCTGCCGGGTCCTTACATTGTCCCCAGGGCCAGGCGGCCCCGGAGGTGGCTCTGCTCCAGCAGCCCGAGCTGGGGCCGACAGGGGCGGGATTGGAGGGGAACGAGCCGTGACAGCTCCCCGGTGTCCCCACGGGCGGTGGGGACACGGCGCTGGGCGGGGGGGACAGAGCCAGCGCCACCCCAGGTGGTGCCACCAGGGAGGGGGGGGGACAGTGAGCAGCGCAGGGTTTGGGGGGGCTGCACAGACCCCCCCGGACACTGAGCTCATCCAGCCCAGTTCCCCTCCCGGGACCCCGAACCTTCACTCTCTGGGGTGGTTTTGGGGTTTTTTGGGGGGACAAGGAGCCAATGTGGGTGCAGGGGGGGTTCAGCACCCCCGATCTTCACTCTCTGGGGTGGTTTTGGGGTTTTTTGGGGAGGGGGAGCCGGTGTGGGTGCAGGGGGGGCTCAGCACCCCCGATCTTCACTCTCTGGGGTGGTTTTGGGGTTTTTTGGGGAGGGGGAACCGGTGTGGGTGCAGGGGGGGCTCAGCACCCCCGATCTTCACTCTCTGGGGTGGTTTTGGGTTTTTTTGGGGGGACAAGGAGCCAATGTGGGTGCAGGGGGGGCTCAGCACCCCCGATCTTCACTCTCTGGGGTGGTTTTGGGTTTTTTTGGAGAGGGGGAGCCGGTGTGGGTGCAGGGGGGGCTCAGCACTGTTCCCCTCATTGGGGCAGGGTGGGAACACCCCCTCCACGCCCCCCTGTGTCCCCGGGGACAGAGCTCCGCTCGTGGGGCCACGACCCTCCTGGGGGAGGTCACCGCGGGGCTGGCACACCCCAGGAGGGGCAGGGCGAGCAGGGCAGCCCCTCCTGGGCAGCCTCGTGCCCACCCACCCACGGCCGCGAAAATGTTCCTGCCGCCAGCGGCGCATCGCCCCCCACGCACCCACCCACCCTCCCGGCGCACCCATCTGCTCGGGGTGAGGGGCGGCCGGGGACACCCCCGCAGCCCCCCAGCCCCCCGTGGGCACCGGCGGCACCCGCAGCCCCCAGCCCCCGCCCGTGCGCCCCCCTCGCTCAGCACGCAGCGCCGCTAATCTTCATTAAGCCGCTCATTAGGCGGCTCGGTGGCCACCGTGACGGAGCCGATGTGGCAGCTGGGGGGGCGGGGGGCGACAGCGCGGCCGGGGGGGCTGCGGGGATGAGAAAGGTGGGGCTGGCCCAGGGTCCCCTGGGCAGTGGGGTCCCCAGGAGTGAAGGATCCCAAAAGTTGAAGGGGTCCCCAGGGATGAAAGGGTCCCAAAGAGCAGTGGGGTCCCCAGGAGTGAAGGGTCCCAAAGGGTGAAGGGGTCCCCAGGGTTGAAGGGTCCCAAAGAGCAGTGGGGTTCCCCGGAGTGAAGGATCCCAAAAGTTGAAGGGGTCCCCAGGGATGAAAGGGTCCCAAAGGGCAGTGGGGTTCCCTGGGCAGTGGGGTCCCCAGGAGTGAAGGGTCCCAAAGGACAGTGGGGTTCCCTGGGGTGAAGGGTCCCAAAGGGCAGTGGGGTTCCCTGGGGTGAAGGGTCCCAAAGGGCAGTGGGGTCCCCCGGGCAGTGGGGTCCCCAGGGGTGAAGAAGTCCCCACAGATGAAGGGGTCTCCGGGAGTGAAGGGTCCCCAGGACAGTGGGGTCCCCCCGGCAGCTGGGTCCCCGTAGATGGAGGATCCCAAAGGGCAATGGGGTCCCCCGAGGGTGAAGGGTACCCCGACGGTGAAAGGTTCCCAGAGCAATGGGGTCTTTGGGGGTGAAGGGTCCCAGAGAGGTAAAAGGCTCCCAAAGGTGAAGGGTCCCCAGGGCAGTGAAGGGTTCCCAGGGGTGAAGGGTCCCCAGGGCAATGGGGTCTTTGGGGTCTTTGCTTTTCTGTCCTGGCCCCGGGAATGATGCCCTATCCTTGTCCCCACAAGCCTCCCCTTGTCCCCCTCAGCATTCCCTGCACGGACGGTGTCACCTGGAAGGTCCCTGTGCTCCTGCCACCATCCCAAATGTCCCTCAGTGCCCGGCATCCCCCAAAGGGTCGGTGCCAACCCCTCAGAGCGGGAGGTCCCTGCTCAGCACCCCCAGAAGGGGTTGGGGGGTCGCCAGCTGCACGGGGGATTGGCTGCAGCCAGAATTCCCCCTGATCCCAATCCCTGATCCCCCTGGGGAGGGGACCCAGCCCCTGGGAGCAGCAGCTGAGGAGCCCCCACCCCTCTAACCCCACTAATGGGGGGGTCCCAGCCTTGCCCGTGACCCCACAGGAGCAGCTTCCCACGCTCCCAGCCCCAATCCCAACCCCACGGGGGCACCGAGGCTTTGCAGGGAGCAGCTTTGGGGTGCTCAGCTCCCATGGGAGATGGATCCGATTCCCCCGGGGAGGGAAAACCCGGCTGGGAGTGGGGGGGTTCACCCTGGGGATTGCGGGGAGGGGCTGGGGGGGGGGGGGGTGCCTGCTCTGCACACCACAAACGCACCCGCTCAGCCCCCCCGGGAGCGGCCCCCCGCCCCATCCCACATCCTCACACCTTCCCCCGCAGCCGCCCTCCCTCTGCGCTCGGGATTCGCGCGGGGGAGCGGCAGCAGGAGCGGCTCTGGGGACGCGGAGGGGACGCGCAGGAGGAGGAGGAGGAGGAGGAGGAGGAGGAGGAGGAGCCGCTGCCGCCACCCACCCACCCCGCTCGTGTGGGAACACGCGCAGCCCCAGCCCCGCCGCGGATCCCACTGCTGCCGGCGTGGGAGAGGGGCTTGGAGAGGGGCTGTGAGCCCATGGATGTGGCCCCTAATCCCAGATTTTACAGGGAAGGATGCAGGATGCTGGGATGGGGCTGTGGCCCCATGGATGTGACCCCAGATTTTACAGGGAATTTTGCAGGATGCTGGGATGGGGATGTGGCCCCATGTATGTGTCCCTGAATCCTCAGATCTCAGAGGAAAGGATGCAGGATTTTGGGATGGGGCTGTGGCCCCATGGATGTGGCCCCGAATCCTCAGATTTTACAGGGAATGATGCAGGATGCTGGAATGGGGCTGTGAGCCCATAAATGTGGCCCCAAATCTCAGATTTTACAGGGAAGGATGCAGGATGCTGGGATGGGGCTGTGGCCCCATGGATGTGTCCCCAAATCCCAGATTTTACAGGGAAGGATTCAGGATTTTGGGATGGGGCTGTGGCCCCATGGATGTTTCCCTGAATCCTCAGATTTTAAAGGGAAAGATTCAGGATTTTGGGATGGGGCTGTAACCCCATAGATATGGATGGAGGATTTTACAGGGAATCTTGCAGGATGCTGGAAGGGGGCTGTGACCCATGGATGTGTCCCTGAATCCTCAGATTTTAAAGGTAAGGATTCAGGATTTTGGGATCGGGCTGTAACCCCATGGATGTGACCCCAGATTTTACAGGGAATTTTGCAGGATTTTGGGATGGGGCTGTGGCCCCACAGATGTGGGTGGATGTAGGATTTTGGGATTGGGGCTGTGGCCCCACAGATGTGTCCCTGCATCCCAGATTTCAGAGCCCCGTGGTGGATCCTGGCTGCTGCCGGGGCTGGGAGAGCAGCCTTGGAGCTCTCCACGCTGCTCCCACCAGGAAATTCACCCCGGGGAGGTTTGTAGGGCTTCCCCTGGTGCTGTGGGGGCAGCTCGTGGTTGTCACCCACCCCGATGTTCGGTGTCACAGCCCCGCAGCCAGGATGAGGCTCTCCTAATTAGCAGGGATGCTCATTAAGGGAAGGCACGTGGGGCAGGAGCCTGGCCTGCAGGTGTGACACCAGCTTGGACACCAGGGCTGACCCTCAAACCCTGCTTTGGGGTCAAGGGACCTTAAATCCCATCCCATGGGCAGGCACACCTTCCACCGGCCCAGGCTGCTCCAACCTGGCCCTGGACACTTCCAGGAATCCAGGGGCATCCAGGGATTCTCTGGGAATTCCATCCCAGCCCTTCCCAGCCAAGAATTCCTTCCCCAATTCAGCATCACTCCAGCTAAAACCCCAAGCCCACCAACCCCCAAAAACTTTGGGAGAGTCATCCCCAGGCAAGGAGATTTTGCTGCTGGGTGAAGCAGCGCCTGAGGAAGGCGAGGATGGATCAGGGAGAGGCTCAGGGTCCCTTGTGAATGATTTTATTTCCACTGCTGCGGGGAGTGGGAGTGAAAATCCCATAAAGTTGCCGGGTCGGGAGGTACACGTGGCGTTAGGAACATCTGTACATTCTACCAGTCTATATACACATCAGATATAAATATATATAAATCCAGGGGGCTCCGTCCGGGTTTAGGGCTGAAACCTGTCCCACCCAACTGCAGGGAGAGCTGGAAGGGAGATTTGATCATCAGGAAAAACCCCTCCTTAATTAGCACGAGGTTTTAATTAATGGAGAAAGGGGAGCATCCCTGTGCCAGCCGCAGGGATTAGGACACGGTGCCCGTCCGTGGCCATCCCGGGAAGGGTCAGCTCTGCTGGCTGGACACAAAGGAGCTTTCTTTGGTTTATTTAATGCTCGTTGCAGTTGGATTTTGATTTTTTTTTTTTTTTTCCTCTCTAATGCTCGGCCTTTAAATCCAAATCCTGAGACTCAGGAAGAAAAGAAGAGAATAATCCCCCCTAAACCCGGACACCCTATAAATGCAGGTACAGCTAAGGGGGGTGGGGAAGCGATACATGTGAGGATGGGGAAGAGCAGGGATAAAAATAGCCCTTCCAAAGGATGATTCTTCCCTTTTCTTCTCCCTTCCTTTCATTTCTAATAAAAAAAAAAAAGGCAAAATTCAGCCATGTGTCATTGGCTCCGGAGAGAAACTGAGCCATGGATGTGGCCCTGAATCCTCAGATCTCGGAGGGAAGGGTGCAGGATTTTGGGATGGGGCTGTGGCCCCACAGATGTGGCCCTGCATCCTCAGATTTTACAGGGAATGATGCAGGGATTTGGGATGGGGCTGTGGCCCCATGGATGTGGGTGCAGGATCTTGGGAAGGGGCTGTCACCCCATAGACGTGTCCCTGCATCCTCAGATTTTACAGGGAATTTTGCAGGATTTTGGGATGGGGCTGTCACCCCATGGCTGTGGCCCTCGATCCCACATTTTACAGGGAAGGATGCAGGATTTTGGGATGGGGCTGTGGCCCCATGGATCGGTGCTGGGATGGGGCATTTGAAGCCGGGCAGGGTCTGCTCTTGCCCAGGAGGTGTGGAAGGTGTGCCCCTCCCTGCTCCATCCCAGCAGATCCACAGCTCCAGGAGGGATTTGGATCCTCCTCCTGCAGAGAAATGTGGAGCCAAAGCTCTCCAGAAGGGTGACAGGAGTGTCCCCATCCCCTGGGATGGCCTGATTGTCCATCCTCCCTCCCCTTCCACAGATCCCACCGCTCTCAACTCCATCCCCGCTCCAAAATCCAGCGGGAATGGCTCCCCAGGAGCAGGGACACGCCCGAGCCCAGCAGCTCCACCCGGACCGGCCCCAACTCCCGAGGGAGAGACGGAGCCGGCTCCGGGCTGGGCCTGGGGGACAAGGACAGGGAGCTGTGACCTGCGGTGGCAGGCGGGACACGGCGCTCTCCTGCACCGAGCGGTCCCCAGGGAGCCACCAGCGTCCCTGCAGGGCAGGAAAAGGGGCGGACGGGGGAGAGGAGGAGGATGGAGGCGGGGAGTGAGCAGGGGCAGAGGGAGGAGAGAGGGTCCCACGTGTCGGGGGTGAAACGTCCGAGCAAAGCCGGGCCTGGGAGAGGCGGGGCAGGGCTAAAACACCACGGACTGCAGCAGGCGGAAACACAGCATCAGGTCCAGAGGGATGGGCGGCTTCAGGAGGTTCCCGTCCAGCCGCAGGTAGCGGAGCCGGGGGACGCTGTCCAGGTCGGAGGGCGAGAAATCCTGGATGGACACCAGCGAGGTGGGGCAGATCTGCGTGCCGTTGATTTCTGCGGGAGCAGGAGGAACAGCGGGGAGAGGGTCAGGGAAAAGGGAATGTGGAGAGGAGGAAGAGTGGGATGTGGGTTAGGGAAAAGGGAATGTGGAGAGGAGGAAGAGCCGGGTGTGGGTTAGGGAAAGGGAATGTGGAGAGGAGGAAGAGTGGGATTCAGGTCAGGGAAAGGGGAATGTAGAGAGGAGGAAGAGTGGGATTCAGGTTAGGGAAAAGGGAATGTGGAGAGGAGGAAGAGTGGGATGTGGGTTAGGGAAAAGGGAATGTGGAGAGGAGGAAGAGTGGGATTCAGGTCAGGGAAAAGGGAATGTGGAGAGGAGGAAGAGTGGGATTCAGGTTAGGGAAAAGGGAATGTGGAGAGGAGGAAGAGTGGGATTCAGGTTAGGGAAAAGGGAATGTGGAGAGGAGGAAGAGTGGGATTCAGGTCAGGGAAAAGGGAATGTGGAGAGGAGGAAGAGTGGGATTCAGGTCAGGGAAAAGGGAATGTGGAGAGGAGGAAGAGTGGGATGTGGGTTAGGGAAAAGGGAATGTGGGCAGCCGGGTGTGGGTCAGGGAAGGGGGAGTGCGGAAAGGAGGAAGAATGGGGTGTGGGTTAGGGAAAGAGGAATGTGGAGAGGAGGAAGAGTGGGATGCAGATTAGGGAAAAGGGAACATGGACAGCCGGGTGTGGGTCAGGGAAAGGGGAATGTAGAAAGGAGGAAGAGCGGGATGTGGGTTAGGGAAAGGGGAATATGGACAGGAGGAACAACAGGATTCATGTTAGGAAAAGAGGAATGTGGGCAGGAGGAAGAGCGGGATGTGGTATAGGGAAAAGGGAATGTGGAGAGGAGGAAGAACAGGATGTGGGTCAGGGAAAGGGGAATGTGGGCAGGAGGAAGAGCGGGGTGTGGTTTAGGGAAAAGGGAACGTGGACAGGGATTTTTTAATCCCCCCCTGTAATTGAACCCCAAATTGGGGTTGGTTTGCCACCGAAAGGGACAATCCCAGGCTGCTCAAAGCCCCAGCAAGAGGGAAAATCTGGCTTTTGATCAGGAGCGAAGTAGGTCACGTTCCTGCGGAGCGCAGCGAGGGATGCGGTGGCATTCCGGAGAGAAAAGGGATCATCCCGCTCCCGGAACCTGCCGAGCTGGCCCTGAGCTTCCCAAAAAAACATCAAGGAATCCTGCTCCAGCCCTGTCATGCCGGAGGTAACGTCAGCGCCCGGCTCTTTGCTCGCCTTGGAATTCCACGTGTCCCTGCCCAGCTGGGGCACGCGTTATGGAAAATAAACCCCGGGATTCTGATGTCAGCACCCAGCTCCAGGGATGGGAACCTTCTAAAAACCGGGGAAAACAGGTGAGGAAAAGCTGGGTCAGGGCGTGCACGGGATTCCTCTCCATGGAAAACCCCAGCAGCACTCGGATATTGGGGGGTGTGGGAAGCCAGCAGGGGTCACCACCTGCACCCCAAGGTCCCTCCCGGCTCAGATTTGGTGGTGTTTGATTAAAATTCAGATTAAGGAGTGTTGGAGGCAGTTGTGGTCACAGCAGGAGCTCCAACAGAGGAGACATCCAGGGAGACCAGGAATCCTGGAATGGTTTGGGTTGGAAGGGACCATAAAGATCACCCAGAGACACTTTCCACTGTCCCAGGTTGCTCCAAGCCCCCTCCAGCCCGGCCTTGGACACTTCCAAGGATGGGGAAGCCACAGCTTCTCCAGGAATTCCATCCCAGCCCCTCACTTCTCTTCCAGAGAAGAATTCCTTCCCAATATCCCACTCATCCCTGCCCTCTGGAGGTGGGAAGCCATTCCCTGTGTCCCGTTCCTCCATCCCTCATCCCAAGTCTGTCTCCAGCTCTCCTGGAGCCCCTTTAGGCGCTGGAAGGCTGAATGGGAATGCAGTGGGATTCTGTCTCCCCCTCTGTGCTCGCTCTGTTTCCACACATCCCAGGCTCCTGTCCCATGGAATTGCAGCTGGATTTCCCTGGAATGGTGTGAGACAGCCCTGGCTGCTCTGCCTCCACGGCAGCCTTGTTCTCCCCGTTCCTTCCCCACTCTGGGATGTTTCCTCACCATCCCCAGCCTTGTGTTTGGCATCTGTTCCCAAAATATGCGCCCAGGCTCTCCTCGTTGCAATATCCCGATTTCTGCCGGGGAAAGAGCCCTTCCAAGGACAGGTGGCCCCAAAGAAGACAGCTGGGAAAAGTCCTGCAGCACCGGGGGGGGATTTCACTCTGCTCCTCCCCTTCCACCCAGATCCTCCCTCCACCCTTGCAGCTCCCACCTCATCCCACCACCGCTTCCCCCTTGGAAGGCATCGCATCCCACCGGGTGTGAAACGACCTTTCCAAGGTTCTTCTCCCCAAAAAACCTCCCCGCATCCCCCAGCCAACCCACGTGGGACTCACTCTCGATGGAGTTGTTGTTCAGGTAGAGGTGCTCCAGCTTGGGGCTGATGAAGGGCACGTTGGTGAGCTTGTTGTGGGCCAGGTGCAGCACCAGCAGGTTGGTGAGGTTGAAGGAATTTTTGGGCAGCCCCTTGTCCGAGATCTGGTTGTAGTTGAGCCGGATGAAAGCCAGGTTGGGAAACTCCTTGAAATAATCGCTGGGGATGTCCTCAATGTTGTTCCTGTCCAGGAAGAGCTGGTGGATGGCGCTGGGCACGCCGGGGGGCATCTTCCTCAGGATGTTGTGGGCCAGGTTGAGCTGCATGAGGTTCTTGAGCCCCTTGAAGGTGTTCTTGTTGAAGACGCCGTCGCTCAGCTTGTTGTGGTGCAGGTCCAGCAGCACCAGGTTCTCCAGCTTGTTGAAGACGCCGGCGGGGATCTTGGAGATCTGGTTCCTGCTGAGCCGCAGCTGCTCCAGGTTGGGCGGCAGGAAGGCGGGCACCTCCTTCAGCTGGTTCCTCTCCATGTAGAGGAAGATGAGGTTTTCCAGCTTTTCCAGCACCTTCCTGTCCACCTTGCGGATGCGGTTGTTGTCCAGGTTGACCCATTTGAGGCCGGTGGCGTTGCGGAAGGACTCCTCGGGCAGGTCGGCGATGAAGTTGTTCTGCAGGTACAGGTAGTGGATGCGCGGCGGGATCACCGGCACCGTGCGCAGGTTGCGGCTGTCGCAGTACAGCGCCGACGGGAAGTCGGGCGGGCAGTAGCATTCCCGCGGGCAGTCGGGGAAGACAGACGGCGGGCCCGGAGGGAGGGGAGGGGGCAGCTCCGTGGGCTCCGCCGGCTCCTCGAAGGGCGCGGGCGGCCGCGTGGGCCTGCGGGGGGGTTTCCGCCGCTGCCCGCTGCCCGCCGGCACCAGCGCGAGCACCAGTGGGAGAAGGAACGCGAGGGCCGCCTTCATGGTCCGGGTGTTTTCCTGCAGGGACACGGGGAGAGGGGTTGGGAAGCGGCCGGTTGAGGAATTGTCACCTCCCCACCGCTGGCACGCAGGGGTTTGTCCCTCGTCTCTGCCGCCTGCCTTCCTCTCCCCTTCCTGCTGGAGGTCATCTTCCAATCCAGCCCCTCCCCAGAGCGGGAGTCGCTGAGGTCTTTATCCCTGGCTCACCATTATCCATGGAATTCCTCTCCCTGGCTCACCGCTATCCATGGAATTCCTCTCCCTGGCTCACTGCTATCCATGGAATTCCTCTCCCTGGCTCACCGCTATCCATGGAATTCCTCTCCCTGGCTCACTGCTATCCATGGAATTCCTCTGCTCATCATTATCCCTGAGATTCTTCTCCCTGCCCCACCGTTATCCATGGGATCCCTCTCATTCACCATCATCCGTGGAATTCCTCTCCCTGGCTCATCACTATCCATGGAATTCCTCTCCCTGGCTCACCACTATCCATGGAATTCCTCTGCTCATCATTGCCCCTGAGATTCTTCTCCCTGCCCCACCATTATCCATGGGATCCCTCTCATTCACCATTACCCGTGGAATTCCTCTCTCGTTCATCATTATCCATGGGATGTCTCTAGCTCACCATTATCCATGGGATCCCTCTGGGTCACCGTTATCCATGGGATCCCTCTCCCTGCCTCACCATTATCCATGGATTTCCTTTCTCATTTATGATTATCCATATGATCCCTCTGGGTCACCGTTATCCATGGGATCCCTCTCCCTGCCTCACCATTATCCATGGATTTCCTTTCTCATTTATGATTATCCATATGATCCCTCTGGGTCACCGTTATCCATGGAATTGCTCTCCCTGCCTCACCATTATCCATGGAATTCCTCTGGCTCACTGTTATCCATGGAATTCCTCTCTCATTCACCACTATCCATGGAATTCCTCTCCCTGCCACACCATTATCCATGGGGAATGTTGTTGTTGGTGGTGTTTTTTGTTTTTTTTTTTTAGTTTGGGTTTTTATTTAATTTTTCCACCCTGCAGCGCCTGGGCCCTCCCCAGAGGCCACTTCCATCCCCTCTTCCCGAAGGATGGCCCAGCCCTTCAGGCACCTGGATGGGCTGGGCTTCCCTTGGCACTCGGGACAGCAAATCAACGATTCCACAGGAAACTGGCGGTGGAAAAGTGCCGGGAATGCGGCAGCGGTGAACAGGGCAGGAGGGACGGATGGCTCTGGGATGGCTCTGGGATGAGGAACAGCCCCTCTGCCAGGCCCTGGGATGGAAAGGGCATTCCCAAAGTGGGAACAACACAGGGGTTTGGATCTACAGCTCCCTGTGCTGCCCAGAGAACCCATCCAGCCCCTCCGGCTCCGTCATTATTTGGGAAGAGTCACAGCGGGAGACTGGGAGGGATCAGGCGAGGTTTGTGTGCTCCAAGGCAGAAAGTTTCTCCTGGACATCGTCTCTTGTCACCTCTCCCTCTTCCCTGGCTCCTTATCACCTTGTCCCCTCCCTGCTGCTGCCTGGAACAGCAGCTCCTTGGTCATCCTTGCCGGATTTTCTGGGAATTCTCCAGCTGCTGCCTCGGAGGATGGAGGGATGCAGCAGAGGAGCTCCGTGCAGGTGGGGTTTGGAGTTTGGATGGTTCCACATTCCCCAGCTGGAGCAGGCTGGGATCAGGGTGGGATTCCTGGGCACGGACCCTGGGGGCTCACCAGGCTTTTCCCAGTGGGATTCATCGCCCCGGCAGGATCAGAGCGAGGCAGAGGGAGGGCGGGAAGGAGCTCGGAGACAGTGGAGAGAGGGGAAAATGAGGGAAACCAGAGGAGGAAGGGAAATGGAAGGGAAAGTGCTGCTGAGATGGGAAAAGCCTTTGGAGGTGCTGGAGCGGCTGGTGCCAATTCTGGGGAGAAATCCGGCACTTCCAACTGTCCCATCCAGCACAGCAGAGTGGGATTCCCACTCTGGGGAATCCCTACCAAAGGGAGGAGTGCCCATCCTCCCTTTCCAGCCCATTGCCAGCTCTCCTCACGCCTGGAATCCCCAGTTTCCATCATCCCTGGAGGGGAAAAAGCCCCCTCCCAACCCGGGAACCGGCCACACCAACCCCCTGCTGCTTTCCAGCAGGATCTGCATCCCACCCTGGGTGGGTCACCCTCTTCCAGGGCCACCTCTTCCAGCCCCAACTCCCTCTGGAGCGATCCCACGCTTTCCTGGGGCTCCAAGGAGTTGACTTTCTCCAGGAAAAGATCCTGTTTTCGCCCCTCCTGCAGGCCCAGCCTGTTCCTCCCGGCTCCCATCTGGCTCTGGTTAACCCCGCGCGCCTCCCGAGCCGGCTGCTTTCCATCAGGGCTCTGGCATCTCGCTGGGGGAAGGGAGGAGCAGGGAAGGAGCCAGCAGAGCCCAGAGCTGCCGGATCCTGAGCCCAGCAGAGCTGCAGCAGGTCCTGGTTGGGGATGGATGTGATCCCGTCCCCGCATTCCGTGTTCAGTGTCTGGAAAATGGGAAAATCCGTGACAGGAATCTGCTGTTTGTGCAGTGCCCTTCCCATTCCATCAGCATCCTGCTCCTTCCCTGGCCACAGCACATGGATCTCTCTCCGTGTTGTCCCAGAGCTTTCCATGGGGTCCCAGAGCTTTCCATGGGGTTTTTCCTCTGCTCTAAATCCTGGATTTTAAACCCCACAAACGCCCGAGGGAGCGGCGGGGGCTGAGGTCTGCGCTTGGCCCGGTGCAGAGGGGAGGGAGCAGCTGGGAGGTGATCTTCCAGCTGGGAGGTGATCTTCCATCCAGGACACAATATTCCAGCCAGGACACGCTGGGATCCAGGTGTTGGATCCACTGAGCCCACCCAGCAATGTCCCAGCAGGGTGGGGGACAGGGCAGCGCTGTCACCCCGCTGAGCCTGCCCCCCGTGCCCTCCACACGAGGATTTGACACCCCAGATGTTTGGGGACCCAGAGAGAGGGAACAGCCACCCGAGCCAGGAATCCCGGCTGGAGGGTGACAACATCCTGTGGGATTCTGTCAGCACAGACAGAACAGTGGCGGGAGGCTGATGCTGCCCCTTTTATCCCCCCACGTCCCCGCGGGGACTGTCCCAGCCCTGTGACACTGGCACCACCCTTCCCCCGTGCCAGGCACCAGCCTGCCTCGGGAAAGCAGGACCCACTCCCAAGCAAACTGCAGCAAAGCAGTGACATTCCCAAAAAAAACAGGGATGCAACGAGCCTGGGGCCACCGCAACATCACAATCGCTGGAAGGTTCCAAGCCAGCTCTCCCAGGACCTGGAAAAGCTGGAAGTCTGTTCTCCATCCAGTTGGATTTACCGGCATGAGTGCCAGGAGCAGAATTCCCAAATCCCACCCCCTGATCCCACCGGAGCCCCTGCCCTGCCAGCCTCCCCTCCCCGACGGACGGGGCAGCTCCGATTCCAGCTGCCCACAAGGAATCCGTGCCACTGGAACGAAGTTAAGTCATGGAGCAACAGAGGAATTCAGGAAACCGACGGCCTGGCGTGGAAAAAAGGCTCAATTCATGGATAAAACCAATCCTGACACCTCCCCAGCCGCTGAGCTCGGCCTGGCTGCAAGGCCAAGGCACCCAACAGATCCTGGGGCTTTTCCCAGAAGGAGGCAGCTGCTTCCTCAGCCATCCCAGCTACAATGGACGAAAAAAAAAAAAGAAAAAAATTGGTGCAACAGCTGGAAATTCCAGCCCCGAATGCCACTGGGGTTTGCTTTGCACATAGTTTCTCTTCCCTGCATCCCAGTAACCCCCAGCTCGCAGCGGCGCTGGCTGCCAGCCCCGGGATGGGCGCCAAGGGCAGGGAGAAGCCGCCACCCCGGGGCGAGAGGGAGCCGTGCAAAGGTCACCGCGGGGGATTTGTCACCGGCGAAGTCCCCTCGTTGTCCCTCCGGTGCCTCCTGCAGCGGTGAGGGGAGAGGGAGCAGCTGGATCCGGGTATTTGTCCAAGATCCCTCTCCCGCAGAGGGATAAAGGGAATTTTAACTCTGGGAGAGGCAGGAAAAGCCTGGATGGCTGGAGCAGGGCCCCTTTCCAGCTCGTTGTTAGCTCGTCTCGCACATTCCCGCAATTCCCATCATCCCTGGTGGGGGAAAAGCCCCCTTCCAGCCTGGGAACGGGAATGTCGGAGCAGAACAAGGAGAGCAAGATAAAAATAACCACAAGGATCGGGCAAAGCTCCTTCCTTGGCTTCCCTCGCGTCCAACACCGCTCGTGTCTCTGCGAGAGCCTGACCCAACACGGAGCTCGTCATCCGGCAGCTCCGGAGCGCTGGGAATCGTGGAAAAGGGGGAGGGCAGCCAGGCTGTCACCCAGGCGTCGCCGGGGTCCCTTGGGAAGCGCAGCCCTGACGCAACAACCCCGCGGTTCTCGCCCTTTCCCAGCCCTTTCCCAGCGGAGCCGGGCTGGAGCTGGGACTGGGTTCCTGCCGCATTCCCGCTGGGATGGCGCTGTGTCCATGCAGGGACCGGTGACACCCGCCAGGGCTCAGCCAGGCGACAACAGCGCAGGGCTCCTGCCAGGAGGGTCCCCAGAATCCCCGGGATCCTTCCCAAAGGCTCATCCCGTCCTCTGCTCCCGGGTCCCCACAGTCCCCGGGATCCTTCCCAAAGGCTCATCCCGTCCTCTGCTCCTGGGTCCCCACAGTCCCCGGGATCCTTCCCAAAGGCTCATCCCGTCCTCTGCTCCCGGGTCCCCACAGCCCCCGGGATCCTTCCCAAAGTCTCATCCCGTCCTCTGCTCCTGGGTCCCCACAGTCCCTGGGATCCTTCCCAAAGGCTCATCCCGTCCTCTGCTCCCTCCTCCCGCGGCAGTGCCCGTGGGAAGGCGGCCCTGGCCGGGAGCACCTTCCCGCTGTTCCCTCGGTCTCAGCAATTCCTCCCTCCCTGCGTGTCCCGACCCTTCCCAGCGCCGCTCCCGGCTCGGATCCCGCTGCCACACGCAGTGGGAATGGCTGGACAGGGACAAAAGCGGATCCTGGCTGCCAAAGCGCCGCCGGCCCGGACCCCACACACGCCCCGCTCGCCCCCCCAAGCAGCCGCCTCGCCCCGCTCCGCTTCTCCCTCAGGCTGGGAAACGGCTCCGACGCCTCATTCCCTCCTCTCCAGCCTCTTCCAAGGGCAGGGAAAACCTCCCACGGCTGCGCTTTGATCTCTTCCCGGGCTGGAAGCGCTGATCCCTCATTCCCCGGGGAGCAGGGAGAGAATTCCCGCATTCTGGCTGTCCCAGGAAAGGGCGCTGCGCTGCCCGGGAGGCGGCTCTGGGATGCCCTGGCCGCCACACAAGGCAGGGCCGGGATCGCGGGATCCCAGAATCCCGTGATCACAGGATCCCAGAATCCCACGACCCCGGGATTGCAGGATGACAGGGTTGCAGGATCCCAGGATCCCATGATCGCAGGATTGGATGAGCCCAGGATCCCATGATGCCAGAATCCCATGATGCCAGGATTGGAGGATCCTGTGATGCCAGGATCCCATGATGCCAGGATTGGAGGATCCCGTGATGCCAGGATCCCAGGATTGGAGGATCCCAGGGAAGTTTCCAAGCCCTCACGAGCCGCGCGCCAGCGGGATGCATTCCCATGTTTTGCTTTGGAGCTGCTTTTCCCTAAACCTCTCCAGCCGGCGGGCAAGGACAGGTTTGGGATGAGCCTCTTCCCAGTAACAAAACCCTTTTTTTCCCAGGATTTCGGCGAACATCATTTCCCGCTTGCTCTTCCCGTGGGGACAAAGAGCCGGCTCCAAACGGGACCCCCGCGGGGAGGGGGCTGCACCTCCCCTCCCACCTGGAGCTGAGCTGGCTCCGGGCAGGAAAAGTGGGATTACATGCCCTGGGAATGCTCGGTGCGATCCAGGCAGGAAAGAAGGGCTTTACCACCTACATTTCGGGCAGAAAAGCAGCGGGTTGGAAGCGGCCCTGGAGCTGTCGGGCTGTTCGCTCCCACCCCGCTCTGGTCCCTTCCGACACTCCCCGTTCCCACTCCGGCACGGGGAGGTGGGAGCAGCCCCCCAGAGCCTCCCCCCAAGCCCCGCCCGGCTGCTCAGCCCCTGCCGCAGGCAGGACAAGGTGCCCCGATGTCCCCGGAGGCTCCTGGTGGCATTCCTGGCTCCGGAGGGGTCCCTCCTCCTCTCGGCCTCTCCCTTTCCTCGCTTGTTTTCCCTCCTGCTTCCCAAGGCAGGGATTGTCCTGGGCATGGCCGGGGCTGTGCAGCCCCCCCGGCTCCCCCAGTTCCGGCCCCCGGTTTGGCTGCAGAGCCCAACGTGCTGGGCTTTGGGGTGTGGGGGACACACAAAGGGCACTTCACGTCCCCCAAAAAGCGCCTGGCAGTGGGCGCAGCGCTGTCACACCCCCCGGGCTTCCCTGTGACCCCACAACCCCCAAACCGCCCCCCCCCCTCCACCCCACGGCGAGAGAAACTCCTGGAACCGAAGCAGAGAAAGAACAAAGACTCCAGAGCGCTGCAGGACAGAAGAACCAAGAGGAGAGGGGGGAAAAGGAGGAAGAGCAGATGTTTTTGGGGATGGAAGGGAGGCCGGAGAGGGCAGGAGCATCGTGGCGTCGCGGGTGGGAGCTCAGGCAGGGTGAGAAGAGCCTGGGGGGGAAACACCTGCCCAGAGCTTACCTGTGTGCACCTCTCCCTCCTCCTGCCTCCTATTAATCCCCAAGACAAGTTTCTCTCTGGCTTCTCTCTCCCTCCTCCTCCTCCTCCTCCTCCTCCACCACCACCTCCTCCTCCTCCTCCACCTCCTCCTCCTCCTCTCCGCTCCGCCACGAGCGAGCCCGGCCGGGGCGCGGGGGTTTTGTGGCTGGGAGCGGTGGGAGCGCGGGGGGCGGAGGGCTGGGAGGGCTGGGAGCACTGGGAGGGCTGGGAGCGAGGCACGGTGACAACAATCACGTCTTTCTCTGGCAGCCGAGCGCGGCGGGCTCGGCGCACACGCGGCTCTGGCGCTCGGCAACAATTCCTCCTCCTCCTCCTCCTCCTCTTCCTCCTCCTGCTGCTGCTGCTGCTGCTGCGGAGGCAGCTCCTTGTTTCAAAACAAAGCTAATTAATCACGGAATAAGCCCTGCCCTCGCCGCCGGCTCCGCTTTCCCAGGAGCGGGCTGGAGTCGCGCTGGGTGGGTGTCCCCTGTCGCCACCCGCAGGGACTCCCGGCTGTCCCCACATCCCGATTTCCTCAGGGCAGATGGAACCTGGAAATTGGGGTGCAGGGCTTGGTTTGCTGCCAGCTGGGGATGAGCTTTGGTTGAAATGCCGGTGGCACTTCGTGAAAGACAGGGTGGGGGTGACACAGTGGTGGCACGAGCTGCGTCCCTGGGTTTTCCTGGCTGGAAAACAGCAGTGCACAGAGGGGACACGGCCAGGAGGGCTCAGGGGGGACATTTCTGCTCCGAAAGGGACATTTTTGTCCACGAGGGGCTCAGAGGAACCCGGGACCTGTTGCGTGTTCAGAGCTCTGAGGGATCCCGGGGGGGACACAGCAGCCCCCCAGCCCTGGGAATTGCCATCCCACATCCATCCATTTCCCAGAGTTCTTGGGATGTGGGATCAAGGGGGGCACAGGAGCCCCCCAGCCCTGGGAATTGCCATCCCACATCCATCCCTTTCCCAGAGTTCTTGGGATGTGAGATCAAGGGGGGCACAGGAGCCCCCCAGCCCCGGGAATTGCCATCCCACATCCATCTCGATCCCGGAATTCCTGGGATGTGGGATCCAGGGGGGTACAACAGCCCCCCAGCCCCGGGAATCCCCCTCCCACATCCATCCCAATCCCAGAATCCCTGGGATTTGGGGTCCAGGGGTCTCCTCCCTCCCTCCCCACCATCCCCCTCTCTCCATCTACAGCAGGACCGTGAAACCCGAGCTGCTCTGGCTCCTCGAAATCCCAATCCCGACCGTGCCAGGGGCTGGCAGCCACCCAGGAGGGGCTGCTCCTGCACTTCCACACCGAGCTGGCAGTGTCTGGCAGCCAAAACCGGAGATTTTCCCAAAATTCCCCCTCTCTGCACTGCCCCGTTTTGCCTTAAATGTATTTATTCCCAACACTCCGCCTTTCACCCCAAAACCGGGGGATGGCCCCTTGCTGAGGGCCTGGAGCAGGATGATCCCAAGCCAGAAATCCAGCAGGTAGATGGAGTGGGAGGCAGGAAAAGCCATCGAGAGGACCCACGGAGGAATTCCAGGCTGTTTAAACAAAAAGTCGGGATGGAGACTGGAGTTTGCCAGCTGGAAAAGGACCAGGATCAATAGGGAAAGGAGATGCTGTTTGGAAGGAGATGCTGCTGGAATTTGATGCGAATTCCTTTCAAAACCAGTCCAAAAAACCCCCAAATCCATGGGGACATGTTCCATGGATTTTTTTTTTTTTTTCCCTGCTAATTTACAGCTGCTCAGCCGGGCATGGAAAGGGAGAAACTGAGGCACCAAACGGGGCAGTTCCTGGCACTGAAGCGATGCCAGGATGGAAAGGTGTCACATCCCAGACCTTCTCCATGCTCTGCCCGACCTCTGGAGCCGCTCCCACCCCAGGAAAGCTCCAAATTTGAGGCAGCGACCCCTCCCAGCGCCTCTGGTGGTGACGGCGAGCGCTGCTCTCAGCTAGGGGACTTTGTTTGTTGAATTTTCTCCCTGCAGGAATTCTTTCCCCGCCGTGGCCAAGTTTCGGATCCACCTTCAAAGGCGCCCTTTGACATTTTTCAAACCTAGGACGTGGCTCCGGGCATCGTTTTTTCCATGTCTGGAGCAAAACCCAGCCCTGCTCTTGCAGGGAAAGGGGGGGCTGTGTGTCCCCAACCTCGGGGACATCGCAGTTCTGGTGGCCCTGATGTGGATTTTCAGCCATGCTGGTGGTTGATCCCCTTTTCCTGGTTTGTCCCACAGGGATTTGGAGCCAAACCCCTCTTGGGTCTGGCAGAGTTGGGAGAGGGAATGTCCAGAGTGTGGGAATGGAGGGGGACAGGGGCCAGGACAGTGGGAACGGCTGGGGGGACCAAGGACAGCACGAGGGACAGAGGTGGGAATTGGGAGACACGGAGGAATTTGGGTCCTGGTGGATCCCAGTGTGTCCCACCAGGAACGGGGAGGCCGGAGCACTGGTCAGTCCGGCCATGTTCTGCTCACTCTGGACATTGTCTGGTCATTTCAGCCATCCTCTGGTCACTCTGGCCATGTTCTGGTCATTTTAGCCATTCCATGGTCACTCTGGACATTCCATGGTCACTCTGGACATTCTCTGGTCATTTCAGCCATCCCCTTGTGACTCTGTCCATTCCCTGGTCACTGTGACCATTCTCTGGTCACTCTGGACATTCCATGGTCATTTTAGCCATTCCATGGTCACTCTGGACATTCCATGGTCACTGTGACCATTCCCTGGTCATTCTGGCCATGTTCTGGTCACTCTGGTCATGTTCTGGTCATTTTAGCCATTCCATGGCCACTCTGGACATTCCCTGGTCATTCTGACCATGTCCTGGTCACTCTGGACATTCTCTGGTCATTTTAGCCATCCCATGGTCACTCTGTCCATTCCCTGGTCACTGTGACCATTCCCTGGTCATTCTGGCCCTGTTCTGGTCACTCTGGTCATTTTGTGGTTGCTCTGACCACTCCATGGTCACTCCAGCCACTCCATGGTCACTCTGCCCATCCCAAGCTTAGAGTTGAAGTGGGAGCAGGGAATTCCCATCATAACCTGGGACTCCACCATTCCAACTGGGAAACAGGGAGAGCCCTCATCCTCTCCATCTCCATCCTCTCCATCCATCTCCATCCTCTCCATCCATCTCCATCCTCTCCATCCTCTCCATCCACCTCCATCCATCCCAAACCCCTCATGGACCACGGTGCCAGTGGCTCCTGTCAGGTGTGGCAATCCCTTCCCCAGGAACTGATTTTCATGGATTTCCTGCCTGGACAAACTACTGGGAACACCACAGGACACCAGGAATTGCCAATTCCAGCCTTGGGGACACCACAGGACATCAGGAACTGCCGGTCCCAATTCTGGAGATACCAGGAATTGTCAATCCCAGTCCTGGAAACACCAGGAATTGGCAATCCCAGTCCCGGACACACCAGGATTTGCCAATTCCAGTCCTGGGGTCACCATAGCACCCCAAGAGTTGTGGATCCCAGTCCTGGAATTGTCAGGAGCTCTCAATCCCAGCCCCAGGAGATTCAGGAAAGGGAATTTTCCGGAGCAAAGGGCTGTCCCCAAACCAGGCTCACCTTCCCCACATCCCAGCCTGGGTTTCTCAGGAATATTGGCTTTAAAATGTTGATTTGGCCCCAGGGAGATGATTCCTGGTGTTATCCCTGTCCCAAGCCGAGCCTCCACTGAGTGCCACAAACCCAGGGGATCTCTGGATCTTTCTGAGGGCCAGATCTACAAAATTCCCTTTGGAGAGCTAAAAAAGTTGAATTTCAGAAAGGGAAAGAGGAGAAAAAAATAAAAAACAGAAGGAAAACCTTGAAAATTTCAAATCTGGGGAGTTTGAAAGCAAAAATTTCCAAGCCCACGGGAAGGGAAGGCAGGGCAGGGATAAGAGGGGCGCAGGGATCCCCCCAAAAAGGATGTCTGGCAGTTCGGGATGGCGCCATTCCCGCAGGATGCGGTGGGAAGGGGCCGTGCCGCCCTTCCCGGGGCTCTGCCGGGCGTTCCCGGTGGTGCCAGGCTGGAAAATCCCGGTCAGCTTCCCCCAGGCTCCGCCGGGAGCCGGGAGCGGCTCCTGCCCAGCCCTGCGGCCCCTCCGCCCCGCGGGGAGCTCGGGCAGCCCCCGCACGCCGGAGCCGCGTCCAGAGGGCCGGGACGGCGTCACCGGGAGCGCGGGAGAAGCGCTTGGCTCCGGGAAAAGCTCTGGAGTTGGGAATGAGCGAAGGGGAAAAGAATTCCGGGATGTAAGGCGCGGATCGCGCCTCACGTGGCCGCGATGGGGCCGCGGGGAGCTCGCCCCGCTCCGGCTGCGCTGGGGAGGGGGAACAGATCCCTGCCCGCCTTTCCAGCCCTAAACCAGCCGGGAATGGGCTGGGGAAGGTGCTGGAGCAAAGCTGGCCCGGCCCCAAAGCGCTCCAGAGGCGCTGGGATTTGGGAATTCAGCTCGAGCTCGGTGACACTTTGGGTTTCCCAACACAGGGATCCACAGGGAGGAGGAGGATGAAGAGGAATTCTGTGCAGACTTCAGCCATCCCAAATATCCATCCCTTCTTCCCTGGCGTCCCCATGCATCCCTGAGCATCCCCGAGCCTAAAGAAGAATCCCTGACACTGGAATGGGATCTCTGAGCCTGGAATGGGATCTCTGAGCCTGGAATGGGATTCTCTGAGCCTGGAATGGGATCCCTGAGCCTGGAGAAGGATCCCTGAGCCTGGAACAAGATGCCTGTGTCCCCACATTCCCTGTATCCCCACATCCCCCCATCCCCGCACATCCCGGCTCCCCCCGGCCCATCCCGGCTCCGGGGTTAATCCCGGCTCCCCCCGGCCCATCCCGGCTCCGGGGTTAATCCCGGCTCCCCCCGGCCCATCCCGGCTCCGGGGTTAATCCCGGCTCCCCCCGGCCCATCCCGGCTCCGGGGTTAATCCCGGCTCCCCCCGGCCCATCCCGGCTCCGGGGTTAATCCCGGCTCCCCCCGGCCCATCCCGGCTCCGGGGTTAATCCCGGCTCCCGGCTGACTCAGAGCCGGGCCCAGCCAGAGCTGAGTAATCGCCGCTCTCCGCAGAGGTCACCGCGCTCCTCCCACTCTCCCTGCGCAGCCCGGACCCTCCTCTCCCCCCTCTTCTCAACACCCTTGGTGTCAATCACTTGAATTAGTTTAATTAGTGCCGTTAATTGCCCGTCCAGCTCCCATCCAAAGGAGCCAAGGCCGACGCTGGAGCCTCCTCAATCCCCGATCCTGCCCTTCCCAGGACATCCATCACTCCCCGCTCCCAGCCCCCGGACTGCGGCATTCCTAGAGGAAAAAAAAAACTGGATTTATTCCCACAAAGCCACGGAATCGCTGAGCTCCGTGCCTGTCTCTGATTCCGAGCCCTGGGCATGCAGGCAGGTGCCAGGCTGTCCCCACAGGCGACAAACAGGGACCAGGGCAATTAATCACGGTAAAATCAGCGTTCAAAGCACTTTGGCTCCCGAGGAATCAGCATTCCCAGGCTGTCTTCCCAGGTTTTATTCCCAAGTTTTTATTCCCAGGTTCCTACGAGGCACCGGGGCAGCCACAACGACTTCGCTGCCTTTAATCAATTCCCTTCATTAGGTTGTTCAATTAGCAAGGGAGCTCTGGGAGAAGCTCCCAGAAGGAATTTGTGGCAGAGCCATTAAGGCCCAATTAGTCCAACTTTAATCTTCGGGACCCCACTTAAACCTTCCCCATTTCCCACTTGAAATCTTTCCCCGCTGTCCCTGGTGACCCTCGGCCACCCCAGGCCAGGGGACACTTCCCTGGCAGTGCCCCGAGGCTTGGGGGTGCTCCGGGTACCCCCTTGGAGCATCCCAGCATCCCCCCAGCTCTCCCATTTCCGGGAATTCCTGCACCTGACCCTGCAGGGTTTGTGGGGCACAGGAAAAGGGTCAGGGGAGGAAGGGAAAGGCTCCTCATCCCAAAAATCCCCAGATTAATTGGCGTTTTCCCAGCGGGGAGCAGGTTCCGCCTTCCAGATTCCACCAGGAGCTGCAGCTGTTGAATTCCATGATTTGTATCCGTATTTCCCAGCCCTCTGCACCCCAGGACAGCGACAAAAACCCAGGAGCAGGAGCTGTGACCCACCCCCCACCCCCGAGGTGCCCCCGGGGCTGGGCTGGGAGGGCCGAGGGAACATTTTATCCCGGGAATTGCAATCCCAGCTGGCACCCTCGGGACAGCGAGGCTGCGGCCAGAGACCGGGGTCAGCTCGGGGGGCTCCTGCCAGCGTGGGTTTGGGCAGAGGTCAGCCCAAACAGAGCCACAGGAGCTGCCAAAATCCTTGGAAAAGCTGGGATTAGAGCTGACAGAGCCCCTTCCCAAAAAAGGGCACCTCTCCCAGCTCTGTTGCTGTTGCAGGGTTCCTTCCAGATGGATTTGCTTCTCATTTTCCCAACTTCTGGACCTTTGTGCTTCCTGCGGATTTGTCTAACCCCGCTGTCCTCTCTGGAATTTGCAGATCCTCCCAGCCCGGCATCCTTGGAGGGTTTTGTGTTATTTCCTCCCTCGTTCCCCAAGCCCAGTAAACAGCTGGTCCCGCAGGCCACCTCCGGACCTGCACTTTCCATCTTCCCGGGATTTCAGAGCCCTGAAAATCCTCGCGTGGAGACGCAAAGATTTCCACAGCAAATCCCAGCCCTACGACCCCCGGCTTGGCTAGAAACCCTTCAGGCAAAACTCAAATCTCACCTGGAGCCACTCCCTGCAGTCCCAGGTGTCCCCAAATCCCAAAAATGCTCCAACCCGGGGTGAAGACCTTCCCTGGGTCATCACCACTTCCCCCAGGCTTGGAATTTGGCTGGAATTTCTGGCTGAAGGTGCAAATTTCCATCACAAAGGAGCTGAGTTGGATCAGCTCAGGGTGTTTGGTCTCTCCCATCGCTTTCCCTCAGGTGCTGCTCATCCCATCCCTGGGAATTCCAGGGTCAGGAGTTTGAGGTGCCTTTCCTTGGAGATCCTCAGCCACATCCCCCTTCCCAGCTCCCTGCATCCCTGAGCCCCATCCCTTGGGAATTCGCTCTGGTGGCCCTCAGGCTCCAAGGAAACCTTGGCAAGGTGTCAAAGCCACCTGCACCTGCCTCATCCCACGTTTTCCCTTTCTTTTTCTCTTCCCAAGGGAAGCACCCTGTTCTAGGGATGAATACTTCTCTCTGGGGATAAACACCGGGCTCTGGGGGTGAACACCCGGCTCTGGGGGTGAACACCCGGTTCTGGGGGTGAACACCGGGTTCTGGGGGTGAACACCCGATTCTGGGGGTGAACACCGGGTTCTGGGGGTGAACACCTCGTTCTGGGGGTGAACACCCGGTTCTGGGGGTGAACACCCGGTTCTGGGGGTGAACACCTCATTCTGGGGGTGAACACCGGGTTCTGGGGGTGAACACCCGGTTCTGGGGGTGAACACCGGGCTCTGGGGGTGAACACCCGGTTCTGGGGGTGAACACCCGGCTCTGGGGGTGAACACCCGGTTCCCAGGACAGCGGCAGGGCCCAGCTCCTGTCCAGGCTGTCCCAGAGCCGCTGCTGCCCCGACACCTCCTCCTCCTCCTCCTCCTCCTCCTCCTCCTCCTCCTCCTCCTGCTCCTCCTCCTCCCTCCCTGTCCCCGTGACGGCTCCAGCGAAAGGAATCTGGAAAGCTCCCAGAGCCGCGCTCGGCTGTTCCCAAATGTCAGGTGGAGGTGGAGGCGCAGGAAGTGTTTTCATCCCCGAGGCATCCACAGCGCCGCTTCCAGATGCTCCGGGAGCTGCTCCCGCGGCCTCCCAGGACCGATCCCTCCTGCCTGGGGATGCTCCTGACCCTTTCCCGCAGCCCCCAGAGTGGTGAGAGGGATGGAGCAGCTGGAAAAGCAGGGCTGGTTCCTGTTCCTTGAAAAACCACCCAAGCCTGCCCGGAACAAGGAAGGTTCTGGAAGGGAAGGGGAGGCACCAGCAGCCTGGATGGATGGAAATCTGCATCCATCTCCCTCTGGAAAGGGGATCCAGCATCCCCCAGCGGGGCTGTGGGGCTGGGAGAGGGAAGGACGGGGGCAGAAGGCAGCAGGTGCCCCCTGGTTGTGTTCCAGCCCTGGGGCTTTGCCGGGGCTGGAGGAATCCATGCCCTGGAAGAGCCGTGTTGTTCTGGGAGGAAATGAGACAGCGCTGCTTTAATAGGAAATCAAAACACATCGAAGGAACACAGCGGGACACGGGCCTGGAAAAAAGCGGAGCCGTCCAGCGGTGTCTCGCCAGCAGCCCCGACACTGCCAGGGCCCTCGGCCGTGCCCTGATCCCTGCGGGAATATCCCAAAGATCTCCACAGGGATTCACCTCCCTCCCTGCGCCCGTGCTCCCCTCTGCCCTTGTGGGGTGGCAGGGGGTGCTGGGGGAGAGGGAGGGATGGGATGGATGGATGGATGGATGGATGGATGGATGGATGGATGGATGGATGGATGATGGATGATGGATGGATGGATGGAATCCATGGATGGATGATGGATGATGGATGGATGGATGGATGATGGATGGATGGATGGATGGATGGATGGATGGATGGATGGATGATGGATGGATGATGGATGGATGATGGATGATGGATGGATGGATGAGGGATGGATGTGTGGATGATGGATGGATGGATGGATGATGGATGGATGGATGGATGGATGATGGATGGATGGATGGATGGATGGATGGATGGATGGATGGATGGAATCATGGATGGATGGATGGATGGATGGATGGATGATGGATGATGATGGATGGATGGATGGATGGATGGATGATGGATGGATGGATGGATGGATGATGGATGGATGGATGGATGGATGGATGGATGGATGGATGGATGGAATCATGGATGGATGGAATCATGGATGGATGGAATCATGGATGATCACGTCGGCAGATCCAGCTCCAATGAAAATCGCTGATGCTCGCCACCCAACTTCCCTGACATTTCCAAGAAGGAACAATTCCATACCCACCTAGAAACTCCCCCAGGATTCCATGGTTTCCTGCAGGATTGGGAATGAACATGGATACAGCCCAGCAGGGAAAGCTGGACATGTCCGAGCCCTCCTGGGGCAGGAATCAAACTCCTCTTGGAGCTGTGGAAGCCGAAGCCGGAGCAAGAGATGCAATCAAGGGAGGTTTCCATGATCCAGCCCTGTCCTGGCTGTCCCTGGGAGCTGCACCCTGGGCTCCAGCCACTCAGGAGGGGCTGGGAGCTGGAATCTCGGCCTGGAATTCCCTAAGAACCTGGACTGTGCCGTGCCTTTGTTATCCCTGTGCCCATCCCCGCGTTCCTGCATCCACCCAGGAGCTCCGAGAGCTCTGAGAGTGGAGAAAGCCTTTGAAAGTTCTCCTCAGAGGCGACCTGCTGGGATTTCTGGAGCTGTGGAGCTTCTGAACAGCCTCGCTCGGAAGCGTTTAATTGGGAGGGCTGGGAAGGAGCGAGGAGGGAGCCCGGGGAAGGTGGGGAAAGGCTGGATGAGAGCTGGAAGCACAGGGATTTGGGCTTTTGGGTTGTCCCAGTGATGCTCCAGCGCCGCAAATCCCCCGGGATCATGTTTGGGAGAAGCTGGGAAAAGGAGGTCAGGAGGAGAAACCTGGAAGGAGATTCCAAATAATTCCCGCAGCCGTTTTTCCGACAAAAAGCCCCTTCAGCCGCGGCCAAGGGCAACATTCGCGCCTCTGGAGCTGCAGGAAACGCGGAGATTTTCCAGCACATTCCCTGCCCCGCTCGGGGGGAGAGGCAGCGACCGGGGCGGCTCCGGGGGCTGCTGGGACCGGGAGAAGCTTTCTCTGGATCAGCGGGATCAGCGCCAGCCCCGAAAGCCTCCCCACATCCCTTCCTAATGATCTCGGAGGTGTTTTCCAAGCGAAATCATCCCGGGATTCTTTCTCCCGGCCGCGGGACAACCCCAAAATCCCACGGGACATCCCTGCCGGGAGAGTGGGGACACGGCTGGGGGTCCCCACCCTGGTGTCCGCTACAAGGAGAGCGTGGAAGCTGCTCCCCAAATCCTGCAGGGCCCTGGCAGAGCTGCAATTGGGGTGCCCGGGGGGTCCCCTCACACCCATGGGTGCTGACCCCGGCTGGGGGGGGCCCCCTCTCACCGGCCACGTCACTGCGCAGCTGCTGCCTGGCCCGGGGGGGTGTAATTAGTACCAGACCTCGTTAGGCTGCTCGCTAATGAACCCCGCGCCTCTGCGGCTTTCCCTGCCAGCATGGCAGCGATTTCCTCACGGATTTGGGGGGCAGAGCCAAGGAAAATGCTGGGAAACACCCCCGGGGAGTGAGGGGAGCCCCCCCCCCAGGATCATCCCTGGCACCATCCAGGGCTGAAACTTTTGTGGAGTCCAAAACCAAGGAAAAACCCTTCCCACCCCTCCCGAGAGGCAGTGGGAGGAGGACCCAAAATCTTGCCGGGATTTTGGGGGGTGATTCCCAATCCGACACCTGGGGGGGTCTCCCGCAGCAGCGGGGCCGGCGTTTGCTCCTGGCTCCCTGTTAAACACACCTGGATGGAGACATTTACCCAGGACCTGCCGTTATCGAGCAGCCGCGCCTGGAAAAGGTCGGGAAAAGCAAAAAGCCGCTGTTATTTCCCAGAGGGAAAGCTCCGGGAGAGAGGATCCTGCTGGGATTTCCTCAGGGGGAATTTTCCCCCTTTAAAGCACCCGGAGGAAAAAAAAAAAAAAAAAAAAAATCTCGCCAGAGGGAATGACCGGGATGCGTTGCTGGAATATCCCGGAGCCATCAGCGGGGCTGGGATGCTCCTGGAGCATCGCCGGGATCATCCTCATCCATCCCCATCCCTCCGCAGCCCTCGGGGGCGTTCCGTGAGAGGATTAATTAAATTCTACAGCCGGCGCTCAGCGCGGGGCTGGGTGTGATGGTGAATTATTCATCCCTCCAATAACGCGGCTGATTTATTAATGAAAAGGTCAGACTCGCTGGAAGCGGGAGAATTGTTGGAAAAGCGCTTTGGGATTGGGAGGATTCGCTGCTGGGCGCAGGGACGAGGCGGTGCGGGCTGCGCTGCTGTTCCTTGCAGCCCGAATCATCGCGGAGCCGCACGTTCCCGCTGGAAAACTGGGAATATCGGAGCGTGGAGAGAGAGAGAGGGAGGGAGGGAGGGAGGGAGGGAGGGAGGAGAGAGAGGAGCGGCCGCCGCTGCCTCCTCCCGGCAGGAGAACCTGGGGAGCCGAGCAGACCCAGGGCTTCCACATCAGCAGGGAAGCGATCCCTCCCCGCGGCGCCGGCAGGGAGCAGCGGGAGCTCCCAAATTCCGTCGGGAATGAAGGAAATCCCGGGAGCAGGAGCGGTTTTCCCTGAGGTTTTTCCTGGGGGCTCGCAGCCCACCCGCCGCTGAGCCCCGTGGTGGGGTTAGCCCCGATTTGGGCACCCCCTTCCCTTCCCTTGGCTTTCCAGAAGGAGAAAGGCAGCCAGGGTGGCCTTTCCTGGGAATTTTAGGAATATTTCCAGCCTTTTCACACCCCGGGGTTGCCCCGTGGCCCTGTGACAGCAGGGGGACAGCAAAGGGAGCACTCAGGGCATCCCAAATCCAGGTTCAACCCTTCCATCGCTCCCGGGACAGCAAAGGGAGCGCTCAAGGCATCCCAAATCCAGGTTCAGCCCTTCGCTCATTCCCGGGACAGCAAAGGGAGCGCTCAGAGCATTCCAAATCCAGGTTCAGCCCTTCGCTCATTCCCGGGACAGCAAAGGGAGCGCTCAGGGCATCCCAAAGGCAGAGCCATGGCCCGGGTTCAGCCCTTGCCGCATTCCCGGCGCAGCTGGGGCCGCGTGTCTGGCTCCGAGGGATCCCTCCGGCTTTGAAGGGAGAGATAAAACCGGGCCCGGGAGCCAGGGAGAGGCTCCCGGACACAATGTGTTCCATTGTGCAATTCCAGAGGGAAGGATGGAGAGGGGGAAAGGGGGGAGACACCCCCCGGGCGGGCTCTGGGGGCTGGGATGGAGCCGAGGCGCAAACCCTGAGCAGGTGGAGGGGTCAAGGCCGCGTTGTTGCAGCTGTTTTGGGGGAGAAAAGGGCTTTTCCAGATGCTTCTGCCGGGATGAGGCTGCGGGCAGGGGCTTGCCATGGATTCGGCGTGATCCCATGGAGCCGAGCTTGGGGCCAGCGGGGCAGGAGAAGGAGCTGAGCCCCATAAACGGCTTTTCCCGGCCCCCGAGGGCAGCCGGAGGCAGCGGTGGCCGCTCGGGGACAGCTGGGAGCTGTCCCCGCTCCGATCGAGCGCACACAGCCCTGGAGAGGCAGAAATCCAGGGAAAATGGCAGGGATTGATCAAAACGAGAGCGGGGCACGGCTCAGCCCCGGGAATCGGGACAGGATGAGGGAGCAGAGCTCTGCCCACCGCTGGCTGCGGGGCAGGGGACAAGGACAGGGGAGTGGGGAAGGGGACAGCGGAATGGGACAGGGGACAGGGGAGTGGGACAGGGGACAGGGGAGTGGGACAGGGGACAGGGGACAAAGGAATGGGACAGGGGAATGGAACAGGGGACAAGGGAATGGGACAGGGGAATGGGGCAGTGGACAAGGGAATGGGACAAGGGAATGGGACAGGGGAATGGGACAGGGGACACCGGAATGGGAAATGGGACAGGGGAATGGGGAATGGGACGGGGAAATGGGCAGGGGACAGGGGACAGAGCAATAGGACAAGGGACAATAGAATGGGACAGGGGATAGGGGAATGGGACAGCGGAATGGGGAATGGGACAGGGGAATGGGGAATGGGACAGGGGAATGGGGAAGGGGACAGGGGAATGGGACAGGGGAGTGGGACAGGGGACAGCGGAATGGGAAATGGGACAGGGGAATGGGGAAGGGGACAGGGGAATGGGCAGGGGACAGGGGACAGAGCAATAGGACAAGGGACAATAGAATGGGACAGGGGACAGGAAAATGGGACAAGGGACAATGGAATGGGCAGGGGACAGGAGAATGGGACAGGGGATAGGGAAATGGGACAGGAGACAGCGGAATGTCCCCACCGTGTGACAGAAACAGAGGTGGCCCGGCCCTGGGACAGCCCCGGGCAGTGCAGGGGGGACCGAACCCCGGGCTGGCCTGGCCTGGCCGCTGCCCCCATCGCCCGCTCCTCGCCGGCTCCACCTCCCGAGGAGCTCCAGCTCCTCAGTTCCCTCTTTCTAACTCGGCAGGGATGCCCCGTGGGGCCCTGCTCACCCCAGGGCTCTGTCCAGGTGACACCCCCTCCCAGCCCCCCAAAATCCCCTCCTGGAGCTGGAGATGCTCCGCCCGCAGCGGGGGTTGTTTTCCCCCGCCGGCAGCAGCCGGGAGATTTCCGATCATCCGCATCCCGGGCTGTCGGGAAGGAGCCGCTTTGATCATCGCTAATTATTGCTCGGGGCTGACAGCCCCGCCCGAGCTCTGCGGCGCCCGGGCCGCCCCCAGCCCGCCTGCGGCTGCCCACGGACCCCAAATCCAGCCCTCCCCAGCTCCCCGGGAGCCAGGGAATGATCCCAAATATCCCAGAGCTGCTCCAGCCTCTCCCAGCTCCCCGGGGCCCAGGGAATGATCCCAAAATATCCCAGAGCTGCTCCAGCCTCTCCCAGCTCCACAGGGTCCAGGGAATGATCCCAAATATCCCAGAGCTGCTCCAGCTTCTCCCAGCTCCCCGGGGCCCAGGGAATGAGGGAATGATCCCAAATATCCCAGCTCCCACCCCCAGTCCGGCTGCAGCTGCCCACGGACCCCAAATCCAGCCTCTCCTAACTCTATGGGGCCAAGGGAATGATCCCAAATATCCCAGAGCTGCTCCAGCCTCTCCCAGCTCCCCGGGGCCCAGGGAATGATCCCAAATATCCCAGCTCCCATCCCCAGTCCGGCTGTGGCTGCCCACAGACCCTAAATCCAGCCTCTCCCAGCTCCAGGGGTCCTGGGAATGATCCCACAAATCCCAGCTCCCACCCTCCAAGGGGGAAAGGGGAGCAGGGCTGCACCCCAGGGCCCGGGGCGTGGCACAGAGGGACCCCCAAACCCCACAAGGGGACACATCCACCTTGTGCCACCTCCTCCCATGCTGTTTTTATCCCCAAAATCGCTGCCAGGACCCCCCGGTCCCCCCCAAATCCTCGGTTCAGCTGCACAGCAGCAGCGCCGCCCACGCCTCGCTCCTTCCTCTTGTTTATCTCCGAGGAGTTTGATTTTTTTCTTTTTTTATATATTCTTTTTTCCTTCTTTAAAAAATTCCCCCAAATCCTCTGCCTTTCTCCGTGAGGAGTTTTGCGGCTCGGGAGGAGCTGGAGCAGGACAGGGAGGGCAGAGGAGGCTGGCAGGGCTCACCGTGCCCCGCAGAGGCTCCGGGATCGGCAATTTTCGGGAATTTTTGGGATGCCAGGTGGCAGGAGCAGGCAGGAATGCTGATGGCTTTCCCAGGCAGCTGATGTTGCTCTTTTCACTTTATTTTTTTTTTTCTTTTGGGTTTTTTTTTCAGTTCATATTTTGGACGCTTTGCAGAGACAAACAACCCTTTTGGGAGGGCAGCTCCGGGCGTGACCTTCCCGGAGCCAGGGGGATACCGAGGGCTCCAGGAAGGGCAGCTCATAATTAATTAACTTCTACATGGAATTAATTTGTCCTGCACGGATTTCTGTTTGTCCTATACGGATTTACATTTGTCCTACGGGGATTTTATTTGTCTTATTTGGATTTATTTCTCTTATGGGGATTTTATTTGTCCCACAGGGATTTTATTTGTCTTATGTGGATTCATTTTTCCTAGATGGATTTATTTGTTCTAGGAAGGATTTGATTTGTCCTATAGGGATTTATGTTTGTTCTATAGAGATTTTATTTGTCCTATAGAGATTTTATTTGTCCTATAGGGATTTATTTCTCTTATAGGGATTTATATTTGTCCTATAAGGATTTTATTTGTCCTGTAGGGATTTATTTCTCCTATATGGAGTTAATTTGCCCTCTATGGGTTTATATTTGTCCTATAAGGATTTATTTCTCTTATAGGGATTTTATTTCTCCTATAGGGATTTATTCCTCCTATAGGGATTTATTGATCTATAGGGATTTTATTTCTCCTATAGGGATTTATTTCTCTTATAGGGATTTTATTTGTCCTGCAGGGATTTAAATGGAAACACTGCAGGCCTTGGAAAACAGGGACTGGGGATCTGAGCATGGGAACTCCCTGGGCCTTGGAAAACAGGGACTGGGGATCCAAACATGGGAATGCCCTGGGCCTTGGAAAACAGGGATTGGGGATCCAAACATGGGAACTCCCTGGGCCTTGGAAAACAGGGATTGGGGATCCAAACATGGGAATGCCCTGGGCCTTGGAAAACAGGGATTGGGGATCCAAACATGGGAATGCCCTGGGCCTTGGAAAACAGGGATTGGGGATCCAAACATGGGAACTCCCTGGGCCTTGGAAAACAGGGACTGGGGATCCAAACATGGGAATGCCCTGGGCCTTGGAAAACAGGGATTGGGGATCCAAACATGGGAATGCCGTGGTTTTCCCGCTGCAGCACCTGGAGGCTCCGGAGGGGAGAGGCAGCTGGGACCTGGAATCATGGAGCAATTCCCTCTGGAAAACATCCTGGAGCTCCCTGTGCCCTCCTGGGGTCCCACCAGGGACAGGGCGGTGCTGCCACGTCCCAGCCGGGGATGGAGCTCAGGGCTGGGACATCCACCCCAGGGCTGGGATGGGATCAGCATCCCAATCCTGCTGGGATGGGATCAGCATCCCGATCCTGCTGGGATGGATCAGCATCCCGATCCTGCTGGGATGGATCAGCATCCCGATCTTGCTGGGATGGGATCAGCATCCCGATCCTGCTGGGATGGGATCAGCATCCCAATCCTGCTGGGATGGGATCAGCATCCCAATCCTGCTGGGATGGATCAGCATCCCGATCCTGCTGGGATGGGATCAGCATCCCGATCCTGCTGGGATTGGCCCTGGCACCCCCGGAGAACCCCCAGATCCCTGGGCACACCCACATCCCAACCCTGGGCACCAGAGAGGGACCTGTGACCCCCATGGGGCTCAGTGACCCCTGCAGCTCCTCCCTGTCCTGTCTTCCTGGCAGGATTTGTCCCAGGATAATCCTGGCAGGATTTGCTCCGGGATAATCCGGTGGGATTTGCTCCGGGATAATCCTGGTGGGATTTGCCCCGGGATAACCCTGGCGGGATTTGCCCCAGGATAATCCCAGTGGGATTTGCCCCAGGATAATCCTGGCAGGATTTGCCCCGGGATAACCCCAGAGGGATTTGCCCCAGGATAATCCTGGCAGGATTTGCCCTGGGATAATCCTGGCAGGATTTGCCCTGGGATAACCCCAGAGGGATTTGCCCCAGGATAATCCTGGTGGGATTTGCCCCAGGATAATCCTGGCAGGAATTGCCCCAGGATAATCCTGGCAGGATTTGCCCCAGGATAATCCTGGCAGGATTTGCCCCAGGATAATCCTGGCAGGATTTGCCCCGGGATAACCCCAGAGGGATTTGCCCCAGGATGATCCCAGCAGATCCTCTGGAAAGCCCAGCGCTCCCAGATGTGTTTGGCTCCGTATCCATGGAGGTGTCAGAGCAGTCCAGGGACAGGAGGGAACGTCGGCATGAGGAAACGCTTCAGAGTTTCCAGCTCTGCTCCAGATGAATCCCTTAACCTTTTCCAAGCTCTTTTTTCCAGTGGCTGCGAGGAGCTCGGAGCCTCCTTGTGCCCTCCCGGCACGGCCTGGGGTGGGGATTTGGGATTTGGGAACGCTCCCTAAATGCACCCCAGGCTTTGCAGGGAACGGGATGGAGCCCCCAGGGTGAGGCCAGAGGGGATCCAGAGGCACTTCTGGGGGGCTGGGGGGTTGGGATGGGCTCCAAGGATTCCATGGGGCTGGGAATTTGGGATGGGATGTGAGGATTCCATGGGGCTGGGGGTTTGGGATGGGCTCCAAGGATTCCATGGGGCTGGGAATTTGGGATGGGATGTGAGGATTCCATGGGGCTGGGGGTTTGGGATGGGCTCCAAGGATTCCATGGGGCTGGGAATTTGGGATGGGATGTGAGGATTCCATGGGGCTGGAGGTTTGGGATGGGCTCCAAGGATTCCAATGGGGCTGGGGGTTTGGGATAGGCTCCAAGGATTCCATGGGACTGGAAGTTTGGGATGGGCTCCAAGGATTCCATGGGGCTGGAGGTTTGGGATGGGCTCCAAGGATTCCATGGGGCTGGGGGTTTGGGATGGGCTGTGAGGATTCCATGGGGCTGGAGGTTTGGGATGGGCTGTGAGGATTCCATGGGGCTGGGGGTTTGGGATGGGCTCCAAGGATTCCATGGGGCTGGGAAAGGATTCCATGGGGCTGGAGGTTTGGGATGGGCTCCAAGGATTCCATGGGGCTGGGGGTTTGGGATGGGCTCCAAGGATTCCATGGGGCTGAAAGTTTGGGATGGGATGTGAGGATTCCATGGGGCTGGGGGTTTGGGATGGGATGTGAGGATTCCATGGGGCTGGGAAAGGATTCCATGGGGCTGGAGATTTGGGATGGGCTGTGAGGATTCCATGGGGCTGGAGGTTTGGGATAGGCTCCAAGGATTCCATGGGGCTGGGAAAGGATTCCATGGGGCTGGCAACTGTCAGGACCGAGCCCACCCCACAACAACCTGCAGACCCAGAGACACCCGGCAGGAACCACGTGAGATTCCAAGACTGGAATTAGGGCAGGATGGGGAAAACGCTGCCCCAACATCTCCCAGCATCTCCCAAAATTTCCCGACACCTCCCAACACCTCCCAGCATCTCCCAACATCTCCCAGCATTTCCCAACATCCCCCAGTATCTCCCAGCATTTTCCAGCATTTTCCAACATCCCCCAACATTTCCCAACATTTCCCAGTATCTCCCAGTATCTATCTCCCAGCATTTCCCAGCATTTCCCAGTATCTCCCAACATTTCCCAGTATCTCCCAGTATCTCCCAGTATCTCCCAACATTTCCCAGCCCCCAGCCGGGGACGGGAAGGGACACTGTGGGATTTTCTGTCCCTCCCTCAGCGCGGGCAGCTCGCCCCATGCCAGGGAAGCTGTGGAGCAGCTCCCATGGAAATCTGGTGATTCCAGGAGCTCCGGGAGCATCCAGCCGGGCCGCGGGGCCGCAGCAGCCCCGGTCAGAGTTTCCAGCAGCTCGCTCGGCTGTTGCTCCGTCTCCGGGTGACCGACTCCCTCCAGATTCCCTCAAATCTCCATCCAAGAATGTTGTTTGGGCTGAAGAATGCGTGGCTGGGAAGGGAAAAAAGGGAAAAGGGAGGTCGAGGCAGGGCTGGCTCGGCTCTCCCCGCTGACCTTCCCGCCCCGGCAGTTGTTGGCCAGATGTGGGGCCTGGGCCCTCCACCCCAAAGGGATCCCGGGATCCCTCGGGATTCCCTTTCCCTGCCCTGCTTGTCCTGGGCAGAGCCCGCGGGGTCCGGGGTGCTGGGAATCCACAGGGAGCTTCCCCGGGCACAGGGAATTCCAGCGGGCCCTGCAGGGACCTGAGCTCTCCCTCCAGGGAGTGCCTGGGGGAGGAGGAGGAGGAGGAGGAAGAGGAGGGTGCCCTGCATGGATGAAGCAATCCAGAGGTACCTGGAGAGAGGAAGAAGAGAAAGATAAAGAGGAGGAAGAGAAGGAAGAAGAGGAAAATGAGGAGTGATGAGGAAGAGGAGTTAAAGGAGGAAGAGGAGTTCAAGGAGGAAGAGGAGGGTTCCCTGCATGGATGAAGCAGTCCAGAGGTACCTTGAGTGAGGAAGAACAGGAAGATGAAGAGGAGGAAGAGGAGAAAAAGAAGAAAGAGGAGGAAGAGGAGGAAAAGGAGGAAAATGAGAGTTCCCTGCATGGATGGAGCAGTGAGAGGTACCTGGAGAGAGGAAGAGGAGGAAGAAGAGGAAGAAGAGGAAGAGGAGGAAAATGAGAAAGAGGAGGAAGAGAAGGAAAAGGAGGAAAATGAGGATTACCTGCATGGATGAAGCAATCCAGAGGTACCCAGAGAAAGGAAGATGAAGAGGAGGAAGAGGAGGAAGAGGAGGAAGAGGAGGAAGAGGAGGAAGAGGAGGAAGAGGAGGAAGATCTGCCCGAGCAAGGCTGGAGGTGCCAAGGGATTCCTTGGCTCCCGTTTGGGAATCTTGACACTGGAATCTCATAAAAGAGCAGTTGGGACCTTCAAATCCTCAGGGATTTGCCTTTAGGGCCAAGATCCAAGGGGGACCTACAGGACACACGGGGTCAGTCCCTGGAACTGGTGACTCCCTCCGGGATAGGATTCCATGGGGCTGGGAATTTGGGATGGGCTGTGAGGACATTCCATGGGACTGAGGGTTTGGGATGGGCTTCAAGGACATTTCATGGATCTGGGGGTTTGGGATAGGCTCCAAGGATATTCCATGGGGCTGGGAATTTGGGATGGGCTGTGAGGATTCCATGGGGCTGGGGGTTTGGGATGGGCTGTGAGGATTCCACGGGGCTGGGAATTTGGGATAGGCTCCAAGGATATTCCACGGGGCTGCGAATTTGGGATGGACTGTGAGGATATTCCATGGGGCTGAGGGTTTGGGATGGGATGTGAGGATTCCATGGGGCTGGGGGTTTGGGATGGGCTGTGAGGATATTCCATGGATCTGGGGGTTTGGGATGGGCTGTGAGGATATTCCATGGATCTGGGGGTTTGGGATGGGCTGTGAGGATTCCATGGATTTGGGGGTTTGGGATGGGCTGTGAGGATTCCATGGATCTGGGGGTTTGGGATGGGCTGTGAGGATTCCCCCTGTGAGAACCAGCAGGAGGGGGAGGACAGAGCAGCAAGGCTGAAACTCCTCGGGAGCGGGAGTTCCCAGGAGTGAAAAAGCAGGAAAAGGAAGCGAGTCTGTGCCTGGGTGCTGCGGGTGGGGTTGAGCCTCCCTTCAGCCTCGGCAGGGGCAGCAGGGAAATGTTTTGTGGCTTTGTTTTGTTGGGAAGCATCCCAAGAAATCTGTGTCCATCCGTGGGGAAGCTCCCGGGACTGGAGGATTAAAGGCAGAGCTGGGCCAGATTCGGTGCTTCCAGATACGAAATTCCAAAGGATTTGATCAAAACAGCTGGAAAAAATCCATCCAAAACAATCCCTGCTCGGCTTGGGTTGGAAAACCAAAGCAAAGCAGGCACGGATGAGATGCAGACTGGGATCCAGGAATGACCACTCCGGATGGGACTGGGCAGCGATGAAGGATTTGGGGTTCCAGGAATCCAGGACAGCACATTCCCAGCTCCTGTCACCAGCTCTGGGCTTCCTCCGAGCAGCCAGCAGCGGGGAATTGGTGGTTTTGGGGGGAAAGATGTGGAAAAATGTCGTGGAAGTCACTTGGGAAGTGCAAGGAGCTGGGATGAAGGGAGAGGGAGCAATGAGGTCCTATCAACACCCCCCTGGTGCCAAGGGAGCCCTGCCAGGAACTTTGGGATAACTGGAGCATGAGATTCCAGTGTTGGATGGAGACAAGAAGGGAAAATCCTCATGGGGTTCTTCAGATGGAAAACTCTCATTTCCCTGAGATAATCCGGGTCTGGTCGGGGTGAGATTGGGCAGAAAGTCCCGGGTTCCGTGGGGAGCACGGGCTGAGCTCCAGCACGCTGATATTCCCTGGTTTAGGCTGGAAAAGGGGATGTGGCCACAGGAATGGCACCGCTCGGGGCCATCTCCTGCTCCTCAGCATTCCCAGGGCACCCCTGGAAGCCACCACGGAGGGTTCCTCCTCCAAAGGGAGCATATCCCAGATCCTTTAAACTTCCAGGAGCTGGGGAGGCTGGAATTCCTTATCCAGCCTGGCTGGGGACTGTCTGCTTTTCCAGGAAAACCTCCAGGCCCTGAAATCCTTGGAGCAGAGATGCTCTGACAGCAGCACACAATTTCCTGGGAATTCAGCAGAATTTCACAAAAATTTCCTGGGAATTCTGCAGAATTTCACAAAAATTTCCCGGGAATTCGGCTCCTTGGGAATGGGATCCAACCCCTCCAACCTCTCCATCATCCCAAAGCCTCCAGTCCCTCCCTTCCACGTGGGATTCCTTCTCCAGCTGCCACCAACAACGCTCAGAGGGGATAAAACCCCTCCCAACCTCCCTTCCCTGGGGTTTTCCTCCCTTTCCCTGCCCTCTTTTCCCACTTTCTCCACATCCTCCCTCCCTGCAGACGGGCTGTGCTTTCCAGGCACATTTCCCTTCCCAAATATTCGGGATTTCTGGCCGAGTGCCCGCTGTACAGTGTGTCCCTCCAAGCCCGGCCACCCAACTCCCCTCACATCGCTGCTCCTCCTCCTCCTCCTCCTCCTCCTCGTCCCGGCGGGAGCGCTCCGGATCCCTGCAGGGCTCCCCCCCCTCCCCCGGGAGGATGTTTTGGCTGGGAATTTTCTATGGAAAACAAGGAGAAAGGGAGCCCAGAGGGGGAGCTGGCACCTGCTGAGCTCCGCTAAATCATTCCAGGCTCCTGGGAGGATCCGTGAGCGCGGCTGGAGCCGGGCAAGAACCGCTCCGGGCTCCTCCTTCCCTCTCCTCTCCTTTCCTTGCGGGAGGAAATGCTTGGAGAGGCCGGGAAGAGCCGGCTCCAAAGAACTCAGGGAGCCGGGATGGGGATGGGGACAGGGACAGGGAGTGGGACAGCTCTGCAGGACCCCCAGGGGCACGGGGATGAGCCCCAAAACCTCTTCCCAGCCATGGATCACCCTCAGGACACGCTCCCTGTTCTCATCTCCCCATTCCCACCCTGCTGAGCCTCGGGGGGATGGATGAGATCCCAAATCCTGGGGATGGATGAGATCCCAAATCCCGGGGAAATGGATGAGATCCCCAAATCCTGGGGGATGGATGAGATCCCAAATCCTGGGGATGGATGAGATCCCAAATCCTGGTGGGATGGATGAGATCCCAAATCCTGGGGAAGTGGATGAGATCCCAAATCCTGGGGAAGTGGATGAGATCCCCAAATCCTGAGGGATGGATGAGATCACACAGTCCCAGAGGGATGGGTGAGATCCCAAATCCTGGTGGGATGGATAAGATCCTAAATACCCAGGGATGGATGAGACACCAGATCCCAGGGGAATGGATGAGATCCCAAATCCCAGGGAATGGATGAGATCCCCAAATCCTGGGGGGTAGATGAGATCCCCCAGTCCCAGAGGGATGGATGAGATCCCAAATCCTGGTGGGATGGATGAGATCCCAAATGCAGGGGGATGGATGAGATCCCAAATGCAGGGGGATGGATGAGATCCTAAATACCCGGGGATGGATGAGACCACAGATCCCAGGGAATGGATGAGATCCCAAATCCCAGGGAATGGATGAGATCCCAAATCCTGGGTGGTGGATGAGATCCAGATCCTGGGGAACGGATGAGGCCCCCGGTTCTGGGGGATGGACGACACCCCCCAATACCAGCAGGATGGATGAAACCCCAAATCCTGGTGGGATGGATGAGACCCCCCCAGTCCCATGTGGATTTTCCCAGCCTGCAGAAATGCCAGCTTGGCAACCCCGCGCTGCCAAACTCGAAGACAAATTCCCGCTGTCACAGTGGCCCCTTTGGTAGGGAATTTATTTACTTTGGATGCTGCCGCCTTATCGTTCATGGAAATGTTTATCCCAAATATTTAACGGCAGCACTGCACAAACTGAGCCTTCCTGGGGAGCACCCGGAGCAGGGCCCACGTCTCCCCTCCCGGTAGTGTAAAAATTCAGGGTAATTCCTTGTTTTTCCCCAAAATCCCACCCTCAGCACCCCCAAAACCCGATATTCCCTCATCTGGCCAGCGGCCTCCTCACGGCTCCCTGATGAGAAACGCAGGAGAGCCCTGAAAAACATCATCCCAACCCCGCTAAGTCGTTAAACAGAGGGAGCCTGGAAAGTGCCAACACTCCTGAGAGAAAAGACGGGAGAGAGAGAGAGAGGAGGGAGAGGAGGGAGAGGGAGGAAAGAAATCGCAGGTTATTTATAACGCCAGGCAGCACCAGGGGCTCTCCAGTCTCTCCTGCAAAGCTGCGGCTGGGAGGTCACTCCCCGAAATCCCTGCCGAGCCCGTGCCCTGCCAGCGCAATATTTGCTCCGGGATCTGGGGCGGGCGCCCGGCGCTGCGGCTCGGGAGCCACCCGCCCATGCTGCCGGTGCCACGGCACAGCCCGGAGCCGCCTTTGCACAGGAGGAGCGCAGCTCGGTGAGTCCAGCTCGGCGGTTTTTAGGCATTTTTTTTATTATTATTATTTTTATTTATTTGGGTTTTTTTTTTTTTTTTTGTGTTTTTTTTTTTTTTTGAAGCCTGATTTCCATCCCCGCGCCTCGGCGCGGCGGGAAGCGCGGGGCAGCACCAAGGGTGGCACAGCTGGAGAGACGGAGCTGCTGGAGAGGCACTTCCCCTCCTGCCCACTTCTCCCGCTGCCCATCTCCCTTCCCACCCACTTCTCCCGGTGCCCATCTCCCTTCCCACCCACTTCTCCCGGTGCCCACCTCTCCTGCTGCCCGATTCTCCCGCTGCTTCTCTCTCCTGCCCACTTTTCCTGATGCCATCTCCCTTCCCACCCACTTCTCCCGCTGCTCCTCTCCTCCTGCCCACTTCTCTCGATGCCCCTCTCCCCTCCTGCCCACTTCTCCTGCTGCCCCTCTCCCTTCCCACCCATTTTCCTCGTGCCCCTCTCCCCTCCTGCCCACTTTTCCTGATGTCCGCCTCCCTCCCCTCTTTTCCTGCTGCCCCTCTGCCATCCCACCCCTCTCCCCATCCCACCTCCCCTCCCGCCCCTCTGCCACCTCCATGCCCACTCATCTGGGATCTGGACACCCGTCCACGCTGGGCAGTGCCTCCCATCCCATCCCATCCCATCCCATCCCATCCCATCCCATCCCATCCCATCCCAGGGTTCCGTGCCCGGCACAGCAGCGCTGCCATGACCCCACGGATGGCCCCAAATCCTTGGAATGAGGAGCTGACCCCGTTGCACCCCCTGGCACAGCACAGGGACACCAGGAGGGGACAGGGACCTCAGGGCCAGATCCCACCCCAAACCCAGGGGTGAACCCCCAGGGAGGGGAGGAGAACCCCACAAACAACGAGGGGACAGCGGGGGGTGCTGGGGACAGATTTTGGGGTCACCAGAGGGTTGAAGGGGGGCACTAGGAAAGGTGGGGGGGGACACCAGGGATGGGTTCTGATCCCAGAAATGGGGGATTTTCCCCAAAGATGGGGGGTTTGCCCCCTGAAATGGGGTTTTTGCCCCCCCACATATGAGGTTTTGCCTCCAAAGATGGGGTTTTGCCCCCAGAGATTGGGATTTGCCCTCAGCGATGGGGATATTCCCCCTAAGAATGGGGTTTTTTTCCTCCAGGGATGGAGTTCTGCCCCCAGGTATAGGGTTATTCCTCCAGGTATAGGGTTTTGCCCCCAGGAATGAGGTTTTTGCCCCCCCAGAGATGGGGTTTTTCCTCCATGGATGGGGTTCTGCCCCCAGGTATACGGTTTTGCCCCCAGGAATGAGATTTTTGCCCCAGGGATGGGGTTCTTGCCCCTCCCGGGGATGGGGTTTTTCCTCCAGGGATGGGGTTTTGCCCCAAAGGGGCCCCCAAGAAGAGGCTGCCAAGAGGGTGGAGAAGCTGCAGGCTCTGGTATGAGAGCAGGCACAGAGCCCTGGAGCAGCAGCAGGAGGAGGAGGAGGAGGAGAAACTCCTCTGCCCCTGCCAAGCTCCCCGTGGCACTCAGCATCCCGCAGGATCCCGAGCACACGGAGCAGGGAGCAGGGAAAAAAGGACAAACCCGGGCCTTGCCAAGCCTGCCTCAATCCCCCTTTTTTTCCCGTGCCAGGGTGGCAGGGCAGGGCACTCTGTGCCCTCTGTGCATGCCAGGCCGGGCGTCCCCTCCTCTGCTGCAGGTTGGGGACACGGCCAGGGGTCACCAGGTGACCTCAGGGCCACCCGTGGCATGGCAAAAAGGGGACACTGGTCCCTGTTGTCCCTGCTGTCCCTGCTGTCCCTGCTGTCCCTGCTGTCCCTGCTGTCCCCTGCTGTCCCTACTGGTCCCTGCTGTCCCTGCTGGTCCTTGCTGGTCCCTGCTGTCCCTACTGGTCCTTGCTGTCCCCTGCTGTCCCTGCTGTCCCTACTGGTCCCTGCTGTCCCTACTGGTCCTTGCTGTCCCCTGCTGGTCCCTGCTGTCCCTACTGGTCCCTGCTGTCCCTACTGGTCCCTGCTGTCCCCTACTGGTCCCTGCTGTCCCTGCTGTCCTTGCTGTCCCTGCTGTCCCCTGATGTCCCTACTGGTCCCTACTGGTCCCTACTGGTCCCTGCTGTCTCTTGCTGGTCTCTGCTGTCCTTTGCTGTCCCCTGCTGTCCCTACTGGTCCCTACTCGTCCCTACTGGTTCCTCCTGGTCCCTGCTGTCCCTGCTGTCCCTACTGGTCCCTGCTGTCCCTACTGGTCCCTACTGGTCCCTACTGGTCCCTGCTGTCCCTACTGGTCCCTCCTGGTCCCTGCTGTCCCTGCTGTCCCTTGCCGGTCCCTGCTGGAGCAGAGCTGGCAGTGACCCCCTCCCAGCCACGTAGGATCCTCTCCCGTTCCCAGCAGCGAAATTCCTGGAGGGATTTCAACCTGCCTGGCTGCAGGAACACCCCGTGCGCTCATTTATCCCGGGATGAGGAGGGAGGATGACTCCAGAGCTGGAATCCTCCTGCTCCAGCCCCACCTGGGCATGGCAGGAGGCGGCCATGGGGATCAGGGATGGGTTTGCCTCATTCCCTGCTCTCCTCTGGATCCAGCACCGGGTGTTGTCCCCTCTCCCTGGTCACAGCGAGGGTGCTGCCCCTTCTCGTGCCTGGGGAAATGGAAGCTTGGAAGAGGTTTCAGCTCCAAAATCAGGCAGAATTTGTTTACCAGGATCTGCATCCTGCGTTTCTGTGGGGGAAGGGAGAGCTGGAAGAAACCCACAGCGATTCCTGTCACCAGCGAACGGAGCATAAATAGCTCCTTCAAAAGATGCCTCGAGCTCCTTCAAAAGGCTCCTCGAGCTCCCAAAATCACCCTGATCTGGCAGCTTCCCCTCTCAGCCAGAGAATTCAAATCCCTTCTCCAAGGGGATCCAAATTCCTTCTCCTCCCTCCCACGCAGAGCCAAGCCCGGGCACCTCGTGTGACCTCGCGCAAATCCGCGTGTCCCCAGAAACTGGAACGGAATTAGCCAGAAATCAGGATCTCACAAGCAAATCTCCACTGGGGTGGAGGGTTCTCCCAAATCTCCACTGGGATGGAGATTCCTCCCAGATCTCCACTGGTTTGTTCCAAATCTCCACCAGGAATGGAGGCTCCTCCCAGATCCCCACTGGGAGGGAGTTTTTTTTTCCCAAATCTCCCACTGGTTTCCCCCCAAATCTCCACCGAGGACTAAGGTTCCTCCCAAATCTACTCCAGGGTGGGAGGTTCCTTCCAAATCTCCACTGGGATGGAGATTCCTCCCAGATCTCCACTGGTTCCTCCCAAATCTCCTCCAGGGATGGAGGTTCTCCCCTAAGTTCCCACTGGGAAGGAGATTCCTCCCAAATCTCCACTGGTTTCTCCCAGATCTCCACCAGTGAGGGAGGTTTTTCCCCAAATCTCCCCCGGTTCCTCCCAAATCTCCACCGGGCTGGAATTTTCTCCAGGGTGAAAAGGGGGAAGATCACGTAACCCCACACAGGGGAAATGTCCACAGACGGGGATTTTTGGGTAGGATTCCCCCATCTCCTGCCTCTCCAGCTCTGCCACCCCCTCCAGCTCTGCCTGCCTCCCCGGCTCATCCTCCCACGGCTTTGTCCCCTCGCAGGTCCCTCCAGCGCCATGCCTTGGGCCACCACCCTCATCCTCATCCTGGCCGGGCTCTGCGGGTCCTCCCTGGGCCAGTACAACGAGGAGGAGGACCTGGCGTGGCTCCAGTACTACCTGCGGCAGTCCCGCGTCTCCTCCTACAACTACGTGCCCTACTACGAGGAGGAGAGCCCCGCGTACGCCTACTCCTACCCCTCTGCCACCGACACCGAGCCCGAGCCCGAGCCGGAGCCGCAGCAAGCCGCGCCCTGGCGGTGTCCCCAAGAGTGTGACTGTCCCCCCAACTTCTCCTCGGCCATGTATTGCGACACCCGCAACCTGCGGTACCTGCCGTTCGTGCCGTCGCGGATGAAGTACGTTTATTTCCAGAACAATCTGATCACCTCCGTCCAGGAGGGAGCCTTCGACAACGCCACGGAGCTGGAGTGGCTGGCGCTGCACAACAACCAGATCAGCAGCGAGAAGATGGGGAGAAGGGTTTTTGGGAAGCTGCAGCGCCTGGAGAGGCTCTACATGAACAACAACAACCTGACCAGGCTGCCCAGCCCCCTGCCGCGCTCGCTGCGCGAGCTCCACCTCTCCTACAACCAGATCTCCAAGGTGCCTTCCAACGCTCTGGAGGGGCTGGAGAACCTCACGGCGCTGTACCTCAGCCACAACTTCATCTTCGAGATGGGCGCGTCCCTCAAGGGGCTCAAGTCGTTGATCCTGGCCGACCTGAGCTACAACAACCTCAGGAAGGTCCCCGACGGGCTGCCCGCGTCCCTGGAGCAGCTCTACCTGGAGTACAACTACATCAACGCCATCCCCGACGATTATTTCCAGGTGTCCCCCAGGCTGCTCTACGTGAGGATGTCCCACAACAGCCTGACCAACCAAGGGCTCTCCAGCAACACCTTCAACAGCAGCAGCATCCTGGAGCTGGACCTCTCCTACAACCGGCTGCAGAAGATCCCGCGGGTCAACACCAACCTGGAGAACCTCTACCTGCAGGGGAACCAGATCAACGGTGAGCAGGGGCGTGGGAATGGGAACTGGGATGGGAAATGGGGATGGGAATGGGAAATGGGGATGAGGATGGAGATGGGAATGGGGATGGGAGATGGGAAATGGGGATGGGAATGGGAAATGGGGATGGGAATGGGAAATGGGAAATGGGAAATGGGGATGGGGATGGGGATGGGGATGGGGATGGGAATGGGAAATGGGGATGGGGATGGGGATGGGGATGGGGATGGGAAATGGGAATAGAAATGGGAAATGGGGATAGGAATGGGAAATGGGGATGGGAATTGGAAATGGGAATAGGAATGGGAAATGGGGATGGAAATTGGAAATGGGAATAGGAATGGGAAATGGGGATGGGAATTGGAAATGGGAATAGGAATGGGAAATGGGGATGGGAATTGGAAATGGGAATAGGAATGGGAAATGGGGATGGGAATTGGAAATGGGAATGGGAATGGGAAGGTGTCAGTGCAGCCATCAGCTGTTGCAGGGAAAACACAGAACCCCGCAGCGGGGAGCTGCCAGCAGCACAGACACGGGAACAGATTCCCAAATGTTTGCTTTCCAAACCGGAGCTGCCGCCGTCTGCCCACAAACGCCGCGGAGCCACCGCCGGCTCCGCCCCCTCCTCCTCCTCCTCCTCCTCCTCCTCCTCCTCCTCTGCGGGTCCTGCTGACCTTCACAGCACCCCCAGGATCGGAGATGCGGCCCCAGGAGCGCGGCCCCAATCCCTTTGGAGCACCCAGACCGCGGTCCTGCCCCTCCGCCCCACCGAGGCTCCCCTCTGTGGGTGCAGCCCCCAAATCCCCAAATCCCAGCGTGCCCCCCCGCAGCATCCCGCTGCCTTTTCCAGCAGCAGCCCGGCCTGGAGCTCTGCTGCCCTCTAGGCTCAAATCCTGCACGGAAAAAAAAAAAAAAAAAAAACAAACCACAAACCCAAAAATGTATTTTGGAGTTTGTTCCATCTCCCGCTTCCAAACGCAGCCTGGGCTGGGCTGGGCTGGAATTTCCCTGCCTGGCGCTGGCAGCAGAGGAGCGCAGAGGGGACGGCTGGGATGGGGACAGGGACATCCCCGCTCCTGGACACGCTGCCCGAGGGTCCCACGGTGGCCAGAGGGGTCAGGGGATGGAGGCTGCAGCACAGGAAGCCTCCAAAAAGAGGCTGGAAAGGAAAACCCTGATGGAAAGCAGCGTTTTCCACCCGACTCCACCCTCCGAGCGCTCCATCCCGGCTGGGCAGGGAAGATTCCAAACCCTCCTGCTCCTCCTGGCTGCGGCCAGGAGCACCAGGAACCCTTTTAGCTTGAGGGGTTGAGTCCAAATCCGCAGGAAAAATCAGCGAATTTGGGCTGCTCCCATATTTTTTCCCCCTGCCTGCCTCAACACAAAGCAGCACTCAGAGGTCGATCCCCCAGAACAGAGAATTTATCACTAAAAATCAGCCCTTGGGGGAAGGATGGGGGGGATTCAGCTCCAGTGATGCCTTGAGAAGGCTGAGCTAGAGCAGAGGCTGGACAGGGCTAAGGAATAAAGCAGGGATTTATTCAAAGGATCTCCTCAATGGACCCACCTTGGGCAGCACAAGAGCCCAGCCAGGGTTGCACCCGAGATGAACCAAAATGGTCCCAAAATGAACCCAAAATGGTCCCAAAATGAACCCAAGATTGTCCCAAAATGTCACAAAATGAACCCAAGATGAACAAAAATGGTCCCAAAATGAACCCAAGGTGGACCCAAATGGCCACAAAATGAACCAAAGAGGGACCCAAAATGGTCCCAAGATGGACCCAAATGGTCACAAAATGCACAACCGGTCACGGGGTCTCTGACTTTTATAAGTTCTGGTCCATTTGCATATTGGAGTTAATTGTCCAGTTCCAGCCTTAGGTTATGAAATCACATCCTGCTTGTTTTTCCTCTCTTCAGCCCATGTTGTTTATGATCTTGGGCCTGAGATTTGCATCATTTGAAATTCGGCTCATAGAGCAGGAATTGTTTTGTCTCCCTACCCTGTGAACAGAGCTCACCATCCCGTAACGCGAAGCCCAGCCCCACACTCTAAAGCAACACAGAAGCTGAAAACCACAAAACCTAAACCCTGAAGGCCTCACCATCTCCTCTCCTCCCCAGAGTTCTCCATCAGCAGTTTCTGCTCCGTGGTGGATGTCATGAACTACTCCCGGCTCCAGGTGCTGCGGCTCGACGGCAACGAGATCAAGCGCAACGCGGTGCCCCCGGACGCGCCGCTGTGCCTGCGCCGGGCCACCGTCATCGAGATCTGAGCCACCCTCAGGACTTGTGTCCCCCGCTCCCAGGGACTCCCCTCGTTCCCCCTTTTCCATCCGACTCGGCTTCGCGGCAGCGCCACCGCAGCGTGCTGCCGGTTTTCCCGAAATTCTCGCTTTTCCCCACTCAGATCCCACCCCGCAGAGCGCCGTGCCCGCTGTCACCTCCTGCCCCAGGCTGGGGTGGGGCACAGCAGGGGTGGGGCTCATCCCGCCTTGGATAAACGGCGAAATCCCAAAGCCGATCCCAAAACCGGCTCTGAACCCCCTGGAAGGAGCACCCGAGGGGTTGGGAGCTGCAGGAGTGAAGGGTTAAAGACCTCCAGGCTGGAGGGGGTCCCTCAGTGCGGGGTGAGGAGGAGCAAATCCATCCCTTCCCTTCCTTTTCCCCCCTTTTCCACCAGCCTGCTCCAGAATTAACGGAGAGAAACCCTAAAGGAGAGAAACCCGCCCTGGGCTCAGAGGGAAACCCCCCTGAGGAACAGGCTGGGCATGGGAAGATCCCAAATCTTCCACGCAAACCCCTGGATCAGGGCAGGATGGGGAAAATCCTGGTGCTGTCACCCCTCCCCGGAGCTGTCACCCCTGGTGGTGTCACCCCCAGCTGCCCCTCCCTGAGCTCAGGCCCCCGGGCTATCCCAATTAAAACCCTGAAACTAATCACAGAGCCACGCTGGAATTCCCTAAAAATCCCAAATTCCCCAGCTCAGCCCCTCGGGTGGCTGAGTTTGAGGACCAAGGGGCAGCTGAGCTTTGGGGGTGACCTGTCCAGGGGATCACCCCGGCCCTCCGCGTTGTTCCTGCATGCAAAAATCATTAAAAAAAAAACTCCCAAAATCCCATAATTTCACCAGCATGAACTGTAAACCCCAAACCCATCAATAAAACCCTTCCAGAACGTGCAGCCAGCGCCGTCCCAGCCTCTGCTCCTCTCCGGGATGATTTTCCAGGCTGGAATTGCCGTCTAGCGGCTGGCCCGGGCATGGCACGGAGCTTTCCCCGGGAGCTGCCGCTCCACCGCATTTCCCGGTGAAACAGGGGAAAATATCCATGGAAAAGGCTCCGCGGGAGTGGGAGGGATGGAGGCACCACTGTTTTTGTTTTTTTTTTTCTGGCCCCTCAAGCTTCGGTGCTGAGGATTTTTAACAGCTGGGCTGGGGGATGGTTAAAAAATAAAAGAAAAAAAAATTGGAATTTCACACGGAGGGGAGCAGAAAGTGCCATGTCCCAGGCTGGGAGCAGCCAGGGAAGCAGAGCCTGCAGGATTCTGTGGGATGCAGGAGTTGGGGTTCCAAAAAATCCCAATCCCTGGTCGGGGGCAGCCCCAAAGCTCCAGCCAAGGCTCGTGGAGAAGCCAGGCAGGAGATCCCATCCAATCCTTTGGGACACCCCTTTCCCCATGCCAGGGTGGCACAGGGACATCCACACCCTCATCACGGCCTCATCCCGACATCCCAAACCCCATCCCAGAGATCCAAATCCTCCCTGAGGCACCGGGATGGGGTGCAGGATTTGGGATTCCAACAAAACCCCAAACCCCTGGCTGGGACCAGCCCCCAGCTCCAGCCGGGAGCCCCAGGCAGGAAGATCCCATCCAATCCTTTGGGACACCCCTTTCCCCATGCCAGGGTGGCACAGGGACATCCACACCCTCATCACACCCCACTATCCCAAAATATCCCAGAGATCCCAACCGCCCTGCAGGCACCAGGAGGGGATGCAGGACTGGGGAGGTTCTAGGGAGCCCCAATCCCATAATTTCAGAGAGATCCTGGAAGGACGGTCCAGATGGAACAAAAAAAGGGGTTAGGGAGGTTTTAGGGAGCCTCAATCCCATAATTTCAGAGAGATCCTGGAAGGACGGTCCAGATGGAACAAAAAAAGGGGTTGGGGAGGTTTTAGGGAGCCTCAATCCCATAATTTCAGAGAGATCCTGGAAGGACGGTCCAGATGGAACAACCAAAGGGGTTGGGGAGGTTTTAGGGAGACACAATCCCATCATTTCAGAGGGATCTGGGAAAGGAACAAACAAAAAACCCCGGAGCAGCTCCAAAGCTCCTCCAGCAGCTGCTGGCTCCAGGCAGGGCCGGGGATTCCTGATTCCCACCAGCTGGGGGGAAGGGGAGGGGGCACCCCCCCTGCCCCGCTTCCCCCCTCCCCAAAATCCCGGGACAGCCCCCATTGGTCCCGCAGGCGCCCAATCTCTGCCCTGTTGTGGTGGGAACAGCGGGGAACGGGGGCTGGGCTCCCCCTCCTCATCCCCTTCCTCCTCCTCCTCCTCCTCCTCCTGCTGCCGGGAGGAGCTGCGGGGTCCGGGGGGCCCCTGGACCCCACCGGGAAGGAGGAGGAGGAGGAGGAGGGGGAGGAGGAGGGGGGGGGGGCGTGCAGGGCTTTGTCCAGACCCACAGAGCAGGAAAAAGGAGTGGGAAACCCCAAACCCACCCGAACCAACCCCCTGGAGGCTGCAGGGGGTTCGGGGGCGCTGCTGCAGGGGGGAGCCCCCCAAAATCCCATCGGGGCTGTGGGGTTCTCCCAAGGACCCTCCTGGGGTGGGGGATGGCAAAACCCAGCGGTTCCCACTGGGTTCCCCACGGGGACCAGCAGGATTTCTCCAGAACCCCCCAGATTTTGTCCTGAAATCTCCACATTTTGCCCTGAACCCCCAAATTTTGCCCTGAAACCCCCCAAATTTTGCCATGAAACCCCCAAATTTTGCCCTGAAACCCCTCAAATTTTGCCATGAAACCCCCAAATTCCACCTCTACTTTCCACACTTCCCCCCCTAATTCCCCTCCTCCCCTCGGTTTTTGGTTTGTTTTTTTTTTTTTTTTTTCCCCTCCCGCTTTGCAGCCTCCCTCCCTCAGCTCCAACACTTCCCAGACTGTTTGTAAACATTCCCTTGAGGATGTTTCCTCAGGAAGCGCAAATTCCCGGTGGGAAACAAGCCCTCCAAATATTTCCCTCCGGAGAAGCGCCAAAAAAAAAAAACAAAACAAAAAAAAAAAACCCAACAAAAAACCCCAAAAAAGCAGCGAGGCAGCGGGTGCTGGGCTCATCCCAGAGGGATCCAGGGTGGGCAGAACCCCCCAGCAGCGGGGACAGGAGCTCAGGACAGGTCCCCGCGCCCCAAACCGCTGGTGGCACTCAGGGAAGTGTCACCAGTGTCACCCCTTTGCTCGATTCTTCTCGGATTTACCCCAAAACCTCTCCTGGCCAGAGGAGGCTCGGGGACAAAGGGACAAGGGGTGGGCGGCCGTGCCGGCGGCGGGTGGGGACGGTAATTAACGTTGATAATTAATAATTAACTGCCGGGATCCGGCCGCAGCAGCTGGGGAGAGATAAGGGAACAGCGGGGAAAGATTCCCGGGAGGGAGAATCCCACTCCTGGCAGGGGCTGAGGGGTCCGAAATGCAGCTGGGATTTGGGGTTCGGGAGGTTTGGGGTCTCTCCACCCGCTCTAGGAAGATGAGGGGCTCCCCGCTCTGAGATCCCAAAAAATTTGGGGGAACCCTGGGGAAAGCCCTGCTCCCCACACCCCACCCCAGCAGCGTTTTGGGTGCAGAAGGGGAGAAATTTGGGCAGGAAATTCCCGATCTGTTACCTCCGAATCAGGAGAGAAACAGAGCTGGGATTTTGGGATTTTGGCTCTTTCCATCCACTCTGGGATGATGCTCACCCCTCTGAGATCCCAAACACTTTGTGGGGACCATGGGAAAAGTGCTGCTCCCCCCACACATCCCATCCCAGCAGCGTTTTGGGTGCAGAAGGGGAGAAATTTGAGCAGGAAATTCCCGATCTGTTCAGCTCCACATCAGGAGTGAAACTCAGCTTGGATTTTGGCTCTTTCCATCCAATCTGGGATAATTCTCATCCCTCTGAGATCCCAAACACTTTGTGGGGACCATGAGGAACATCCTGCTCCCCCCACCCCACCCCAGCAGCGTTTTGGGTGTAGAAGGGGAGAAATTTGAGCAGGAAATTCCCGATCTGTTCAGCTCCACATCAGGAATGAAACTCGCCTTGGATTTTGGGATTTTGGCTCTTTCCACCCACTCTGGGATGATGCTCACCCCTCTGAGACCCCAAACACTTTGTGGGGACCATGAGGAACATCCTGCTCCCCCCCCCCCACACACACACCCCCCAGGCAGCGTTTTGGGAATGGGAGGGAGAAGTTTGGGCAGGAAATTCCCGATCTGTTCAGCTCCCATTCCTGCCTCCCCTTTTGTTCCCCCGGCCATCTGTCCCGCTCGCCCCACGCTCCCTCTGCACGTGCCATAAATACCAAGCCGGGCTTTGTCTCTGCCCCAAAAGGCAGCCTGGGCCCCCCCAAACCCCCCCAAAGCTGCTGGGGCTGGCAGGGCCCCGGGGAGGGCTCTGGTTTGGGGCAGCATCGCCCTTCTCCCCCCTTCCGGGAGGTTTTGGGGTGGTTCTGACACCACAAGCGTCCATGGGATCCGTGAGCACGGCCTTGGGATGGAGCTGAAAATGGGGAAAAAGGGAGAAATGGGAATTGTCAGCCTGAATGTTGGGGCACAGCTCCATGGCTGCACCCCAAAATCTGCGCTGACGACCCGGAGGGGAATTTGTGGGGCAGATCCTCTGTGGGATCCTCCCCAAAAGTGGGGTACAACCCCCTAAAAATCCAACAAAAGCACCAGAAATCGAGGAAAACGCCCTCCCAGAGCCAGGGCATCCTGTTTTTTCGGCAGGATTCCCACAGAATCCATGGCTGCACCCCAAAAATCTGTGCTGATGACCGGAGGGGAATTTGTGGGGCAGATCCTCTGTGGGATCCTCCCCAAAAGTGGGGTACAACCCCCTAAAAATCCAACAAACGCACCAGAAATCGAGGAAAACGCCCTCCCAGAGCCAGGGCATCCTGTTTTTTTGGCAGGATTCCCACAGAATCCATGGCTGCACCCCAAAAATCTGTGCTGATGACCGGAGGGGAATTTGTGGGGCAGATCATCTGCGGGATCCTCCCCAAAAGTTGGGTACAACCCCCTAAAAATCCAACAAAAGCACCAGAAATCGAGGAAAACACCCTCCCAGAGCCAGGGCATCCTGTTTTTTTGGCAGGATTCCCACAGAATCCATGGCTGCACCCCAAAAATCTGTGCTGATGACCGGAGGGGAATTTGTGGGGCAGATCCTCTGTGGGATCCTCCCCAAAAGTGGGGTACAACCCCCTAAAAATCCAACAAACGCACCAGAAATCGAGGAAAACACCCTCCCAGAGCCAGGGCATCCTGTTTTTTCGGCAGGATTCCCACAGAATCCATGGCTGCACCCCAAAAATCTGTGCTGATGACCGGAGGGGAATTTGTGGGGCAGATCCTCTGTGGGATCCTCCTCAAAAGTGGGGTACAACCCCCTAAAAATCCAACAAACGCACCAGAAATCGAGGAAAACGCCCTCCCAGAGCCAGGGCATCCTGTTTTTTTGGCAGGATTCCCACAGAATCCATGGCTGCACCCCAAAAATCTGTGCTGATGACCGGAGGGGAATTTGTGGGGCAGATCATCTGTGGGATCCTCCCCAAAAGTGGGGTACAAACCCCTAAAAATCCAACAAAAGCACCAGAAATCGAGGAAAACGCCCTCCCAGAGCCAGGGCATCCTGTTTTTTCGGCAGGATTCCCACAGAATCCATGGCTGCACCCCAAAAATCTGTGCTGATGACCGGAGGGGAATTTGTGGGGCAGATCCTCTGTGGGATCCTCCTCAAAAGTGGGGTACAACCCCCTAAAAATCCAACAAAAGCACCAGAAATCGAGGAAAACACCCTCCCAGAGCCAGGGCATCCTGTTTTTTTGGCAGGATTCCCACAGAGAGGGACGATCTCCGCGAGGGGGGGGGGGGTGAGTTCTGAGGGAGCCCCACAGCCACATCTCATCCCAATCCCGTTTTTAATCCCGAGCCAGGCGGGGCAGCTGCTCCCCCCCAGCCCCGGCCTTGCCCTTCCCTGTTTATCCGGCGCCACAAAGGGAACAAACTCCCCGCTCCGAGGGCATTGTCCCAGGGGAACGGAGCCTCGCCCTCCGTCTGGCGGACATTGTCCCCTCCAGCCCGCTCCCGGTGACATTTCCCGCACGTCCCCACCCTGTGGCAGTCCCACGGGGTCGTGTCCCCCCCAGGCTGTGACACCCGGAGCTGCCCCATCCCTGCTGGGCCAGGCGCAGGGGTCCCCACAGGGATTTTAGGATGCCCCAAAACATCCCGGGGTGACCCCAGATCCTTCTCCCTTTTCCAGCAGGACACGAGGCTGGCAGGGATTTAGGGATTCTCCGGAGTTTTAGGGCAGAAGGGACACGGAGCACCTCAAGTGCCACCTGTGGGGTTTGGGTGTGGCCCGCGGGACCCTCTTGGGGGTCACCAGTGTGGGGACACGGCAGAGGGGGCAGCTCCGGGTGTTCCTGGGGGTGGGAAGTTCCCTGTGGGACACGCTGGGCTCGTGCCGGCCCCTGGTGCCAGGCTGGGCCCAGAGACGTGGCCCTGGGCAAGGAGGTGCCAGGAGGGCAGAGCCCCAAAGCCCTGAACTGACCTGGGGCTCCCAGGCCAGGCTGGGATGTGCCCTGGGGAAAAGGGAAAGTGTCCCGGGGAAAAAGGGAAAGTGTCCCGGGGAAAAAGGGAAAGTGCCCCGGGGAAAAAGGGAAAGTGCCCCAGGGAAAATGTCCCAGGAAAAAGGGAAAATGTCCCAGGAAAAAGGGAAAGTGTCCCAAGGAAAAAGGGGAAATGTCCAGGGAAAAGGAAAAATGTCCCAGGGAAAAAGGGAAAGTGTCCCAGGGAAAAAGAGAAAGTGTCCCAGGGAAAAGGGAAAGTGTCCCAGTGGCCGTGGCACTGCCTGGGCTCTGCCAGGGATGGGGGCACTGCGTCCCCCGGGGACAGAGGGCACAGCATTCCCTGGGGACAGGGGACACGATGTCCCTTAGAGATGTGGGAACAGCATCCCCTGGGGATGGAGGATCTGATGTCCCTTGGGGATGGGGACACAGTGTGGGGACAGCGACCACGATGTCCCTTGGGAATGGGGACACAGTGTGGGGACAGTGACCATGATGTCCCTTGGGAATGGGGACACAGTGTGGGGACAGGGACCACGATGTCCCCTGGCAGAGGGGACACAGCGTCCCTTGGGGACAGGGACCACGAAGTCCCTCGGGGATGGGGACACAGCATCCACTTGGGACAGGGACCACGATGTCCCTCGGGGATGGGGACACAGCGTCCCTTGGGGACAGAGCCCCGGTGTCTCTTGGGGACAGGGCCACATCACCCCTCGGGGCTGCCAGGGCCCCGCTGCCCCCGCAGCTGTGACAAGGACACGCCCGAGCACGGGCGGGGTGAGAGGACCCGGCAGCGCCAGCCGCCTCCAACAACAACAATTCCCATTTTAACAAAGAATAAACCCCCCCAGGACCCCCGGGGGGCTCTGCCCTGACCCGAGGCCGCTTTCCCCCGGCTCCCAGCCCTTCCCTTGCCGGGAAACAAAAGGTGCAAAGCTCAGTGGTGCATGAGAGGAGGAACAAACCCGCGGCCCCCGCCCCGCACGCAGATGGCCGCAGTTGTCACCAGTTGGTCGCTGTCGCCAAGAAGCGCCTTTTATCCGGCCCGGGTCATCAGTGGAGCCGGCCGGGATGGGAACGGGGACCGCGCTGTCCTTTGGGGTCCCCCATTCCCCTTTGGGAATCCCCATTCCACTTTGGGAACCCCCCACTGTCCTTTTGGGTTCCCCATTCCCCTTTGGGAACCCCCATTCCACTTTTGGGGCCCCCACTCCGCTTTGGGAATCCTCACTGTCCTTTGGGGACCCTCACTCCACTTTGAGAACTGTTCTTTGGGGTCCCCCATTCCCCTTTGCAGACCCCGCTGTCCTTTGTAACCTCCATTCCCCTTTGGGGACCCCCACTGTCCTTTTGGGTCCCCCACTCTGCTTTGGGATTCCTCACTGTCCTTTAGGGACCCCCACTCCACTTTAGGGTCCCCCACTGTCCTTTGGGAACCCCCATTCCCCTTTGGGGACCCTCACTGTCCTTTGGAGACCCCCTCTGTTCTTTTGGGGCTCCCTCTCCACTTTGGGGACTCTCGCTTCACTTTGGGGCCCCCACTGTCCTTTGGGAACCCCCATTCCCCTTTGCAGACCCCACTACCCTTTGGGGACCCCCATTCCCTTTCGGGGACCCTCACTGTTCTTTCGGGGCCCCCACTGTCCTTTTGGGTCCCCCCCATTCCATTTTGGGGTCCCTCACAGTCCTTTTGGGTCAACTTTAGGGTTCCTCACTGCCCTTTGGGGACCCCCATTCCCCTTTGCGGACCCCACTGCCCTTTGGGGATCCCCACTGTTCTTTTGGAGACCCTCACAGTCCTTTTGGGTCCCCCAGTGCCCTTTGGGGACCCCCACTCCCCTTTGGGGTGCCCCTTTCCCTCCCCATTTCATGTTAAACCACCGGGACCCCCCCCAGCGCCCCCTCCGCGGGGCCGGGGCCGCGCTGGAGCCGCCCGGACCCTCCCGGGGGGATTTTCCCCCCCCAGCCCCTGCCCCATCCGCCCCTGGAGCCGCTCCAGGCGCCGCCGGTGCCCGCGGGGGAGGCGAGCGAGTGGGCGAGTGGGCGAGCGCTGCGTGCCCGTGACCTTTTGGGCAGGAAAAAGTTGTTGTTTTTTTAATTTTTTTTTTCCATCAGGTGCCTCGGGTTTAGCGAGGATGGGGAAGGGCGGCGGTGCTTTCCCCTCGGGGGCGGATTTTGGGGGGTTGGGGGGGATGTGGGGAATTCTGTGAGTCCTGGAAAGGGCTGCTAGGGATGAAATCCCGAGCTCATCCAGCTCCCAGCCCGGGTGTTGTGATCCAAACAGCACAAAAATGATAGAGAAATTAAAAATGGCAGCTCCGGGGGAATTCTGTGAGTCCTGGAAAGGATGAAATCCCGAGCTCACCCAGCCCGGGTATTGCGATCTTAGAAGCATAAAAATGATGGAGAAATTAAAAATTTCAGGGGGAATTCTGTGGGTTCTGGAAAGGATGAAATCCCAGCTCCCAGCCCGGGTATTGTGATCCAAACAGCACAAAAATGACGGAGAAATTAAAAATAGCAGCTCCGGGGGAATTCTGTGGGTTCTGGAAAGGATGAAATCCTGGGTTTTGTGATCTTAGAAGCATAAAAATGATGGAGAAATTAAAAATTTCGGGGGGGATTCTGTGGGTTCTGGAAAGAGCTGCTAGGGATGAAATCCCGAGCTCTCCCAGCCTGGGGATTGTGATCCAAACAGCACAAAAATGATGGAGAAATTAAAAATAGCAGCTCCAGGGGAATTCTGTGGGTCCCAGGCCTGGAAAACTGCTCAGAGATGCAGTAAATGTTTCACTGCACTCGAAGAATTACAGAATGTTCTGGCAAGAGTATCAGCTCTTAGGTTTTGTTAAACAGCAAAGGATTTACATCTTCAAATGGTAACGTGTTTAATTTAGAGATTGGAGAAAAAAAAAAAAGAAATGAAAATAAAGGTGAGAAACATCGAAGGAGGACGCGAAAGTGCTGTCATCTGAAAATATTTCAAGAGTTAAAAAAAAAAAAAAAAACACAATAAATTGGGCTTCCATCAGGGCAAGCCAAGCAGGTTTTGAGAGAGGAAGACATCGGAATGGAGCTGGGAGGGGAAGGCTCCAGCGCCCGGCTGGCAGAGCCTTTGAAGGTGGGTGACCCCACAGGTGACCCCACAGGTGACCCCACAGGTGACCCCGCCCCCAGCAGCGATAATTTGGGTGTGTTTGTGGGAATTAATGAAGGGCTGAGGTCAAAAAAAAAAAAAAAAAAAAAAAGAGAGGAGAGGAGAGGCTCTGAGGCAGCGCCCAAATCCACCCACAAATTTGGGGAGGAGCGGCTTGGTGCCCTCCAGGGGGAGAGGGGGCACCGGCTGTGCCCCCCCCTCGGGCATCCCTGCTCACAGGGGGCCTGGCAGGGGAATCAAACCCTCCTAAAGTCCATAAAAATGGAGTTTTGGGGTCAAAATAAGCACGAGCTGATTGGGCCAAGGCCCTTATAGAGGGAATGGGCACAGGGGGCCTGGCAGGGGAATTCAATCCTTTTAAATTCCAGAAAAATGGGAGTTTTGGGGTCAAAATAACACAAGGTGATTAAACCAAGGCCCTTGGTGTTGGAGGGAATGGTCACAGGCAGGTGAATTAAACCCTCCTAAAGTCCATAAAAATGGAATTTTGGGGTCAAAACAGGGAGCCTGGCAGGGGAATCAAACCCTCCTAAAGTCCATAAAAATGGGAGTTTTGGGGTCAAAACAGGGAGCCTGGCAGGGGAATCAAACCCTCCTAAATTCCATAAAATGGAATTTTGGGGTCAAAATAACACAAGCTGATTGAGCCAAGGCCCTTATAGAAGGAACGGTCACAGGCAGGTGAATTAAACCCTCCTAAAGTCCATAAAAAGGGAGTTTTGGGGTCTAAACAGGGAGCCTGGCAGGGGAATCAAACCCTCCTAAATTCCATAAAAAGGGAGTTTTGGGCCAAAACAAGCACAAACTGATTGAGGCAAGGTCCTTAAAGCTCTGCTGGCGGAGGAGGGCCCCAGCTCGGAACAGGATCGGCCGTGACTGAGCCCCGTGACGGAGCCGAGCATCGTCCCCATCCCCACCCCCTGATCCCGCACCTTCCTCCCCCTGGGAAGACAAAGAGGCTTCACCACTGACCCCCCAATTCCCAAAATTCCCACCAAACATTCCCGGGATTGCAGAGGGGAGGCCTGGCAAGGGTTCCACCACTGGCAGGAGAGGAGATTTCCAGGCTGAAACCCCAAAACCCCGAGGAGGAGAAGGGCAGGACGTGGAAACCCAGGGCACCGGGAATATTTCTCTGTCTGCTCTGGGGTGTCCTGACCCCCACGGGAGCGCTGGCTCTGCCCCTCATTCATGGAGAAAACTTCCAAAGCCTCGAGGCAAACCAGAAACCACAAAAGTGTGAAATTCGAGATGGGAGAGTAGCTCAGTGTGTCACAAGGGTGAGCGTGGCAGGCACATTTCTTTTTCTCTCTCGGGATTTTTTTTCATAGAGCAGAGCAAAAGAAAGAAAAAGAAAACAATTTCTATTTCTGCTCTTTGGTTTTTGCGCAGTGGAATGTGTTTGGGGAATTGTTTACCCGGGGTGGTTGCGTGGTTGGAGTCTGGTGAGGATTGTTTGGGGCTGGTGGTCAACCCAACCCAACCCAACCCAATCCAACCCAACCCAATCCAATCCAATCCAACCCAATCCAATCCAACCCAATCCAACCCAACCCAACCCAATCCAACCCAATCCAACCCAATCCAACCCAATCCAACCCAATCCAACCCAATCCAGTCCAACCCAATCCCATCCAGTCCAACCCAACCCAATCCCATCCAATCCAACCCAATCCAACCCAATCCCATCCAATCCAACCCAATCCAACCCAATCCCATCCAATCCAACCCAATCCAACCCAACCCAGTCCAACCCAATCCCATCCAATCCAACCCAATCCAACCCAATCCAGTCCAATCCAACCCAATCCAGTCCAACCCAATGTGGGTGCACTCTCAGAGAGGGTCACAAGTTGTGAGAAAATTAAATATAATAGTTAGAACAAGTAGGTTTGTAGTTTAGTATCTCCTTTAAATCGATTATTAATGTATTATAGTATAATTATAATAAAGAAATCATTCAGCCTCCTGAGCTGGAGTCACACATCATTTCTTCCCACTGGGTTCACCTGCGTTTAAAATAGGTGAGAAATTCAGGTTTTTGGGGTTTTTGGGATGTTATAGATGGGTTCAAGATGGAGGATAAGGGGTGTTGTCTTGAGTTCCCGTCTTCTTCTTCCTCCTTCTTCTTGGGTTTGGGTGGTATCGTGAAACTGGGCAGAAAAATCTGCACTGAGGATCTTTGGGGGTCGGTTATGGGGTCAGAAAGGGAAAAAATCCAGGTGTCACATTGCAAAACGCGGGTGAACACAATGGGAAGAAATGATCTTTAACATCAGTTCAGAAGGCTGAATGATTTCTCTATTATAACTCTGTTATTATACATTATAATACATTTATACATATTATATATAAACATTTATACCTATTATAAGACATTATTATAATATTAATATATATTATAAAGTTTATATAAAAATATATTGATATATATTATAAAGTAGTGTCGTGGTTTAACATAAAAGTGAATTCTTTCAAGAAGTTAAATATATATAATATATAATAGATATAAAAATATAATATATATTTTTAATATATATAAAATATATTAATATATATTCTAAAGGAAGATACTAAAACCACAAACCTACTTTCTCTAACTACCCCACAACCTGTGCCTCTGCTCTTGAGAGTTCAGATCTGATAGGCCATGAGGCCCAAATAATCTTTGCTAGAATTTAATCAATCACATTCCACATTAAAAAAAAAAACAACCAAAAAAAAAACAGAAATAAAAATTGTTTTGTCTTTCTTTCTCTCTGTATACCTGAGAGATAAAAAAATCCTGAGAGGAGAAATCCACCACCACAGCGTCACTTCACTGGGTAGCTTCGTTTTTGGTTAAGCTTAAAAAAGGCTTTGTAATTTGGCAATTTTCAAGAAGTTAAATATATATAATATAATATATATATATAAATATATATTTTTATATATATAAAATATATTACTATATATTCTAAAGGAAGATACTAAAACCACAAACCTACTTTCTCTAACTACCTCACAACCTGTGCCTCTGCTCTCGAGAGTTCAGCTCTGATTGGCCATGAGGCCCAAACAATCTTTGCTAGAATTTAATCAATCACATTCCACATTTAAAAAAACCCAAAAGTAAAAATTGTTTTCTCTTTCTTTCTCTCCATATACTTGTATAAAAAAATCCGGAGAGAAGGAGAAATCCACCACCACAGCATCACTTCACTGGGGAGCTGCGTTTTTGATCAGGCTCAAAAAAGGCTTTGTAATTTGGCAATTTTCAAGAAGTTAAATATATATAATATATATATAAATATAATATATATTTATATATATATAAATAATATATATTCTAAAGGAAGATACTAAAACCACAAACCTACTTTCTCTAACTACCCCACAACCTGTGCCTCTGCTCTCGAGAGTTCAGGTCTGATTGGCCATGAGGCCCAAACAATCTTTGCTAGAATTTAATCAATCACATTCCACATAAAAAAAAAAAAAAAAAAAAAAAAAAAACAAACAAAAAGACAGAAAAAAAAATACTTTTCTCTTTCTTTCTCTCTGTATACCTGAGAGATAAAAAAATCCTGAGAGAAGGAGAAATCCACCACCACAGCATCACTTCACTGGGGAGCTGCGTTTTTGATCAGGCTCAAAAAAGGCTTTGTAATTTGGCAATTTTCAAGAAGTTAAATATATATAATATATAAATTTTATATATATAAAATATATTAACATATATTCTAAAGGAAGATACTAAAACCACAAACCTACTTTCTCTAACTACCTCACAACCTGTGCCTCTGCTCTTGAGAGTTCAGATCTGATTGGCCATGAGGCCAAAACAAACTTTGCTAGAATTTAATCAATCAATCACATTCCACATAAAAAAAAAAAAAAACAACCAAAAACCAGAAATAAAAATTGTTTTCTCTTTCTTTCTCTCCATATACTTGTATAAAAAAATCCTGAGAGAAGGAGAAATCCACCACCACAGCATCACTTCATTGGGGAGCTTCGGTTTTGATCAGGCTCAATAAAAGCTTTGTAATTGGGCAATTTTTGGGCTGTTTTTCCCTGAAAACAACCAAACGAGGAGCCGGAGGCAGGAAAAGCTCAGCGTGTCCCTCCTTCCTGCCACAGAAATGCTCCGGGAGGGTCTCCTGGAGCCCCCCAGGAGCTCCCAGCAGGGCTCCCCGATGGTTCCCAGCCCCAATTCCCTCTGAGCGCCGGCTGAGGAGCAGGAAATTCCGAGTCAGCCCCAGGGTGTTCCCCGAGCGCGGTTTGGGCTGGAATCCCAAATTCTGAGTTTTCTCCTTGGCTGCCAGGGACGAGGCTGGGTGATGCTGCTGGGTTTTTATTGAGGTAACAGAAAGCACACGGGGTTCTGGGCGCTCAGGGTGGGAGAGGTGCTGGACAGCAGGAACCAGCTGCTCCCTCCTCCGACGCCTCGCGGGATTCTGGTCGTTTTCACCGAAAAAAAAAAAAAAACCAAAAACAAAAAAAAAACCAACCAACCAACCAAACAAACAAAAAAAAAAAAACCCAAAAAAACAACAACAACAAAAAAAAAAAACCAAAAAAAACAAACAAAAAAATCCAAAACACCAAAAACAAACAAAAAAAAAAAAAAAAAAAAAAAAAAACCCACAAAAATAAAACCCCCAAAAAAACCTCACAAAAACAAAACAAAAAAAAAAAACAAAAAACAAAAAAAAACCCAAACAAAAAATAAAACGCAAAAGAAACCAAAACAAATAAAAAAAAAATAAAACCCATAAGATACCCCCCAAATAGCAAAACAAAAAAAGAAACCAAGGAAAAAATAACAAAAAAAACCTAGCAAGAAAAAAACCAAAAAAAAGCCCCAAAAAATTTGCCAGCAGCAACCCAAAAAGCCAAACCAAAACAAAAAAAGAAAACAAAAAATAACCAAAAATCTAGCAAGAAAAAAAAACCCCAAAAAAAACCCAAACCAAAAAAAATCCCAACAGCAACCCAAAAAAAACAAAAGCAAAAAAGAAACCAAACAAAAAAATAACAAAAAAGCAAGAAAAAAAAACCCCAAAAATCCCATAAACAACAAAAAAAAAACCACAACAGCAACCCAAAAAAACCCAAAACAAAAACCCATAAAAACCAAATCAAACAAAAAAAAAACAACAAAAAAAATCCAACAAAATAACCCAAAGAAACAAGAAGCAGGTCCCGTTCAACAGTCCAGCTTGGTTAAAAAATAAAAAATAAAAATAATAATAATAATAATAATGACAGAAACCCCCTCAAAATCCACATCGGGCTTGGAGGCAAAAGGCAACAAGAGCAGGAGAATTCACAGCTTTTTGTGGCACCAGCCACACAGAGAAGTGGATTCCACCCAAATTTGGTTGGTTTTGGAGCTTATGAAAAGGAAAAAAAAAGTCACCTTGGACACGGGGCTGTTCCTTTGGTGGGAAACTCCTGGAAAACTTCAATCAGACTTTGATCCTGCCCAAAATGAGAAATACCCAAAAAAAACCCACAAAAAATATTAAAAAAACAAGCACTGAGATGCCTTATCCAGGAAAAAAAATTGCTTTTTTTTTTTTTGGGTTTTTTTTTTTGGTTTTTTTTTTTTGTGGGTGAGGTCACCTATTGCACAAGTGAAAATCCCCCCCCCAGTGCTTCCTTCCTGCTCTGCTGACGTGAGAAATTCGGGTGAAAAGAGGGAAGTGATGCAACTCCAGCCTCTGCTCCGACCTCCTGAGGCACAAACCACCTGACATTTCAAAAAAAAAAAAAAAAAAAATTAAATATTTAAGAATCGAGGCTGATTTTTCCAGTTCTGGACTTGATGGTTTGGAGAGTGCCAAAAAAATTTAAAAAAAATATAAAAAAAATCTGAATTTTAGAAGGCAGAGCTGGGTTGCTGAGCTGGATTATTTGATGTAGCAAAGAACCAGATGGGAGTTTCCTTCCTCTTGCAGAGCACCCAGGATTTGGAAATGTATTGCACAAATGTCCGAGAAAATGAATCAGCACGGGCTGGGTGAGAGCAGCTCTGGTTTTGGCAGGTCAGGAAAAGGGGAAGGTTCAGCTGAGAGGAAAATCCAGAAGTTTTGCTGCCACCGAGCACGTCCACGTCCCAGTTTTCTCCCTGGGGAGCACCAGGGGTGGGAGAAGGGCAGTGGATGTGGGATAGCCCAGGTGAGGCTCCTTCCCAGCTTCAAGGTGGGGTTTAGGCCATGGAATTTGGGGTTTAAAAGCCAAATCCCACCCCCCAAAAAAAAAAAACCCACCTGGGCAGAGCCTCCCTGAATGGGACAGGAAAGTGGCAGAGGTCGGGAGCAGGAATTGAGAATTGTGCAAAAAAGTTTTGTCCCGAGGAGAGGGGACACAAATCCCTCTTCCAACGGGGGGGGAAGTGCTGTGGATTTAAAAAGCAACGTCAGGACCCCAAAACACCTGAACGACCCCCAGAGAGCAGGGAGAGCCCCCCCAAAAAATCCAGATGTGGGGAGAAAAGGCAGCAAAAAAAGGGGGTGTCACACCCCCAACCTCTGCAGGACACGGAGGGGCTTCAGAAGGGACGCGGCGAGGAGGTGGCAGCGAGGACAGAGGGGACACAGAGAGGCCACCAGGGCTGGGCTGAGCCCCTGGGAGGAGACAAAGTTTGGGATTCACAGCTGCTCCGGGCTCTGGAGCTCCGTGCTGCACCAGGAATGTCCCCACGGTGCCACCACGGGTCACCGTGCCAGGTGAGCCCTTCCAGGTGACCTGCAGGGCTTGGGCAGAGCTGCAGCACGTCCAGGAGGGCCACCCCAATGTCCCCAGGGTCACCCCCAGCCCCGAGGTGACACCAAATCCGGGCCCCAGAGAGGTGAGGGCAGCACCCGGAGATGCAGCAACAGCAGGGCAAAGGTGCCAAAGCAGGACGGTGACAAGGTGACATCACAGCCACACAGCCCAGACCGGCTTGGCCGCCCCCGATCCCCCACTCCGAGATGCTCCAAGGTGAGCAAAGCCAGCCCCAAAATCGCCAGCCAACACTAAACCAGGTAGATCTCAGCTTCACAACAATAATAATAACAATAATAATAAAAAAGAAAAACTCACAAGCTTGCAACAGCTTTAGAAAAGGCACCTGGGGCGTCGCCTCGGCTCAGGGCGCCGCCCGATATTTTAATTTTGGATTTTCTGGAGGTTTTTTTTCCTTTTTCTTAAAAAATATAAATAGCTCTTCATCTTAAAAATAGATCCTCAGCTTGAGGTATTACAGTAGCCTGTGTCTTGGCAGTGTAAGGACAAGGAGGAGATTTTTTTTTTTTTTTGTTGTGTTTTTTTGGCTTTTTTTTTTTTTTGTTTTGTTTTTTTTTGTTTTTTTTTAGCTGGAGACAGTCATGATGTAGTTTTTGGAAGGGCTGGTACTACGGCCCAGCATCATCTGGTTCTTGCAGGTGAGCATCCCTCCGTAGGAGCCGGGGGGGCCGCGTGGCCTCGTAGAGGACGCAGATGGAGCCGTCCTCGCCGATGCGGTAGGAGACCTCGTAGGGATCCACCCAGAGCGTGAGCTCGCTGGGCAGCAGCCGGTACAGCCGGGGCAGGCTCAGTCCGATCTGCCCCGCTGCCTTGCTGATGATGGGGTCCATCCGGTGGTTGATGCGGATGCAGCGGTAGCCGGAGCCTTTGAAGGGTTTCTCGGGGAACCAGTGGTGTCTGTAGTGCTCTGGGGAGGGAGAGGAGCAGTGAGAAAGGCAGCCAGGTGGGGTTTATGTGCCATAAATTCAGGGTTTAAAGGTGAAATCCTAAAAAAAAACTCATTGAAGAGTTTCTCAGTGGTGCCTGTAGCGCTCCTTCCCAGCAGGTGGGGTTTAGGTCCCACTAAATTTGGGTTTAAAGGCCAAATCCTAAAGAAAACCCTTTGAAGGGTTCTCAGTGGTGTCTGTAGCGCTCCTTCCCAGCAGGCAGGTGGGGTTTAGGTGCCCTAAACTCAGGGTTTAAAGGTGAAATCCTAAAAAAAAACTCATTTAAGAGTTTCTCAGTGGTGCCTGTAGTGCTCTGGGGAGGGAGAGGAGCAGTGAGAAAGGCAGCCAGGTGGGGTTTATGTGCCATAAATTCAGGGTTTAAAGGTGAAATCCTAAAAAAAAACTCATTGAAGAGTTTCTCAGTGGTGCCTGTAGCGCTCCTTCCCAGCAGGTGGGGTTTAGGTCCCACTAAATTTGGGTTTAAAGGCCAAATCCTAAAGAAAACCCTTTGAAGGGTTTCTCAGTGGTGTCTGTAGCGCTCCTTCCCAGCAGGCAGGTGGGGTTTAGGTGCCCTAAACTCAGGGTTTAAAGGTGAAATCCTAAAAAAAACTCATTTAAGAGTTTCTCAGTGGTGCCTGTAGTGCTCTGGGGAGGGAGAGGAGCAGTGAGAAAGGCAGCCAGGTGGGGTTTAGGTGCCATAAATTCAGGGTTTAAAGGTGAAATCCTAAAAAAAAACTCATTGAAGAGTTTCTCAGTGGTGCCTGTAGCGCTCCTTCCCAGCAGGTGGGGTTTAGGTCCCACTAAATTTGGGTTTAAAGGCCAAATCCTAAAGAAAACCCTTTGAAGGGTTTCTCAGTGGTGTCTGTAGTGCTCCTTCCCAGCAGGCAGGTGGGGTTTAGGTGCCCTAAACTCAGGGTTTAAAGGTGAAATCCTAAAAAAAAACTCATTGAAGAGTTTCTCAGTGGTGCCTGTAGCGCTCCTTCCCAGCAGGTGGGGTTTAGGTCCCACTAAATTTGGGTTTAAAGGCCAAATCCTAAAGAAAACCCTTTGAAGGGTTTCTCAGTGGTGTCTGTAGTGCTCCTTCCCAGCAGGCAGGTGGGGTTTAGGTGCCCTAAACTCAGGGTTTAAAGGTGAAATCCTAAAAAAAAACTCATTGAAGAGTTTCTCAGTGGTGTCTGTAGTGCTCTGGGGAGGGAGAGGAACAGTGAGAAAGGCAGCCAGGTGGGGTTTATGTGCCATAAATTCAGGGTTTAAAGGTGAAATCCTAAAAAAAAACTCATTGAAGAGTTTCTCAGTGGTGCCTGTAGCGCTCCTTCCCAGCAGGTGGGGTTTAGGTCCCACTAAATTTGGGTTTAAAGGCCAAATCCTAAAGAAAACCCTTTGAAGGGTTTCTCAGTGGTGTCTGTAGTGCTCCTTCCCAGCAGGCAGGTGGGGTTTAGGTGCCCTAAACTCAGGGTTTAAAGGTGAAATCCTAAAAAAAACTCATTTAAGAGTTTCTCAGTGGTGCCTGTAGTGCTCTGGGGAGGGAGAGGAGCAGTGAGAAAGGCAGCCAGGTGGGGTTTATGTGCCATAAATTCAGGGTTTAAAGGTGAAATCCTAAAAAAAAACTCATTGAAGAGTTTCTCAGTGGTGCCTGTAGCGCTCCTTCCCAGCAGGTGGGGTTTAGGTCCCACTAAATTTGGGTTTAAAGGCCAAATCCTAAAGAAAACCCTTTGAAGGGTTTCTCAGTGGTGTCTGTAGTGCTCCTTCCCAGCAGGCAGGTGGGGTTTATGTGCCATAAATTCAGGGTTTAAAGGTGAAATCCTAAAAAAAAACTCATTGAAGAGTTTCTCAGTGGTGCCTGTAGTGCTCCTTCCCAGCAGGCAGGTGGGGTTTAGGTCCCACTAAATTTGGGTTTAAAGGCCAAATCCTAAAGAAAACCCTTTGAAGGGTTTCTCAGTGGTGTCTGTAGCGCTCCTTCCCAGCAGGTGGGGTTTAGGTCCCACTAAATTTGGGTTTAAAGGCCAAATCCTAAAGAAAACTCTTTGAAGAGTTTCTCAGTGGTGTCTGTAGTGCTCTGGGGAGGGAGAGGAGCAGTGAGAAAGGCAGCCAGGTGGGGTTTAGGTGCCATAAATTCAGGGTTTAAAGGTGAAATCCTAAAAAAAAACTCATTGAAGAGTTTCTCAGTGGTGCCTGTAGCGCTCCTTCCCAGCAGGTGGGGTTTAGGTCCCACTAAATTTGGGTTTAAAGGCCAAATCCTAAAGAAAACCCTTTGAAGGGTTTCTCAGTGGTGTCTGTAGTGCTCCTTCCCAGCAGGTGGGGTTTAGGTGCCCTAAACTCAGGGTTTAAAGGTGAAATCCTAAAAAAAACTCATTTAAGAGTTTCTCAGTGGTGCCTGTAGTGCTCTGGGGAGGGAGAGGAGCAGTGAGAAAGGCAGCCAGGTGGGGTTTATATGCCATAAATTCAGGGTTTAAAGGTGAAATCCTAAAAAAAACCCTTTGAAGAGTTTCTCAGTGGTGTCTGTAGTGCTCTGGGGAGTGAGAAAAGCAGGCAGCTGGGGTTTAGGTGTCCCAAACTCAGGGTTTAAAGGTGAAATCCTAAGGAAAACTCTTTGAAGGGTTTCTCACTGGTGTCTGTAGTGCTCCTTCCCAGCAGGCAGGTGGGGTTTAGGTCCCACTAAATTTGGGTTCAAAGGTGAAATCCTAAGGAAAACCCTTTGAAGGGTTTCTCAGTGGTGTCTGTAGTGCTCTGGGGGGGGAGAGGAGCAGTGAGGGTGTCCCACAGGCAGGTGGGGTTTAGGGCCTTTAGTTCTCACTAAATTTGGGGTTCAAAGGTGAAATCCTAAGGAAAACCCTTTGAAGGGTGTCTCAGTGGTGTCTGTAGTGCTCCTTCCCAGAAGGCAGCTGGGGTTTAGGTCCCACTAAATTTGGGTTTAAAGGTGAAATCCTAAGGAAAACCCTTTGAAGGGTTTCTCAGTGGTGTCTGTAGTGCCCTTTCCCAGCAGGCAGGTGGGGTTTAGGGCCTTCAGCTCTCCCTGAATTTGGGGTCTAAAAGCCAAATCCCCACAAACACCCGGGCAGAGCCTCCCTGAACGCTGGGAGCACAAAAGGAAACGGGCAGAGCGGGAATTAAACCGTGCCAAAAGCTCGATACCAAAAGAGACAGAACCCAAATCCCTTTTCCAAGGTGGGGCGGGCAGGGGAGGGGGAGGCGCTGCCAGCCCATTGCCCACCCCAAAGCGCGGCTCCTCCACCCCAAAAAACCCGGCGGGACAACGCCAGGGGCTGTGGGGTGGCTGGGGCAGATAGGGCAGAGCCCACCCCAAAGCTCCCCCAGCCCGGCACCCTGCTCCCCCTTATCGCAGCCCGGCCACCCCTCGCTGGGGCTGATAACAGCCCCGGCCTGGGAGGGACCCCCGGACCGCCCTGGGAGGGACCCCCGGACCGCCCAGAGCCCGGGCAGGGATGCCAGGCTCGGGTGGCAGCGGCACGGGGCACGGCAGGGACATCGCCGGTGGGGTCTGCACAGCCCCGGGACCCCGCCGGGACACCGGGGGGACAAAGGGACAGCCCCGAGGTGTGCCCGACACGAGGGGACACCCCGGAGGGGACACCAGGTCCCGGAGGGGACACCCGGTCATGGAGGGGACACAAAAGAGGGACACCTGGTCCCGGAGGGGACACGAGGGGCACCAAGGAGGGGACATCAGGTCCTGGAAGGAACACGGGGGGCACTAAGGAGGGGACATCAGGTCCTGGAAGGAACACGGGGGGCACCAAGGAGGGGACATCAGGTCCTGGAAGGAACACGGGGGGCACCAAGGAGGGGACATCAGGTCCTGGAAGGAACACGGGGGGCACCAAGGAGGGGACATCGGGTCCTGGAAGGAACGCGGGGGGCACCAAGGAGGGGACACCCGGTCCCGGAGGGGACATCGGGTCCCAGAGGGGACACGAGGGGCACCAAGGAGGGGACACCAGGTCCTGGAAGAAACACGGGGGGCACCAAGGAGGGGACACCCGGTCCCGGAGGGGACACGAGGGGCACCAAGGAGGGACATCAGGTCCTGGAAGGAACACGGGGGCCACTCGGGAGGGGACACCACGTCCCAGGACGAAGACGGGAGGGACGCCAGGTCCTCGCAGCAACAACGGGGGCCACTCGTGAGGGCCACCAGGTCCTGGAAGGAGCACAGAGGGCACTCAAAAGGACACCAGGTCCTCGCATCACCATGGAGGGCACTCGAAGGGACAGCAGGTCCTGGAAGGCACACGGGGAGGGGTGGCGCCTGGCTCCGAGCGCTACCAGAAGAGTCCGGCCGCGAGTGGGCTTCTGTCGCCGCGCCTGCCCTTGCCCAAAGCTCACCTGTGAGCGCCTCCCGCAGCGCCCCGCTGAACACCTGCAGCTGCTGCTCGCTGACGCAGCCGCGCGTCCGCAGCAGGCCGGACACGAAGCCCACGGCGGCGGCGATCTCGGGCACCATGTCGGCCCGCGGGCCGCGGCGGTGGCTGTGGCGGTGGCTCATCCCGGCGGGGACGGGGCGACACCCGCGACCTCCCGGCGGCTCCGCGGCGCCCGCTCTGCGCCGCCGCCCGCGCGCACGGCTTTATATAGAGCGGCCGCGGAGTGACGTCACGGCGCGGCGGCGGCGTTCCATTGGCCGCGACGCATGCAAATGAGGGAATGCAAATTGGAGGGATGGTAATAGCGGCTGAGCTCAGCGCGGTGACGTCACAGCGCGAGGCGGGGGGCGGTTACCGGGGAGGATCGGGGTGACCTGGGGGGGACAGAGGGACAGAGGGACAGGGACAGAGGGACACAGGGACAGAGGGACACAGGGACAAAGGGACAGAGGGACACAGGGACACAGGGACAGAGGGACAGAGGGACAGAGGGACACAGGGACAGGGACAGAGGGACAGAGGGACAGAGGGACAGAGGGACACAGGGACAGGGACAGAGGGACAGGGACAGAGGGACAGAGGGACAGGGACAGAGGGACAGGGACAGAGGGACAGGGACACAGGGACAGGGACAGAGGGACAGAGGGGCAGGGACAGAGGGACACAGGGACAAAGGGACAGAGGGACACAGGGACACAGGGACAGAGGGACAGAGGGACAGGGATGGAGGGACACAGGGACAGGGACACAGGGACAGGGACAGAGGGACAGGGATAGAGGGACAGGGACACAGGGACACAGGGACAGGGACAGAGGGACACAGGGACAGAGGGACAGGGATGGAGGGACAGGGACAGGGACAGGGACAAGGATAGAGACAGGGACATAGAGACAGGCACACAGGGACAGAGGGACACAGGGACAGAGGGACAGGGACAGAGGGACACAGGGACAGGGACACAGTGACAGAGGGACGGGGACAAAGGGACAGGGATGGAGGGACAGGGACAGGGACAAGGATAGAGACAGGGACATAGAGACAGGGACACAGGGATAGAGGGACACAGGGACAGAGACAGGACAGGGACAAGACAGGGACACAGGGACAGGGACACAGGGACAGGGACACCCCCCATCACGCCAGGGTGCCCCAAGCTGGCCTTGGACACTTCCAGGGATTCTGTGGGGATAAATTCCAGAAAATTCTGTGGGAATTCCAGTGCAGGGCCTCCCCGCCCTCCCAGGGAGGAATTCCTTCCCAAAATCCAACCTAAACCGTCCCTCTTTCCCTCTGAAGCCATTCCCTGTCTCCTGCCGCTCCATCCCTCGTCCCCGGCCCCTCTCCAGCCCTCCTGGAGCCCCCTGGAAGAGCCTCCAAGGTCTCCCATCCAGAAAGCTCCTTCAAATGCCCTTTGGCACCCCCTGAAGCCCCCCTACACACGGGGGGGGGGGGGCTCTTCCCATCACCAAAGGTCCCTCCTGGGACACATCCATGGATCCGTGTCCCTCAGCAAGGCCACCCCCTCCCCCGGGGAGGCCACCCTGAAGGAGGGAGAACGTTCCAGGTGTCCCTCGCAGGAGGTGAGGGGTGACAGTGACAGTGCCACCACCCCCGAGGAGGCTGGGGGTGAGGGCTGAGACCCCCCAGCCCCGCTCCAGGCTGGAGGAAGAGCGGGATGCGGGAGGAGGTGGCAGCGAGGACGCGCCCCAGCCCGGGGATCGGCGGGGACAAGCCAGGGCAGGCAGGGCTGGAGCAGAACACGGAGTCTCCAGGTGCTTCCAGCCAGCCCAGCAGGAGGGAGAGCAGAAACCCCGATGCTGTGGGAGATGAAGGAGCACCTGGAAGCCACCACAAGCCCGGAGCTGGCCCACAGAGCCCCTGCTGAAACTGGCCCCGAGCTAAAGAGCAGTGGGAGGCCGAGCTCTCTCGGCTTTGATCAGCCGTGAGAGAGTTCCTATCGAGGCAGGACGGGATCCTGGGCGAATATTCCCCGGCAGAGAAACCGGGATCCTTCCAAACCACGGCCTGGCAGCCTCCTCCAGCACCGGGGGAGGACCTAAAGGCACAGCTCCGCTCTGAGCCGCAGGAAAACGCCCTCTCCTCCCCTGGCGGGGGCCTCACCTCCACACCAGATGCCAGATGCTCCTTTGGCATCTCCAGATCAGCAGAGGGGGGTGGTGACGGGCACGGTGGGGGGGGGTTTGTGGTGGAGTTTGTTGTTTAAGGTAGGGTGAGTTGTGAGATCAGGGTTGTTCAGGGTTTTATCCGCTTGGGTTTTGTGGATTTTTAAAGGTTGGAGGTTGTATCATTTTTTTGAGGGGGGAAACTTGTTACGCTGTGTGGTTGGTTTCGAGATGGAAAAGGTTTCCTTACATTCAGTCTGAATCTTTTACTTTAATCTGTGTTTTCTTGGTCTTGATTTACTGCTATATACGACAGGAGAGTTTGGTTTTATTTTGTTAAACTCTCCATAAGCTATTCAGAAGTTTAGTTTAGATATTCTTTTCAACAGAAAAGAAGCTGGGATGAGGAATCCCACCTCTCTGGGGCTCCTCCTGAGCCCCTCAGGGTCCTGTCCCACTGGAAAATCGTCCTGGACTCGCTGACCCTTTCCTGTCCCACTGGAAAATCGTCCTGGACTCGCTGAGCAAGGGGCAGCATCACCCACTGGTACCTCCAGAAATGGGGATGGCACTGAGGTTTTTCCAGCACCTCCTTCTCCAGGTCTCAAATCCCCAATATTTCCCAGGATTCTGGGCTGTTATGGGATTTTTGGAGGCCTTTTGCTCGCAGCCTGCAGCTGGTTTCATTCCCGCTCCGCACAAGGGATTTCCCACCAAGGGCTGTGCAGAGCCTGGAACAGGAATTGGGAGCGAGACAGGAACTGGAAAAAGGCTCTGGGAGCTGTGGGAGAGGGAACTCGGAGCTGAGCCCACGCCGTGCCCTGGGCAGCTCCAGAGCTCAGCAGGCCCAGGGGAGGGTCAGGCTCGCGAGGGGACGCAGCCGAGGGGTCCCCAAATCCTCCCCTCCCCATCTGCCACCCCATTCATCCCCAGAGCAGAAGAAATCAGGCAAATCTCTTGCCACAAACCAGATTTGCCTTTGTAAGCTTTGAAATAAACCCAAGGATTAAAGTCTAAGGAGTTTTTTTTTTCCTCCTTTTTTTTTTTTTTTTGTTTTTTTTGGTTTTTGTTTTTGTTTTTTTGAAGTCAGCACCACACATGAAAGAGGCCTGGGAGAGCTGCAGGGGGAAGGGGTTGGATATTCCAGAGGCCCCTGGAAGAGGCTGGATAAACATCCAGAGCTCTGAACACACCTGTGCTGCCGGGCAGCCACGCTCGTGGATCAGCGGGGAAAAAACGGGAATCCAGCAAAACCACCCCGGTGGGAAAACAGCCGTGCAAAAACAGCCGGGAAAACCAAATGGAAAAATAACCCCACCAGTTTTTTTTTATTATTATTATTATTTTTTTTTTCACTGAGCTGAGCTTGGCCATCCCAGCTGGCAGCAGCGCTGGTTTCCCTCAGCCCAAGGAATATTGGGAATATTGGGATGGAATCCTCCAGCCCTGAGTCACTGCATGGGAGCAGGAGCTCTGCTGCAGCCTTGCCCAGAAGAGCCCTAATAACCCGGGCTATTAATTGGCCATTAGGGGCTAACTGGGCTCATTAGGCTGATGAGGATGAGCCAACCCCACCCGGCAGGTTCCCCTGGTCCCCCCAGGATGGGGGAAGTGGTGGCACCATTCCCCAAATTCCCATTTATCCCTGATCACCTCCGTGTTCATCCGCGGCGCTCCCAAATCAGCTTGGCCCCGTTAAGCCCTTCCAAGAGGAGATTTCCTGTGGGGCTCAAGGCTCTCTAAGCGGGTTATGTGTCCCTAATTTCTGGCCCTGGGGTTTTTAAGGCACAGCTTGAGGCTTAATGCAGCCTTTAAAACACTCCGGAGCAAACCAGAGCAAAGAAACCACCAGAAAATCAAATTTAAAAAGAGAGCTGAGTTTGAGGCTGTTCTGGCTGGGTTCGTTTTCTACCCTGCATTTAGCTGAGAGCATTGCGATTTCAATTTAAAAATTAAAAATAAAGCAAAACCCCCAACAAGCCAAACTCAACAAATTTCTGCTCAGGGATTGGCCAGGCTGGGGCTGGAACTGGTCTGACAGGAACCAGGAGCTCAGATAGGCTCCCAAACCCTCCTGCTTATCCAAATGAGGCTCCAAACCAGTCGAGCCGGAAATCTTATAATAAAAAAAAAAAAAAAAAAAAAAAAAGTTAAAAATAAATAATTAAAAAAAAAAAAAAAAAAAGGGAGAACATTTGGCATTCAACCAAGGGTTAAAACCCGAGCTGCTCACGGGGAACTGAGGCTTTGCAAGTCAGCAGCTTGGGGTGTTTTATGTTCACCTGAGGCAGCAGTTCCCACGCCACACTTTTTTTTTTTTTTTTTTTTTTTTTGTTTTTTTTTTTTTTTTTTTTTTAGGGTGACGACACCCTTAAGTCCGCAGCTTTTAGGGCGTGAGGCACAAAACCCCAATTCCAGGCTGTCCCGGAATCCCAGCAGAGCCAGCTGCCCGCACAGGGGGGGACTTCTTTAAGTTTAGGGGGAGAAAAAAATCGCTTCTTTTTAAGTTTTGGGGGGTGGGAATCGCTTTTCTGTAAATTTGGGGGGGGGGAAATCGCTTTTATTTAAGTTTAGGGGGAGAAAAAAATCGCTTCTTTTTAAGTTTTGGGGGGTGGGAATCGCTTTTCTTGAAATTTAGGGGGGGAAAATCGCATTTCTTTAAGTTTGGGGTGGGGGGGGAAATCGCTTTTCTCTAAGTTTAAGGGGGGAAAAAAATCACTTTTCTTTAAGTTTGGGGGGGAAATCGCTTTTCTTTAAGTTTAGGGGGGAAAAATCACTTTTCTTTAAGTTTGGGGGGGAAATCGCTTTTCTTTAAGTTTAGGAGGGGGAATTGCTTTTCTTTAAGTTTAGGGGGAGAAAATCTCGCTTTTCTTTAAGTTTGGGGGGGGAAATTGCTTTTCTTTAAATTTAGGGGGGAAAAATCGCTTTTCTTTAAGCTTAGGGGAGAAAAAAATCACTTTTCTTTAAGTTTAGGGGAGAAAAAAATCACTTTTCTTTAAGTTTAGGGGGGGGAATGGCTTTTCTTTAAGTTTAGGGGGAGAAAAAAAAAATCGCTTTTCTTTAAGTTTAGGGGGGGAAATCGCTTTTCTTTAAGTTTGGGGGGGGAAATCGCTTTTCTTTAAGTTTAGGGGGAGAAATCGCTTTTCTTTAAGTTTAGGGGAGAAAAAAAATCGCTTTTCTTTACGTTTAGGGGGACAAAAAATCGCTGGGAAGGGTCCAGAACGATCAAAATAATGGATTTATTGGCCTGGCTTAAATCTCACGATGTGGCTGTGCCGGAGGAGGGCCAGCCTGTGCTGGCAGTGGCAGCAGCCACCGGGTTGGTGACACCAGCCAAGCACAATCAGTGGGAATTTAAGGGGCAAAAAAAACCCCCAGGGGTAAGGCGGGTTTAAGATGTTTAATCCCAGCTGTGAGCTGGGCGTCCATATGGGATTTTTTTTTTTTTTTTTTGTGATTTTTTTTTTTGCTTTGCAGGAACGGGCCTGGCAGGGAAGGTAAACAACAAAGGCAGGGCTTAAAAAAAAAAAGCCCAGCCTAGACTTCGGCTTTGCAAAATGGGCTTGTGCGGTGAGGGAAGCGAGCGTGTGACACCAAAGGGAATTCCTGGAGTTCATCCCACAGTCCCCCCCTCACCAGCTCTGCACCCCAAATTCCGGGGGATTTTGTCAGCCCCAGCCTTTGTTTGCTGCCTGGAAATCCCCTTGGGGATGGCCAGGACACATCTGGGGCATGTCCAGGCAGCTCCCCTCACCCTCTAAAGGAGATTTAAAATCTTCCCCCACGCTGGCTGGATTTGTGTGGTTGAAGGGCTGGATTTCCACACAGGAGGTTCTGGACTCCTAAAATTTGGATTTTTTGGTCCCTCCCCTCTGCTCCACTTCCCTTCCTCCATCCCCGTTCTGCCCAACCCTCTGCCAGTGTCCCATCTGCTCTGGAGTATTTTGGGAAGCAAACATTGCTTTTCTCCACCCTCCCCAGGCCTCTGGATTTCGTTTTCTGCCTCTGCTGAGCTCTCAGGGTGCCGTAGTTGAGAGGGAGGCAATACAAAGCAACACACTCCATTTTCAGAAGGCTTCAAACCCGTTTTTTCACAGAATAAAATAGAATAGCATGCATGCTTTTTATACAGTCTTACAAAACTCATAAATTTGCACTTTTCTCATTGGTCAGGAAAGATGAATAAAGTGCTTATTGGAATAGGCAGTTGCAGGTTTCTCTTATTCTTTTTTTCTCTTATTTTCTCTTATTTACTCCTTTTTTTTTATTTCTTATTTTCTCTTTTTTTTTCTTATTTTCTCTTATTTTTTCTTATTTTCTCTTCCTTCCTCATTTTCTCTTATTCTTTATTTATTCTTATTCTCTTATTCTTTCTTTCTTCTATGTCAACGACCTTGGCAGAAAATCCTTCCAGGGCTAAACAGGGATCCTCTTCTCAAACTTCTCTGTGGCTCACAGAAATGGGTGTAAAACCACAGAGAAATGGCTCTAAAACCCCACAGAAATGGCTCTAAAACCCCTCAGAATCTGCTCTAAAACCCCACAGAAATGGCTCTAAAACCCCCCAGAATCTGCTCTAAAACCTCACAGAAATGGCTCTAAAACCCCACAGAAATGGCTCTAAAACCCCACAGAAATGGCTCTAAAACCCCACAGAATCTGCTCTAAAACCTCACAGAAATGGCTCTAAAACCCCTCAGAAATGGCTCTAAAACCTCACAGAAATGGCTGTAAAACCCCACAGAATCTGCTCTAAAACCCCTCAGAAATGGCTCTAAAACCTCACAGAAATGGCTCTAAAACCCCTCAGAAATGGCTCTAAAACCTCCCAGAAATGGCTCTAAAACCCCACAGAATCTGCTCTAAAACCCCACAGAATCTGCTCTAAAACCTCTCCCACCCCAGAAGGTGCTCGGGGGGTTTCTCCTCGGTCTCACCTTCCTGCTGAAGTGCCCAAAAAACATCCGGAGCTCTGTAATTCTTTGCTTTTTATCATCTCGTAGTGCCCTAACCCTCATTTTCCAAATTTTTATTACTCTAATTTTATTACTTTTTTTTTTTTTAATAACTATTTTATTACCAATAAACTTTAAAAAAAAAAAAAAAAAAAAAAAACCCCAAGCGATCGGCGTTTCTCACCAAGGACCTGGTGAGAGCTCGGCATTTTCGGAGAGGAAACCTCAGCGCGGGGCTCCTCCCGGAGCTGTGGGGATGAGCTCAGAGATGGTTTCCTGTTCTTTTTCCACATCCTCCCTGCGCCCTGCCACCGCCACCAGCCAGCCCTGTCCCTGTCACCGAGGGGGACAGAGGGACACGGAGCAGAGCTCCAGGGAGAGCTGGCAGCTGTGTTGGTTTAGGAGATAAAACCACCTGGGACCAAGGTGAGAGGCGTGTCGCAGGAACATTCTTGTTTCTCTCGGGATTTTTTTTCATAGAGCAGAGCAAAAGAAAGAAAAAGAAAACAATTTCTATTTCTGCTCTTTGGTTTTTGTGCAGTGGAATGTGTTTGGGGAATTGTTTACCTGGGGTGGTTGCGTGGTTGGAGTCTGGTGGGGATTGTTTGGGGCTGGTGGCCAATCCAATCCAACCCAATCCAATCCAACCCAACCCAACCCAATCCAATCCAACCCAATCCAATCCAACCCAATCCAATCCAACCCAACCCAATCCAATCCAATCCAATCCAATCCAATCCAATCCAATCCAACCCAATCCAACCCAACCCAACCCAGTCCAATCCAACCCAACCCAATCCCATCCCATCCAGTCCAGTCCAACCCAACCCAACCAATCCAATCCAACCCAACCAATCCAATCCAATCCAATCCAACCCAACCAATCCAATCCAATCCAACCCAATCCAATCCAACCCAATCCAATCCAACCCAACCCAACCCAACCCAGTCCAATCCAACCCAACCCAATCCCATCCCATCCAACCCAATCCAACCCAATCCAACCCAACCCAATCCAACCCAATCCAACCCAACCCAATCCAATCCCATCCCATCCAATCCAGTCCAACCCAACCCAATCCAATCCAATCCAGTCCAATCCAACCAATCCAATCCAATCCAATCCAATCCAACCCAACCCAATCCAACCCAACCAATCCAACCCAATCCAACCCAACCCAATCCAACCCAACCCAATCCCATCCCATCCAACCCAATCCAACCCAATCCAACCCAACCCAATCCAACCCAATCCAACCCAACCCAATCCAATCCCATCCCATCCAATCCAGTCCAACCCAACCCAATCCAATCCAATCCAGTCCAATCCAACCAATCCAATCCAATCCAATCCAACCCAACCCAATCCAACCCAACCCAACCCAACCCAATCCAACCCACCTGTGGCCGCACTCTCAGAGAGGGCCACGAGTGGTGAGGAGTTAGATTTGGTAGTTAGAGAAGTAGATTTGTTGTTTTAGTATCTCCTTTAAATAGTGTATTATAGCAGAGTTATAATAAAGAAATCATTCAGCCTTTGTCGGGATCTGTGATATTTAAATGCTCCTGAGATTGTAAAGTCTCTGTCTTTCAGCCCCGCTGCCAGAGGAGGAGTTGTAATTTGTCTGTGCTGGTTTTCACGGTTGTTTATTCTTTCTTATCTGCAATATTTTCTCTGTGACCTGCAGCAGGTCTGTCCTGCGGGGCGGCGTGCGGGGCTCTGCCCCTCAGTGGGACGTTACAAACATTATATCCTAGAAACGACGCGTGCTGTATTTACAACAATGTGCCAATATCCATCTGCCATGTTGAACAGAGCGTCCCCAGCCCAAACCAAGAGGAAAATGCCAAGAGCACAGTGAGACATGGAGGGCGTGAAGGAGGAGGAGGAGGAGAAGGAGAAGGAGAAGGAGAAGGAGAAGGAGAAGGAGAGGAGAAGGAGAAGGAGAAGGAGAAGGAGAAGGAGAAGGAGAAGGAGAAGGAGGAGAAAGAGAAGGAGAAGAAGAAAGAGAAGAAGAAGAAGAAGAAGAAGAAGAAGAAGAAGAAGAAGAAGAAGAAGAAGAAGAAGAAGAAGAAGAAGAAGAAGAAAAAGAAAAAGAAGAAGAAGAAGAAGAAGAAGAAGAAGAAGAAGAAGAAGAAGAAAAAGGCACGCCCAATTTTCCTCCGTCTTGCCCCCTTTGAACCCCTTACCCAGAACCCTAAAATTCTACTTTAGAACTAATTACCGCTTGTATCAAACACTCAGAGCTTGTAATTGGTGAAAAACGCCAGTCACTTGGTTTTTAAAAGTTTTTAAAGTTTAATAATAATAAAAGGGTTATAAAAATAGTAATACGATTAGAGTAATAAAAATTGAGAGTTAGGACAATTACAAGACAATAAAAAGCAAAGAATTCCGGATGTCCGGATGCCTTGTGAACAAAGGAATCACCTGAAAAGCAGGAGCCTGTTGCATATTCATACATCCCATACACGATGCATAAATTCCTTGCAAATTAAGAGTTTTTCTGGTTTTTGTCAACTTCTTAAACCTGGTGGTTCCATAAAGACGGAGAGAAGGTGGAAAATGTTTGTCTTTTCTGATAAGGAGGCCGTAACTCTTTATGGGTCCCATCCCTGCCATCTCTGTGCAAAGAATTCCTTGATTATCCCATCTCTTTCTTGAGCTGGTTAAAAAACAATTTACATAGAATAGTTTCTATTTTAACATTGTGTTATAACCTAAAAATACATTTAACACGCTGCTTGAGAGAATTAATACAGTGCAACTTTCCAACATTACACACACAATATTCACTGGAACATTTGCGAAAATCAATCATAAAATGTGCGTTTTTCACAATAAGGAAAGCCATAAATTCCTCTCCTCTGGAAAATTTAGGGGTTTCTGTAATTGTTTTCTTTGTGAGAAGAATTCCTTGATTATCCCATCTCTTTCTTGAGCTGGTTAAAAGCATCTTACACAGCACAGTTCCTATTTTAACATTGTGTTATAACCTAAAAATACATTTAACACGCTACTGGAGAGAATTAATACAGCACAACTTTCCAACGTTACACACACAATATTCACTGGAACATTTGCGAAAAATCAATCATAAAATGTGCATTTTTTCACAGAATTCATCCTGAAAGATTGAAAACTCTTTTCCGTGGACAGGGAGCAGAGGCAGCAGGGGGGGTTCCAGCCTCAGGGATGCTCTGGATCCCCACCAGCCTCCTGAAGTGGAGTCAGACATCAGCATTTCCTCCCTCCCAAGGTGCTCCTGCTGCTGCCCCACCCCAAATCCTGGCGATAAAATCTCCCCCAGGCCAGGGTGAACAGCACGGGCAAATTGTCCCTCGGGAATTCCTCCTTATCGGGGTGTGCCCAGCCTGGCCTTGCTCTTTCCCCCCTCTCTGGAAACTCCCAGGGTAAACACAGACTCCAGTCACAACAGCCACACCTGGGGACAGCTGGGGGTGACAGCAAGTCCCTGTCGCCGCCACGGGGACACCCACGGGCAGGAATCCGTGGAAAATTCGGGGGGTGAAGGATGGAGGAATGCAAGTCTGGGAGATGCCGCCTCCTGTTCCGAGCCAAAAAAATTCCTCCCATCTCCCAAAATTAAAAAAAAAAGCAATCAGGGCATAGCTGTGGTGGGAAAATAGATCAAAATTCCTCCCATGTCCCTGAATTAAAAAAAAAAAAACAATCAGGACGCAGCAGTGGTGGGAAAAGGGATCAAAATTCCTCCCATCACCCAAAATTAAAAAAAAAACCAGTCAGGATACAGCAGTGGTGGGATAAAGGGATCAAAATTCCTCCCAACTCCCTGCATTTTTCCAAAAAAACAATCAGGACATAGCAGTGGTGGGAAAAGGACTAAAATTCCTCCCATCTCCCTGAATTTTTCCAAAAAAACAATCAGGACATAGCAGCGGTGGGATAAGGGATCAAAATTCCTCCCATCTCCCAAAATTAAAAAAAAAAAAAAAAACAATCAGGATACAGCAGTGATGGGATAAAGGGACCAAAATTCCTCCCATGTCCCTGAATTTTTGAGGCCAAACCTCCCTCCTCGGGTCTGTCTCACACCTTTCCTTCTAAGGCAGGCTGGAGGGGTGGATTGAAGGATTTCCCCCTTCCCTGCAGCTGCAAAAAAGGGATTTTTCTTTTCTTAGAAACGAGAAGTCAAAAAATAATAATTTAAAAAAAAAAAAAAAAAAAAAAAAAAAAAAAGAAAACACACAAAGAAAAAAACCCCAAAGCTCTTTGGCTGAAACCACAAGACAGGAATTTTTTTTTTTTTTTTTTTTTTAAAGGTGCTGAAAACATAACTGGGCTGCCAAAGTGCAGCTCAGCCAGGCAGGGAGGAGCTGCCAGGGCAGCACTTTGCCCAAAATCTGCATTTTTTTGCCCCTTTTTTTGCTCGGGGAGGACGAAGAGAGGGGAATGTGTGCTGCAGCTCCATGGCAACCCCAATCCCTGACACAAAAACAAGGCCAAGAGCACCAGAGCTGGAGCAGCTGGGAATTTCCTGACCCTGCTGGGCTTGAATGTGATTTTGTAAAGGTTGGGAAAAGCACTTTATTCCCCCTGTTTCAGAGAAAAACAGGACACAGTCACAGATTAAAGGGATTTTTATTGAGGCACCACAAACCTGAGCTGCTGCACGGGCCTGTGGGGTTTTGTGGGATCCACGGCGTCCATATGGGATTTTTTTTGGGGGGATTTTTTTTTTGCTTTCCCACAAGGCTGAAGGGTTCCAGACCTCATTCCCCCCACAGGATCTCCCCAGGCGGATCCACCAGCTCCTTTTTTTTCCTCCACTTCATTTTTTTTTTTTTTTTTTGGATGCAACACATTGAATGCTGCCTTTCCCTGTCCACCGCTCTTCCCTGAATTTCTTTATTCAATTATTTTCAGCGACGGAGCAGCTCCCCAGGAGGGATTTACGTGGCTCAGCTCAAGGAGCCTTTCCTGGGGGATTTCCCACCCCCAATATCCCTGATCCCAACTGGGAACGACCCCTGAGCAGGGATCAGAGGGAAACACGCCCTGGATGTGTTTTCCCATGTTTTTTTTGGGTTTTTTTTCCCCCTCTGTTCCCCTCTTGGGCAATGTTTGACCTTGCCAAGCTCAGCCTCTGTGCAGCCCCACATTCCCAGCTCCTTGCCCTCCTTGGAAATTCACTTTTTCCAGCTTCCCCGCTCCCCCCAGGTGTTTCCAGGGTGGGAAGCGAACCTCCCAAGCGCCTCCGGAGGTGGAGGCTCGCTGGGTCCCAGCAGCCGCGGAGCTGGAGCAGCCTTGGTTTGCCAAGGAAAACGGGAGCGACGGCATCGGCAGCCGGGAATTCAGCCCGGCCGCGCATCCTGGGGTGGAACAAAAACCCCCCCAGAGCCTCTGCCAAAGCTCTGTGAAGGCTGAAATCCGAACAGGGAGCTGACGTGCTGCTGCTGGCAGGGGTCCCTGAGGCTCTGACCCCCACTTTGGGCTGCAAAGGTGATTTTTTTTTGGAGTGAATGACTCCTCCTGTAACAACTTTAACTTCCCAGCTCCCTCCTGGCTCCAGCTCCGAGGCCGCGTTCCTGCTCCAGCCTCCCGGCTTTTCTGGAGTGCCAGAACTTTCCTGTGGGGTTTTGGGGATAAAACCACATCGGCTTCCTCCTCGGGGGTCTTCAGGAGAGACAGGAGCGTTCTGGAGGGTGATGCTCAGCCTGCCCCTGGCTCCAGTGCTCGTCCAGCTCTGGGAATTCCCTGCGGAGCAGCTTTTGGGAGGAGCCGTTGGGAGTTGTGGGGTTTTTCCCACAGCTCTGGAAGGTGAATCCGAGTGGTTCCTGCCCAGCTGCACCACCCCAAAAAACCCGACCCTCCACCTCTGCCGGGGAAGGGCGAGGGGGAAAACGAGCCTCAGATTGTCCCCTGTGGGGTGGCAGCTCCGAGTCCATCCCCGAGCCTGGATTTTCCCACTCAGGATCTTTCCCACCCACCCCTCAGGTTTAATTTGCTTCAGAGCTGAAACAAGAGACAGAATTCCTTTTTTTTTTTTTTTTTTTTTTTCCCCAAACAAGAAGGAAGGGAAAAATTGGAAAATTGGATTTGCTCTGCTCCAGCCCTGTCCCAACAGCAGCAGCAGCACAACAAGATCCACTTCAAAGGTGTCACCTGAGCCACACCTGACCTGAGAAAATCATCAGCAGGGCCTCTCAAAATGCCCCTGGGGATGCTAAAAATTGCCCCCAATTACTCCGTGGGCTGCTAAAATTCGGCATTTAATTACACCTGGGGACACTCGGGCCATGCAAAGGAAGGCGGGGTAAGAAAGGCTCTGACCACATCTGGCCCAGGCTGAGAAGCTCCCGCTGGCCCCTCCTGCTCCGTGCCCTGCCCGGCAGGTTCCCAGCTCCCCGAGAAGATCAAAGCTGTGATCCTCACTTTTGGATCTCTCCAGCTTGGGATAAAGGGATTTTCTGTCCCTGTCCTTCAGCTGGGGCTGTCCCCAGCTCAGCCAACTCCTCCTCCTGCCTCTGTAATCTGATTTTTTTTTTCCCCCCCACCGATTTCTTTCTTTTCTGCTGATTTGTTCATTTTGAAGAGCAGGGCCTGCCTTATCTCCCCTCCACCCACACCAGAGGAGGGATTTTGCAGCCAGGTCAGGGCTGTGTGCCAGGGAAAAGGGGCCTTGCCGTGGATTTGGGGTTTTCCCAGGAGCTGAGGAGGAGTCAGGTGGGGATTTGACTTCAGCCTGGCTCAGAGGCTTCTTGTTCAGTGTTCACATTGCCAAATATTTGTGCAATTGTGTAAAATTTATACTTTTGGGATAACACCCCACTGCCAGCGTGCTCTGATTTTATCCCCCATTTTTGTCCCCCTTTTTTATTCTATGCCCCTTTTTTTATCCCTCATTTTGTATCCCCCTTTAATTTTTACCCCTTTTTATCCCCCTTTATTTTTACCCCTTTTTATCCCCTTTTATTTTTTACCTCTTTTGAATCCCCCTTTATTTTTACCCCCCCTTTATTTTTTAGCCCCTTTTTTTGCCCCACTCTTTTTTATTCCCCCTTTTTTTACCCCTCTTTTTTTTAATCCCCCCTTTTCCTATACCCTTTTAAGCTCCATTTATTTTTTTATTCCCCATTTACTTTTTATCCCCCTTTATTTTTTATTCCCCATTTACTTTTTAGCCCCCTTTATTTTTTATCCCCTTTTTTATCCCCCTTTATTTTTTACCTCCCTTTTTATCCCCCTTTATTTTTTATCCCCTTTTTTATCCCCCTTTATTTTTTACCTCCCTTCTTTATCCCCCTTTATTTTTTATCTCCCTTTTTATCCCACTTTTTTAACCCCTCTTTTTTTTAATCCTTCTTTTTTTTTAATCTCCCTTTCCCAGGCATTTGAAGTGCCCAATTCTCCTTTAGTCCTCCACAAACCTTCTGACCCCCCCAAAAATTCTGCCTCAGAAACTCCCAAATTCTGTGCGAGAGCCAAAGGATCTTTTCCCTTTCCAAAGGGGCTTTGGAGAGGCCGGAGTGGGGAGGAAAAAAACCAAATTTAAAAAGAATTCTGGCGAAGAATTCCACCCTCAGCAGCGAAACGACGCTTCCGAAAGAGAAAGGAAAATATTGTGCTGAGCGGAGGGGGGAAAAAAAAAAAACCAAACTGAAGTGTTTATCCCTGAATTGCTGACAGAGCCCAGCTGTTCCCAAATCCAAATCCCAAATCCCAAATCCCACAGCCTTTGCTCCCAAAAAAGGGCCGCGCTTCCCTTGCCGGCGGCTGACGTGGCCCCACGGACGTCAGCGGGAGCAGCGGGAAGCTCCAAAACAAGTGACGTGGGAGGAAAAGCTGCCAAGGAGGGCTCTGGAGCACAGCCACGCTTCCAAAGATGGAGATCCCGGCGGGATTGTGCCCCGGGAGAGCCCCGGGAATGTCGGGGTGCTGCTGGAGGATGGCCCGGGTTTTAGGGCTTGAGGGGGTCCCGGTGAGGGGAACAGGCAGGAAGAGGGGGATGAATCCAGCCTGGGAGAGGGGAAGGAGTGGGAGAGATCCAGACCAGGGAATCTGGGGAAAAATAGGGGATATCTGGGAAAAAATAGGGGATATCTGGGAAAAAAATAGGGGATATCTGGGAAAAAAAATAGGGGATATCTGGCAGAAAATAGGGGATATCTGGGAAAAAAAATAGGGGATATCTGGCAGAAAATAGGGGATATCTGGGAAAAAATAGGGAATTGTCAGCAGGAAAACAGATCCTGTTCCGTCTCCCAGTTATGGACAGAACTGGGGTGTGGGAGAAATAAAGGATTGGGAAAGAGAAGAGGAGAGAGAAACGTCAGGGATTCCTGGAAGTGAGGAAGGAGTGGGAGAGATCCAGACCGGGAATCTGGGAAAAAATAGGGGATATCTGGCAGAAAACAGGGGATATCTGGGAAAAAATAGGGAATTGTCAGCAGGAAAACAGATCCTGTTCTGTGTCCCAGTAATGGACAGAACCAGGGTGTGGGAGAAATAAAGGATTGGGAAAGAGAAGTGGAGAGAGGAACATCAGGGATTCCTGGAAGAGGGGGATGAATCCATCTTGGGAGAGGGGAAGGAGTGGGAGAGATCCAGACCAGGAATCTGGGAAAAAATAGGGGATATCTGGGAAAAAATAGGGGATATCTGGGAAAAAATAGGGAATTGTCAGCAGGAAAACAGATCCTGTTCCATGTCCCAGTAATGGACAGAACCAGGGTGTGGGAGAAATAAAGGATTGGGAAAGAGAAGAGGAGAGAGGAACATCAGGGATTTCTGGAAGAGGGGGATGAATCCATCCATGAAGTGGGGAATGAGTGGGAGAGATCTAATCCCGATTTTCCTGGCATAAAATTGGGAATTTTCAGCAGGAAAACAGGTCCTGTTCCATGTCCCAGTAAAGCATCAGAGCAGGGTGTGTTTGCTTCCCTGTGGGAGAAATAAAGGATGGGGAAAGAGAAGGGAAATCCCTTTCAATATTCCAGGTTTTTTGGTTTTGGTTTTTTTTTTTTTTGGTTGGTTTTTTTTTTGTTTGTTTGTTTGTTTGGGTTTTTTTTTTTTGTTTTTGTTTTTGTTTTGGTTTTTTTGGGTTTTTTTGGGGGGGGCGGTTTTTTTGTGGTTTCTTTTTGTTGTTGTTGTGGTTTTTTTGTTTGTTTGTTTTTTGTTGTGGTTTTTTTTCCCTGAATCTGAATTGCACTTTTATTCCTCCTTTTATTTCACTTTTATTCCTTCTCAGCCTGCCAGGGTTTTCTCTCCTGGCTGAAATATTCCGGGATTGTTTTTTTTTATTTTTTCTGTGTCTGCTCCAGGTAACCCCAGCAATGCCAGCCTGGGTTGGGATGGGTTGGAAGAGACCCAAAGGTCCTGGCACAGGAAGGAAAAGCTCTTCCAGAGAGCCTCTGGATCCTTTCCAGACCCTTCTCCAGCTCCATTCCCTCGAGGGGCCCAGCCCTGAACCCAGGATTGGAATTTCGTGGCCCCATAAACTCCTCACACCCTCAAAAGCCATAACCCCCCCTTGAAATATTCCCAATTTCTGGCTCCATTCCTTAATTTTCATTCAGGATTTTAGGCTCTCCCCGCTCTGCTGACCCAAGCACTGCTTTTGGGATATCCCAAAAAAACCTTGAGGGGGATAAAAGGGCTGGGAGATAAACCCCAAACAGCAGGATTGGGAAGGGAAATTTTTGTTATTCCCAAACAAGGCGGAGTTTGGGACACGGCGCGGGCACAGAGGGAACGTCCCTGCCCAAATTCAGGTCACGTTGAGCCCCGCTCAGGAAAGCTGAACTGGGGGCTCAGCCTGACCCCAGAGCTCTTTTAAACCCAGGGAGGTTGAAGGGCACCTGCTCCGGCAGGGAATGTTTTATTTAGAGGCTATTTGGTTGCTCAAGCCGGGCCCCAAAATGTCCTTAAATTATTAAAAATCCTTCCTTTTGAACGAGCAGGAATTTGTGGATGGGAACGAGAGGAGTTCACGCCCTGGAGGGAGGGATGTGACGATCCACGCCCGTTTTTTAAACCCCTTTAATTTCTTTTCCTGCGTTCTTTGTTTGTTTGGTTGGGGTTTTTTTTTGGGTTTTTTTTTTCGTTGGAAATGTGGGATCTCTCAGCAACACTTTTCTCGATGTGGCTGTAAATGTTTCTTGGGAAGCTGATCCAGCTTCCCTGCGCAGATGGCTCCGGGTCAGGAGCTGGGGAACAGGGATCAGAGGGGACGGGCAGATGCTGCCCCACGAGAGGGGTTTAAACCGGGATTAGATAAACTGGGATGGGGCTGGAGGGGGGCAGAGCATCCTAGGAAGGGTCCAGGGTGACTCCTCCCCCTAAATGACCCGAAAAAAGACTTTTCTAGAAGTATAACATATAGATAAGTGTATAACTAGAAATATAAAATATAGATAAGTGTATGATTAGAAATTAAAATAAATATAAGTGTATAATTAGAAATATAAAATATATATAAGTGTATCATTAGAAATATAAAATATATATAAGTGTATCATTAGAAGTATAAAATATAGATAAGTGTATCACCAGAAGTATAATATATATATATAAGTATAAAATATATATATATAAGTATATATATAAGTATAAAACATATATATTTAAGTATAAAAATGTATATATATAAGTATAAAAATGTATATATATAAGTATTAAAGTATATATTTAAGTATAAAAATTTATATATTTAAGTATTAAAATGTATATCTATAAGTATAAAAATGTATATATTTAAGTATAAAATGTATATATTTAAGTATAAAAATGTATAATAATGTTAGGTTTTGTCTCTTTACATTGTCAGTAAAAAAAAAAGGTTGTGGGGGAAGAGAAGTGTTTGTTCTAATTCTTATTGCTCTTTCTTTTAGTTAGTGTGAGTAAATTTTTATTCTAATTCTTATTTTGCTCTTAATTCTTATTATTCTTTGTTCTAATTCTTATTACTCTTCCTTTTAGTTCTAATTCTTTTAATTAGTATGAATAAATTTTCGTTCTAATTCTTATTTTGTTCTTAATTCTTACTATTCTTTGTTCTAATTCTTATTCCTCTTTCTTTTTGTTGTAATTCTTATTCCTCTTTCTATTAGTTAGTGTTAATAACCTTCTGTTCTAATTCTTATTTTGCTCTAATTCTTATTTTTTGTTCTAATTCTTATTCCTCTTTCTTTTAGTTAGTGTTAATACATTTGTGTTCTAATTCTTATTTTGCTCTAATCCTTATTCCTCTTTCTTTTAGTTCTAATTCTTATTCCTCTTTCTTTTCCTTACTGTTAACAAATTTTTTTCTTTATACCCTTTTTAAAGTTTTAAGCCTGCTTTCCTTTTCTCCTAATTCTATCTCACAAAAAGAAATAATAATAATAATAATAATAAATAATTCCAGGGAATGCACTCACGATTCGCCACCACAGGGACACGGGAGGTGCTTCTGGTGAGGTTTAAACCCCCCAAAAAAACCGGGATGAAATTGAGGGAATTGTCCCCACCCCCTCTGCCGGGGATGGATGAACCCCAGGCTCTCCCAGTTTGTCCCAGCTCCCAGTTTGGGGTGGAAAATGGGAATGGTCAGGGTGGAAAACAGCTCCTGTTCCAGGCTGGGAGCTCCACGGGGAATCCTGCTGGGATCTGCCCGCTGCTGGTATTCCCCCGAAATAATAATATAACATATTATAATAATATAATATAACACTTTATTATATATATATAATATAATAATATCCCCCCGAATAATAAGCTGATATTAGTTCAGGCTGGGAGATGCTTTACCAATGCTAAATGGATTTGGGGAGATTACACGCTTTAATAAATCCAATTTTTGAGAGATCAGCCTATATGAAAAAAAAAAAAATAAAATTTTCACGCAACATAAGGCCCATTAAAAAAAAACAAAAAAAACCAACAAACAAACAAAAAAAAAAAACAACAGCCACAAAAAACCACAACCAGGAAAATCCAGTGAAACGAAGCTCCAATGATCCATGAGATATTCCCTGAGCTTTAAGGTCCCTTCTGACCCAACCCACTCTGGGGTTCCACGATTCCACTTCTCCCACAGGTTTTAAAACCCTGGAGAAACAAACTGCTTTTATCCTGGGTGTTTTTGGTTTTTTTTTTTTACCTACCAAAGTGCTCCGTTTCTGTAAAAAACTGCTCCAAAAATTCCTCCTCGCCTCAGATCTCGATTTGTGACTGCACAAAGAGGAACAACGGCTCAGCTTTCTGGTCTGCAACCACTTTTCTTCTCCAAATGTTGCCGGAAGACTCCTGGAAAATCCCTCCACAGCCGGGAAGAAGAGCAGGCAACATTGACACCTGCCGTCGGGAATTTTAATAGCCACGCACTGCAGGATTCCCATAGAGCCGAGAGCACGAAAACATCCAGAAAAAAAAAAAAAATAGAGTTAAAACAGAGAGGAATGCTTTCAAAAAGCTTTATTGAATCACCATGATTGCACGCAATTCAACCCGAGGGATGGAAAAGCGTTGGGATCACTGGGGCCAGTTGCAGCAGGAGCAGCCGGGGTCGAAGACCAGCCCCAGCTGGCAGCTCTGCACGAAGGTATCGCCGTTCAGGCAGCTGTAGAAGTTCCTCTTGTTGCTGGGGTCTGCGTAAATCCCGTTGGGTTTCCCGGCGCAGAATCCGGAGCCGCCGCTGGCGGTGGTGGTGGGAGCCTCAGTGATGGGAGGCTGGGGCTCAGCGGGGGGAGCGCAGCCTGGAATTCAAGAATTCAAGCAGGAAAAGGTTTATTTTCACGTTCCTGGTGTTTCGTCCCTCCCGCGCCTCCGCGGGGAGCTTGGGAGTCTCCATCAAGGAGCTGCTCCTGCTGCTGGTGCTGGGGTTAAGTTTTCTTTTATAGTTCTTTTGAAAGTGTTAAAATTCTCGTAAAACGTCTTTAGCCCTCTGATAATGTTTCATTCTCAAATGGGATTCTCAAATGGGATTCTCAAATGGGATTCTCAAATGGGAGGAGGGAATTCGGGCAGGAAAGGGCTGGGAGTGTTTGATTCCTCCCCACCCTTCATAGAAAGCTTGGGAGTCTCCATGAAGGAGCTGCTCCTGCTGCTGGTGGTGGTGGGAGCCTCAAATGGGAGGGAATTCAGGCAGGAAAGGGCTGGGAGTGTTTGATTCCTCCTCATCCTTCATAGAAAGCTTGGGAGTCTCCAGCAAGGAGCTGCTCCTGCTGCTGCTGCTGGTGGGAGCCGCGGTGAGGGGAGGCAGGGGCTCAGCGGGGGGAGCAGAGTCTGGAATTCAGGTGGGAAAAGGGTTGAAAATGTTGAAAGGGTTGAAAATGTTTCATCCCTCCCACACCTCCATAGGAATTTTGGGAGTCTCCATCAAGGAGCTGCTCCTGCTCTCCTGGAGCCACTCACCGCCGCCCTGCAGCCCCAGGCCCTTCTTCAGGCTGGAGATCAGGGGGTATTTGCCCTCGTGGCAGAAATCCCCACTGAAGTCATCCATGTCCAGGGCCCACACCATGGCCCCTCCAAAGCCGTTCTTCTTCAGCCAGTCCACCTGTGGGCAGGAAAATCCCGGTGAGCCCCAGGAACTGATCCCACAGGAGGCTCCGGCCTCGTCCCAGCACGGCCCCGCTGCCCCCAGACCTTGAGGCCGAAGCTCTTGACGTTGTCGTAGCCGACCCATTCGCTGCCCTTGTAGGCGTAGGGGACATCCTGGGGGGCATCCCAAGCCTGGGTGGCTCCAGAACCCAGGAGAGAGCAGATCTAAGGAGAAGGAAGCAGGAATGTCATCCACAAAAAGGGAAAAGCCCAGGCTCTGCCGTCGCCTTGGCTTTATCCTCTGGTTTTGTGCTGCTTCCCCGTGCCCTGGGCACACAACTCCTTCCTAGCGATTCCACGGACAGCTCTGTGCCTGAGGCATGCAGAAAACTCCACGGGAGCTTCCTGATAAATCCCTTCAAATGATTTGAGCAAGGAATGTGATGGGAACATCCATACCTCGTAGTAAGCCAGAGTTCCGGCCTCCCTGGTGTAAGGCCCGGCGGGGCCAGGGCCGGATGCCGGAGCTCCAACGGAGGTGTCGGATGGGTTCTGCAGGGTGAAGCTCTTTCCATAGGTTGGGAATCCCACCAGGAGCTTCTCAGCTGGGGCACCATTGCTCTTCCAATAATTCATGGCGTATTCCTGCAAGAAACCAGTCCCGCTCAAGTCTTTGCTGGGATTTGTAGGATGGATTCCTCGAAATCTCCTCGGGGGAGCCACCGAGGACCCGGGAGCTGCGAGGGTCCCACAGAAACACTCACCACGTTGAAGTATTTGTAGTCGCCGCTGTCAGCAGGGCCGGCGAACAGGGGGCTGTTCTCGCCCGTGTTCCGCTCCCAGGAGCCGTGGAAGTCGTAGGTCATGACGTGGAAGTAATCCAGGTACCTGCGGGGAGCGGGGCTGTGTCCTCACCTGAGGCACCCCAGCTGAGGCTGCCCAGCACCCACAGCCCCGGCCCACCGGGCTCCCTCAGGGGCTCTTTCACTCCAGCACTTCCAGGAAACCCCGCAAACCCCACCAGGGAGCCCAGGCTGGCCACTCACTTGCCCAGCTCGGCGATCTCGTAGCCGGCCTGGATGGTGGAAAGTCCGGCAGCCACGGCGGCGGTGACCATGAGCCGGGGCTGGTTGGTCTCTCTGGCCTCCTGCTCGAAGGCTGCCAGCAGCTCCTGAGGGATCCGAGGACAGCAATCACCCGGGGGCTCGGGGCTGAGGCTTTGCGGCCGCCCAGGGCTCCGAGGCCAGAGCTGTGGCCAGCAGAGCCTGGAGCCGAGCCCACCTTAACCAGGACGGTGAAGAGAGCCTTGTCCTGGGCAGGGCTGCCCCTGGAGCCGGGGTATTCCCAGTCCAGGTCCAGCCCATCGAATCCGTACTGCCGCAGGAATTTGACCACGGACTTGATGAAGGTCTGGCGGTTCTGGGGTGTGGAGACCATGGTGGAGAACCTGGGCAAGCAGAGCAGGACTGAGGTGGGCTTTCCATGGAGCCCCTTCCTCCTCCCCTTCTCCTCCCACGTTGCTCTTTAGGGCAGGACGTGGTTTGAACTCACTTCTGCGTGCCGAAATTCCATCCTCCAATGGCCAGCAGGGTCTTCAGATCTTTGTTCCTGCAAGGGGAGAGGCAGGACCCAGAGTTATTGCAGCCCTGAGCGGGGCTGTGCCCTGCTCATGCCTCTGGCCCTCTTCACCCAGCACCCCTCGCCTGGAGCCGCTGTCACCGAGCTGAGAGTGAAGCAGAGAGAAGGACGGGGAGGGAGCAGAGAAGGGAACAGGAGGGAGCAGAGAGAGAAGGGCACAGGAGGGAGCAGAGAGAGAGGGGCACAGGAGGGAGCAGAGAGGGGCACAGGAGGGAGCAGAGAGGGGCACAGGAGGGAGCAGAGAGAGAGGGGCACAGGAGGGAGCAGAGGTGGGCACAGGAGGGAGCAGAGAGGGGCACAGGAGGGAGCAGAGAGGGGCACAGGAGGGAGCAGAGAGGGGCACAGGAGGGAGCAGAGAGGGGCACAGGAGGGAGCAGAGCCCCGCTGAGGCTCCCGGCACTCACTGGCTCTTGAGGCCATTGAAGGACCTGTAGAGGGTCTCGTCGTTCCACTCGTACGTGCTGATCTCGTTGTTGTTCATGCCGGCGAAGGCGTAGATCAGGTGGTTGCACAGGTTGGGGTCGATGTTCTCAGGGCTGAACTTGCCCAGGCCAGGCCGGTACTGGGCCCAGTTGGTGAAGTAACAGGTCAGCACATAGGCAGAGCCTGCGGGGAGACAGCGGCCGTGGAGGGGCTGCAGTGCCCTGGCACAGCCTGGCCTGGCACAGACCGGCTCTGGCACAGCCCGGCCTGGCACAGCCCAGCGTTGGGCACAGCCCGGCCCTGGGGAAGCTGCACTGGACACGAAATGGGCACACAGAAACTTGGGAAATTCAAAAGAAAAAAAGAGCCAGGTTCATTCAAACATTTGGTATTTAAAGAATTTCAAAGGTGACCGTGGGTTGGAGGATGGAATTACCACCTCTCCAACCACACTGATCCAAAGATCAATCAATCATTTCTCTCCACCCACAGAGAAATACGGAAACTGTTCTATTTCTACATGAAATTGTGTGGGAACTCTGACTTTCAAATATGTAAACATTATCAGAAGGCTAAAGAAGTTTTATGAGAAGTTTAAAACTTTCAAAAAAAACTATAAAAGAAAACTTAACACTTTTAAAAATGAGAGCAACGCAGCACCTACCGAGGTGGGCGTTCAGCAGCACGGCCAGGCCTGGCAGGGCACAAGGAAACAACAAAGGGTCACTGCTTGCCCTCAGGAATGCAAAGCTCTGCAGCAAGGCTCTGCTCCCAAGCTGAGGCACAAGAGCTTTTCTAAAATTTCTCCAAGCATTTCCAGTGAAATCTGACGAAACGATTTCAGGCAGAAGCACAGAGAAGAGCCCGAGCAGATGCCAAAGGAATCATTTGGCTTTTAGGTTTAAGTTTGAAAGCACATTTCAGTTGCAGCCTGCAATCGACTCTGCCCATGTTCAAAGCACAACAGATCCCCAATGGCAGCAGCCCCAGAGAAGAGGAATTTCCCTCCCCAGAGGAAATTGTGAAACCTCGGGCAGAAAAGAGAGAGCAGCGTTTCCATCCCTGCAGCCCCTGGCCAGGCAGCAGAGCGGCAGTGCCAGAGCCTGCAGCCCTGCTCAGGAGGGCACAGAGCTCCAGGGCAGCAGCACTCACCGGTGAGCAGAGTGAGCGAGGCCATCTCGGAGCACACTGATGTGCTCAGCCTCCCTCCCACTTTTATACCCTGCTCCTCGCTGCTGCCAGCCTGGCATCAGCAGGGACGGGCAAACATGATGAAACCTGGCAGGGAGCAGCGTCACCAGATCTGACACCGGGACAAGGGGCCGGGGCGCCGCGGCTGCAGGGCTCACTGCTGTGGGGCTGTGCCGCGGCCTGGCGCTGCAAGGGCACATAAAGGATGGGATTAGATTGCCTGGATTGTTCCAGTGTTGTTCCAGCAGCAGCTCCGTGTCCCCGCTGCCCGCTGCGCGGGGACCCACGGCCGCGGCGTGTGACCTTGTGCTGTCCCTGAGCCCTTCCCAGGGGCTGGCACTGCCAAGGCCGGGCTTTGGGCTCTGCCAGGCTCGGCTCTCCTTGGTGGGAGCGGCCCAAGGCAGGGCTGAGCGGGGCTCTGGCTCCAGCTCCGGCAGGGCTGGGGCTGCGGGGTCTGGGCTCACTCGCTGCGGGCAGCGCGGGACAGAGGGACCCTGGAGCTCTGAGCTGAGCTGGGCCCTCCCCAGGGAAGCAGAGGAAGTTTCTTTGTTGCCCTGATTTTTAAAAGTGTTCAGTTTTCTTTTATAGTACTTTTGAAAGTGTTAAAGTTCTCATAAAACTTCTTTAGCCTTCTGATAATGTTTACATATTTGAGAGTCAGAGTTCCCACACAATTTCACGTATAAACAGAATTGTTTACATATTTCTCAGTGGGTGGAGAGAAATGGTTGATTGATCTTTGGATCAGTGTGGTTGGAGAGGTGGTAATTCCATCCTCCAACCCACGGTCACCTTTGAAATTCTTTAAATACCAAATGTTTGAATAAAACTGGCTCTTCTTCTCTTTTGAACTCCCCAAGCTCCTGTGTACTCATTTCGTGTCCAATAGTTACATTTCTTTATTTCTTGGCGGTTCAACTCCACAAGGGGCACCCTGGAAGGTGAGGCCAGTTCATTTTCCTCTCACATCTGTCCCCTCCTGCCCCTGCTCAGCTCTTTCCAGACTGAGACACCCCCGTGTTGCTGAGCAATCCCATTTTCCCCTAAGTGAAGCCCCATCAGCTGAACACCTCAAAATATCCTTTCCACATTTTATTTTCATGTTCTGTCCAGATGGAGACGCCAAGCTCTCCCCCTGTGTGAGGAGACCGGGGGTTTATTCCCTTTCCCCCACTCAGGAGTGGGGACACGGCTGTGTCCCTGCACTGGGAGGTTTAATTCCTTGAGGGGTGACATGAAGGTGATTTTCCAGGAGGTCACCCAGCCTTGGATGACTGGAAGCCTGGAAAGCAGCCTGGTATCAGAAGCTGCCTGACCTGCAGATTAAAACGTGCCAGCCTGAGCCTTTGGGATTTGGTGCAGGCACGGGGTGGGATACGGCTGATAACAGGGCAGAATCCTCAAGGAGTATTTTTCCAATGTTTTTCTTGGTTGATAAAGTCCCAAGGTACAAATTGAACTGGGATAGATCTGGAAAATCCCACCCTCAGTGACCTCTGGAGCAATTTCAGCTCCGTTGTCCAGGGAAGGTGTTTGGGTGTGAAAATGAGAGCATTTGGGGCAGGCTCAAGGACGCTGATTTGTCTTAATGTGGGGGTAACAAATCCTGGAGTTTTCCTTCAGGACTTTTCCTTCAGGACTTTTCCTGCTCTTTTCCTGCTCTAACGAAGGTGGTTTGCTGTGGGTTCCCTGGGCGTGCTGGGAGGTAACAAAGGGCACAAAAATTGGTCCTTGCTGAAAGAATTCCAATTAAAAAGAGCAGACAGGGACCTTCCAACGATTCCAGTGTTGGGTTGCAGAGAGATTTTACCACTCTGGGCTTTTCCTGCTGCATCTTCCCTCTAAATCTCGCATCCCACCGATTCCATGGCTGTTGGGATCATCGACACTGGCACTTCCAGAACAGAGGTGTGGCACAAGGGTTGATGGAAAGAGAGTGAGTCAGAGTCAGCTTCCCCTGCGCTGTCCTCCCACTTGTTCCTGTGACCATGGGTGTCAGGAGATCAGGGAGAGAGGATGACAAAAACAACGCTTCTTGCAGAAGAATTTTTCTTTCTCAGGTGGAGAATGACTCAGGAAAAACCGATCTGGCTTTTCTTTGCTGATGGGACTCCTCGTGTCTGCTTCCCTGGGGAGAGCCCAGCTCAGCTCAGAGCTCCAGGGTCCCTCTGTCCCGCGCTGCCCGCAGCGAGTGAGCCCAGACCCCGCAGCCCCAGCCCTGCCGGAGCTGGAGCCAGAGCCCCGCTCAGCCCTGCCTTGGGCCGCTCCCACCAAGGAGAGCCGAGCCTGGCAGAGCCCAAAGCCCGGCCTTGGCAGTGCCAGCCCCTGGGAAGGGCTCAGGGACAGCACAAGGTCACACGCCGCGGCCGTGGGTCCCCGCGCAGCGGGCAGCGGGGACACAGAGCTGCTGCTGGAACAACACTGGAACAATCCAGGCAATCTAATCCCATCCTTTATGTGCCCTTGCAGCGCCAGGCCGCGGCACAGCCCCACAGCAGTGAGCCCTGCAGCCGCGGCGCCCCGGCCCCTTGTCCCGGTGTCAGATCTGGTGACGCTGCTCCCTGCCAGGTTTCATCATGTTTGCCCATCCCTGCTGATGCCAGGCTGGCAGCAGCGAGGAGCAGGGTATAAAAGTGGGAGGGAGGCTGAGCACATCAGTGTGCTCCGAGATGGCCTCGCTCACTCTGCTCACCGGTGAGTGCTGCTGCCCTGGAGCTCTGTGCCCTCCTGAGCAGGGCTGCAGGCTCTGGCACTGCCGCTCTGCTGCCTGGCCAGGGGCTGCAGGGATGGAAACGCTGCTCTCGCTTTTCTGCCCGAGGTTTCACAATTTCCTCTGGGGAGGGAAATTCCTCTTCTTTGGGGCTGCTGCCGTTGGGGATCTGTTGTGATTTGAACATGGGCAGAGTCGATTGCAGGCTGCAACTGAAATGTGCTTTCAGACTTAAACCTAAAAGCCAAATGATTCCTTTGGCATCTGCTCAGGCTCTTCTCTGCTTCTGCCTGAAATCGTTTGTCACTGGAAATGCTTGGAGAAATTTTAGAAAAGCTCTTGTGCCTCAGCTTGGGAGCAGAGCCTTGCTGCAGAGCTTTGCATTCCTGAGGGCAAGCAGTGACCCTTTGTTGTTTCCTTGTTTCCTGCCAGGCCTGGCCGTGCTGCTGAACGCCCACCTCGGTAGGTGCTGCGTTGCTCTCATTTTTAAAAGTGTTCCGTTTTCTTTTATAGTTTTTTTTGAACGTTTTCAAGTTGTCATAAAACTTCTTTAGCTTTCCGATAATGTTTACATATTTGAAAGTCAGAGTTTCCACACAATTTTATGTAATAATAGAATAGTTTACATATTTCTCTGTGGGTGGAGAGAAATGATTGATTGATCTTTGGATCAGTGTGGTTGGAGAGGTGGAAATTCTTTGCAATTCTATAAACACCAGATGTTTGAATGAACCTGGCTCTTTTTCACTTTTGAACCCCCCAAGCTTCTGTGTGCCCATTTCGTGTCCAACAGCGCCAGTGCAGCTTCCCCAGGGCCGGGCTGTGCCCAACGCTGGGCTGTGCCCAATGCCAGGCGGTGCCCAGTGCTGGCTGTGCCAGGCCGAGCTGTGCCAGGGCCGGGATGTGCCAGGGCTGGCTGTGCCAGGCCGGGCTGTGCCCAATTCCGGGCTCTGCCAGGCCGGGCTGTGCCAGAGCCGGTCTGTGCCAGGCCAGGCTGTGCCAGGCCAGGCTGTGCCCAATGCCAGGCTGTGCCCAGTGCTGGACTGTGCCAGGCCGAGCTGTGCCAGGCCGGGCTGTGCCCAATTCTGGGCTGTGCCAGAGCCGGTCTGTGCCAGGCCAGGCTGTGCCAGGGCCAGGCTGTGCCAGGGCACTGCAGCCCCTCCACGGCCGCTGTCTCCCCGCAGGCTCTGCCTATGTGCTGACCTGTTACTTCACCAACTGGGCCCAGTACCGGCCTGGCCTGGGCAAGTTCAGCCCTGAGAACATCGACCCCAACCTGTGCAACCACCTGATCTACGCCTTCGCCGGCATGAACAACAACGAGATCAGCACGTACGAGTGGAACGACGAGACCCTCTACAGGTCCTTCAACGGCCTCAAGAGCCAGTGAGTGCCGGGAGCCTCAGCGGGGCTCTGCTCCCTCCTGTGCCCCTCTCTGCTCCCTCCTGTGCCCCTCTCTGCTCCCTCCTGTGCCCCTCTCTGCTCCCTCCTGTGCCCACCTCTGCTCCCTCCTGTGCCCCTCTCTGCTCCCTCCTGTGCCCCTCTCTACTCCCTCCTGTGCCCTTCTCTGCTCCCTCCTGTGCCCCTCTCTCTCTGCTCCCTCCTGTGCCCCTCTCTGCTCCCTCCTGTGCCCTTCTCTGCTCCCTCCTGTGCCCCTCTCTCTCTGCTCCCTCCTGTGCCCCTCTCTCTCTGCTCCCTCCTGTGCCCTTGTCTGCTCCCTCCTGTGCCCTTCTCTCTCTGCTCCCTCCTGTTCCCTTCTCTGCTCCCTCCCCGTCCTTCTCTCTGCTTCACTCTCAGCTCGGTGACAGCGGCTCCAGGCGAGGGGTGCTGGGTGAAGAGGGCCAGAGGCATGAGCAGGGCACAGCCCCGCTCAGGGCTGCAATAACTCTGGGTCATGCCTCTCCCCTTGCAGGAACAAAGATCTGAAGACCCTGCTGGCCATTGGAGGATGGAATTTCGGCACGCAGAAGTGAGTTCATACCACGTCCTGCCCTAAAGATCAACGTGGGAGGAGAAGGGGAGGAGGAAGGGGCTCCATGGAAAGCCCACCTCAGTCCTGCTCTGCTTGCCCAGGTTCTCCACCATGGTCTCCACACCCCAGAACCGCCAGACCTTCATCACGTCCGTGGTCAAATTCCTGCGGCAGTACGGATTCGATGGGCTGGACCTGGACTGGGAATACCCCGGCTCCAGGGGCAGCCCTGCCCAGGACAAGGCTCTCTTCACCGTCCTGGTTAAGGTGGGCTCGGCTCCAGGCTCTGCTGGCCACAGCTCTGGCCTCGGAGCCCTGGGCGGCCGCAAAGCCTCAGCCCCGAGCCCCGGGTGATTGCTGTCCTCGGATCCCTCAGGAGCTGCTGGCAGCCTTCGAGCAGGAGGCCAGAGAGACCAACCAGCCCCGGCTCATGGTCACCGCCGCCGTGGCTGCCGGACTTTCCACCATCCAGGCCGGCTACGAGATCGCCGAGCTGGGCAAGTGAGTGGCCAGCCTGGGCTCCCTGGTGGGGTTTGCGGGGTTTCCTGGAAGTGCTGGAGTGAAAGAGCCCCTGAGGGAGCCCGGTGGGCCGGGGCTGTGGGTGCTGGGCAGCCTCAGCTGGGGTGCCTCAGGTGAGGACACAGCCCCGCTCCCCGCAGGTACCTGGATTACTTCCACGTCATGACCTACGACTTCCACGGCTCCTGGGACGGCTCCACGGGCGAGAACAGCCCCCTGTTCAGCAGGGGCAGCACCCTCAGCGTTGTGAGTGCCTTTGGGGCCTCTGGCTCGGGGCTCCCCGCGCCTCAGCCCAGCCCGTGAGCCGTGCTGCCTTTTCCAGGAATACGCCATGAATTATTGGAAGAGCAACGGTGCCCCAGCTGAGAAGCTGCTGGTGGGATTCCCAACCTATGGAAAGAGCTTCACCCTGCAGAACCCATCCGACACTGCCGTTGGAGCGCCCAGCTCCGGGCCAGGCCCTGCTGGGCCTTACACCAGGGAGGCCGGAACTCTGGCTTACTACGAGGTATGGATGTTCCCATCACATTCCTTGCTCAAATCATTTGAAGGGATTTATCAGGAAGCTCCCGTGGAGTTTTCTGCGTGCCTCAGGCACAGAGCTGTCCGTGGAATCGCTAGGAAGGAGTTGTGTGCCCAGGGCACGGGGAAGCAGCACAAAACCAGAGGATAAAGCCAAGGCGACGGCAGAGCCTGGGCTTTTCCCTTTTTGTGGATGACATTCCTGCTTCCTTCTCCTTAGATCTGCTCTCTCCTGGGTTCTGGAGCCACCCAGGCTTGGGATGCCCCCCAGGATGTCCCCTACGCCTACAAGGGCAGCGAATGGGTCGGCTACGACAACGTCAAGAGCTTCGGCCTCAAGGTCTGGGGGCAGCGGGGCCGTGCTGGGACGAGGCCGGAGCCTCCTGTGGGATCAGTTCCTGGGGCTCACCGGGATTTTCCTGCCCACAGGTGGACTGGCTGAAGAAGAACAACTTTGGAGGGGCCATGGTGTGGGCCCTGGACATGGATGACTTCAGTGGGGATTTCTGCCACGAGGGCAAATACCCCCTGATCTCCAGCCTGAAGAAGGGCCTGGGGCTGTGAACGTGCCGTGAGTGAGGGGAGGGACACCAAGGGCACGGTGGGCTGTGCAAGGGGGGCACCACCAACACCATCCCTTCCCCAACGTGTCTCTCACTCACTTCCACAACATTTTAACGCTTTATTAAAACCTTATTAAAAATACAAGAGAAGACTGAATGGAGAAAATATTACGTATTATTTAATTAATATATTACGAGTAAAGGATTTTTTTTTCCCCACCACGTGCTCATCCACACGACGGAGGTTTTGCCCTTTAACCCTTTTTAGCCCGTCCCAAAGTTCTGTCCATCAGCTCCTTCTTTGCTGTCCAGTGGTGGAGTTTTACTTCCTTAAATCTTGACTGGGGGTCAGATGTTGCCATAGAGACGAGCCAACCTTCCCAAATGTCCCAAACCCAGGCCACCCCCTGATTAGGGGGATAAAACATAACTATAAATCCATAAAACATCTCCTAACATACACACACATGATATTTGCCTTTTAATTGTGAGAGCCAAGCACGGCATTGCCCATCTGTCACACCAAGGAAAATCCTTGGAAAATCCTGCCCTCTGCACAGCTCAGTCCTCCCATCCCTGCAGCTGCTGGAGTGGCAGTGGGAGTGCAGGAGGAGCTGCAGTGCTGGTGGTGGGGACGGGCACGGAGATCCCAATCCCCATCCCGATCCCATTCCAGGCCAGTGACCCCTCTGACCCCATTGCACGCAGCGAGGATGAGTCAGTGAAGCTTTACACAAAACCAACAGCTTCCTGCTTCAACTCGCTTCCTCCTTTAGATTTCGTCGCTTCCTGATTCTCTCACGTGAAAAACACCTTCACTCTCCTGTGAAAATGTAATAATAAAAAGTTTAATAATAATGTGATAATAAGAAGTTTAATAACGATGTGATAATAAGAAGTTTAATAAAGGACAATAGGGGACAAGGACCATAGAGCAGAGGTTATTGGGTCAGCCAAGAGCACCCTGTTATCTTCGGGGATAGCCCTTAAATACCTTTTAATTACATCAGCCTGTTGCATCTTCATAGATCCTGATGCAAATCCATGAACTAGTTTAGATTTTCCAGGAACTGCTTTACATGGCCCCTCCTCGGCTCCACCTTTTTAGAGCATGGGTGTTGCCTGGCTGGGGTTTTGGTTGCCTTTTTTTATCACTCCCAGTTTGGGCCTTGCTCCACGCTTTCTTCAGACAGCAGATGCTGAGGGCTGGCAGATCTGTACAGGTGTCTGTCGCTACTGGACACAAAATGAGTGCACAGAAGCTTGGGGAGTTCAAAAGAGAAAAAGAGCCAGTTTTATTCCCAAGCTTCTGTGCACTCATTTCGTGTCCAATAGCGACAGGGAAGGGCTTGGATTTCGTCCCAGCCGTGGATTTTTTGCTGCCCTGCCTTGGCAGCGACATGGAAACCGCGTCAGGAGCTGCTGCCACATCGCCCGGGCTGTGACATCACAACGCCAGGCTGCTGCCCGGAGCCAGCCCAGCCCATTCCCGAGGGAAATGCCGCACCCTGGGCTTTTCCCCATCCCCCTGCTCCCTGCCCGCAGCGCCTGAGCCCGTCCCGGGGGGCTCTGCCCGGCCAGGATGGCAGCGCGGCACGACCCCAAAGGTGAGAGCCGGGGGCACCCAGGGGGGCTGGGTTTGCTTCTCCTTCACCTCCCCAGTGCCATCAGCTTCTCCAGGATCTTCCCAGATCCCAGCTCCCTGCTCAGGCTGGGGAAAACCAGCCCTGCCTGGAAAATTCACCCACAAACACCAGAGGTTTATGTCCAAAAAGGAGACAGAGGAGTCCTTTTACTTTGTCCCAGTAACGGGACAGCCCATGGGGCATTCCCCTGGGCTCTCTCCAATTTTTGGAGGACGCTGCCTCCTTTTTATCCCAATTTCCCTTCTCTCTTTCCCCCTTGGCTGAGGTACTTGAGAGGTTCACACTTCCCAAAACGCCTGACACCAGAGCTTCCCCTCTAATGTACAACCCTCCCTTTTCATTCTTAATTCTTATGGAATTTAGGGTTTCCCCCCATTGTTTCTTTCATCTTTCAATATCCAATTCCATTTATCAGCCACCCTACAGTTTGTTTGTAAAGGCAAATATCTTTTTTTCCCATCCATCAATCAGTGGAATCCTTCCCATTGTTTCTTTTCTCTCTCAGTGCTGGTTTCATCTACCAGCAGACCCACAAAAAGACAAATCTGCCATTCCTCTCAGCCCCTCGTGGCTGTGGAGAGGCAGAGGCAAAGGGCACACCCTGTTGCCCTGATTTTTAGAAGTGTTCAGTTTTCTTTTATAATTCTTTTAAAAGTTTTTTTAAGTTCTCATAAAACTTCTTTAGCCTTCTGATGATGTTTACATATTTGAGAGTCAGAGTTCCCACACAATCTCACGTATAAATAGAATTGTTTCCATATTTCTCTGTGGGTGGAGAGAAATGATTGATTGATCTTTGGGCCGGTGTGGTTGGAGAGGTGGTAATTCCATCCTCCAACCCACGGTCACCTTTGGAATTCTATAAACACCAGATGTTTGAATAAAACTGGCTCTTTTTCTCTTCTGAACTTCCCAAGCTTCTGTGTGCCCATTTCGTGTCCACTAACAACAAGACCCCTCCCAAATATCCAGGGCAAAGACAAATCTGTCATTCCCTGTGAAAGACAAATCTGTTTGGAAAGACAAACCCCTCACTCCTCTCAGCCCCTCGTGGCTTTGCAGAGGCAGAGGCAAAGGGCCCAGGGATGAACAGCACGTGCTCACTCTTTTCTCTCTTTTCTCTCTTTTTTTTTTTTTTTTTCCCTTGTTTATCCCACTTCCCCGTGCCCGTCCCCCAGCTGTGGCAAAGCTCATCTCCTTTGGGACGACTCAAGAACGGAAAATGTTCCCCCACTACTTCGCCCCAGACAGGCTGGGCATCGAGGTGCTCGGGGTGCGGGGCAGCCCCTTCCTGGGGCCAGGCTCTTACCTGGGGCCACAGGTGAGCTCGTCCTTCATTTCGGGGTCTCTCGGGGTTCTGGGCTCAGGATGACCCCGAGATCATCAAAAGTCTTTTCCTCCCAGCCCCGCAGCCAAAGAAGAAGCCCAGATGCGTTGGTTTTGCTTCTCAATTTTAATTAATTTCAATTTTGTTTATTTTCTCTGTCACATTCTCTCTCTGCCCTGCTGAGCTCTGTCCAACATTCTGTCTGCCCTCAGGGCGCTGTTCACATTTTATACCAAAAACTCCGTGTGCTTTATTTCTGATTAATTCCCAATACCTCTCCCCTGTGTTACACACAGTGCCTCTACTCTAAACCGATAAAAAGTGTCACCATCACAGTGAAAGAAGGAGGACAAGACACACCCAAATTCCCCCATCTTGCCTCCTGAACCCCATTCTAAAAAATCCCCAAAATTCTACTTTTTCACCCTGTGCCACATTAACTCAAACTCTTGTGACCTGTAAATCTTCACGCAAAGTTGGCAGTTTTTTTTCCACGGGCTAAAATGGAAGCCACGGGTGGTTTTGACTTTATGCCAAGGTCTCTGAGCCAGTCAGGCTCTGCAATAGTCAGAAAATAAGGGAATTATTAGGAAAAACTTTAATAGGAAAAGTATCATGCATTCCTGCCCTCAAAACCCGCTGCAGGATGGAAAAAGGAAATTTTCCTGGGAAAAGGAATGATCTCCTTTCCCAACCAGTACTCGAGGCTCTGCAATAGTGAGAAATTAAGGGAATTATTAGGAATAACTCTATCAGGAATAACATTTGCTGCTCATGCACTCCTGCCCTGCAAACCTACTGCAGGATGGAAAAAGGAAATTTTCCTGGGAAAAGCAATTATCTTCTTTCCCAACCGGTCCTCGAGGCTCTGCAGTAGTGAGAAATTAAGGGAATTATTAGGAATAAGTTTAATTGGAATAGTGTCTGCTGCCCGTGCATTCCTGCCCTGCAAACGATGCCTTTGAACAATGCCAATAAATAATTTTGGCTTTCGAACTGCAGGAGAACATCCCGAAATCCTCCATGAGCACCCGGGGGTACGTGCTGGGAGCCAGGACAGCCCCGCGCTTCCAGCAGAAGGCTCAGGTAAGGAGAGCAAAAAAAGAGGGGACAAGCAGGCAAAAAAAGAGGGGGAAAGCAGCAAAAATCCAGAGAAAAAGCAGCAAAAAAACAGGAGAAAAGTAGCAAAAAAGGGAAGGGGAAAAGCAGCCAATAAGAGGGGAAAAGCAGCCAAAAAAACAAGGAAAAAGCAGCCTAAAAGAGTGAAAAAGCAGGAAAAATGAGGGGGGAAAGCAACCCAAAAGCAGCAAAAAAAGAGGGGAAAAAGCAGCCAAAGGATTCCCCAGCCCGGCTGCGCCAGCAGCGGGCGGCTGCTCCGGGCGGGCGGGGTTTCGGGCACGCCCGGCGCCGTGTCCCGCATTCCCAGCTCCATTCCCGCACTCCCAGCTCCATTCCCGCACTCCCAGCTCCATGTCCCTCATTCCCATCTCCATTCCCGCACTCCCAGCTCCCTTCCCGCACTCCCAGCCCCATTCCCGCATTCCCATCTCCATTCCCGCACTCCCATCTCCCTTCCCGCACTCCCAGCTCCGTGTCCCTCATTCCCATCTCCCTTCCCGCATTCCCATCTCCATTCCCGCACTCCCAGCTCCCTTCCCGCACTCCCAGCCCCATTCCCGCATTCCCATCTCCATTCCCGCACTCCCATCTCCATTCCCGCACTCCCAGCTCCCTTCCCGCACTCCCATCTCCCTTCCCGCACTCTCAGCTCCGTGTCCCTCATTCCCATCTCCATTCCCTCATTCCCATCTCCATTCCCTCATTCCCATCTCCCTTCCCGCACTCGCATCCCCATTTCCTCATTCCCAGTTCCCTTCCCGCACTCCCCGCTCCGTGTCCCGCAGGCCGTTTCCCCCGGTCCCGCCGCCTACGGGCCCTTCCCGGCGCAGCGCGGCCGGGGCCGGCCCGCCCCGGTTCCCTTCTCCTCCAGCAGCCGCCGCTTCCCGAGCCGCCCTCGGGACCAGGATCTGTACCCCGGGTGAGTGAAACCCTTCCCCCGCACAAACAAAAAAAAACCAAAAACAAACAAACAAACGAACAAAAACACAACAGACCCCCCAAAAAAAAAACAAAAACAAAAACAACAACAAAAAAAAACACCAAAAAAAGCCCAAAAAAACAAAAAAAAAAACCACAAAAAACCCCAAAACAAAACAAACCCCCCCAAAAAAACCCAAAAACCCAAAAACATCCCCCACCCAAAAAAAAAAAAAAAACCAAACTCAAAACCCCCAAAAAAACAAACAAAAAATAGATTTTTCTCTCCTAAAAAGAAGGGTTTTTAGCTGCAAAAGGAAGGTTTTGATGTCCAGAAATAATCACCGGGATGATTTGGATAATGCTGGGACATTTTGGTTACTATTGGGCTATTTTGGTTAATACTGGGCTATTTTGGCTAATATTGAGACATTTTGGTTAATACTAGAATATTTTGGTTAGCACTGGGACATGCTGGCTAGCCCTGGGACACTTTGGCTAGCCCTGGGACACTTTGGCTAGCCCTGGGACACTTTGGCTAACACTGGGACACTTTGGCTAACACGGGGACACTTTGGCTAACACTGGGACACTTTGGCTAGCCCTGGGACACTTTGGCTAACACTGGGACACTTTGGCTAACACTGGGACACTTTGGCTAGCCCTGGGACACTTTGGCTAGCCCTGGGACACTTTGGCTAGCTCTGGGACACTTTGGCTAGCCCTGGGACATTCTGGCTAGCCCTGGGACACTTTGGCTAACACTGGGACACTTTGGCTAGCTCTGGGACACTTTGGCTAGCCCTGGGACATTCTGGCTAACACTGGGACACTTTGGCTAACACTGGGACACTTTGGCTAACACGGGGACACTTTGGCTAGCCCTGGGACACTTTGGCTAGCCCTGGGACCTGCTGGCTAACGCATACCCAGCTCCCGGGCGGATCCGAAGGTTTCGTGGCGCCCCCAGGCCCGGCACGTACGAGCTGCAGGAGCCCTCGGGCAGGAAATTCGCGCGGCCGATGAAATTC